>NC_138199.1:45668177-46268177 GCF_964194105.1 Spermophilus citellus | reverse complement strand
TGGATTATTTTGTTTTCTTTCTGTATTTGTATTTTTTCCGTAAGAAATATAAACAACTGTTACAGGTAAATGTTCAAATGTTTTGGTAATTTTGTGTGCTTATACATATTATGTAGTTAAAATACCATTTATGTTTAAAGAATAAAGGAGTTCTATTTATGTGAAGATTTTATTGTCTTCAGATCTGTGCTCCTTCTTACTCTGTGCAAAATAAGTAGGAAAGAAAACTTCAAGAAGTATTCAAATTTTACTTTCTGTAAATCTACTTATCAAATGTCATATATATAAATAAATTGTCTCTGTTTTCCTGACATAACTATTCATTCTAAAGTAGGATTAATAGAAAAGGATCATTATTTGTTGAATTTAATATATGTTCTTAGAAAATAGAAGAGATTTTATGCTATAAGCATTTATGTAAATTTTGACCATGTTTGATCAAATATCATAGAAAATTATAAAGGTAAGAGATCATAAACTTCACAGAAAATTATAGAATCACTTTTAGAACTTTGTCCAATATTAGCATATTATATGTTCTTTCAAAGAGGAAAAAAAAATCTTTACCACCCAACATGTTACCTTAAGCATGTCAAATAAAATGTCGAGTCCCTTGGCCTCGTTTCATTAAACAATATCAAAACTTTCAGAATTTATACTTATAATTGCTCATTAAAAGATATCTCTAATACTGTCAGAATCAAAGCAAAGCAGATTAAAAAATAAAATAAAGTTCCAAAATAAACTGGTTCAGAGAATTTATACATATGGGGAATGCAGGTCAGAAATCACCAACTATGTCCATCAGAGAAATCTAACAGTTAGATGATGGTGGTGGTTTGTTTGTTTATTGAGTTATCCACATAACATAAAGTTAACCAGTATAAAGTATACAGTTCAGTGGTATTTAGTATTTTCAGAATGTTGTCTAGTTGTCCTTCTGTTATTAATTTCTAATTCCTCTATCAAGTCTACAACATTTTCAAGATCCTCCAAGAGAATCTTGAACCCATTAAGGAGTCACTGTGTGTTTGCCATTCTGCATGGGCTCTAAAAATCACTAATGGGCTTCTATGTGTATGGAGCTACCTCTTCTGGCTATTTCATATAAATTGAAATATATACTATGTGAACTTTGTACCTGGCTTCTTTCATTATCTAAGGCTTTAAAGTTTACCCTTCTTGTGGCAAATATCACAAATTCAATTTCTTTTATGCCTGAATATTATACAAATATAAATACTGTTCCATTGTTGTAGAATATATATTTGTTTTTCCTTTCATCCTTAATGAAAATTTAGTTATTTCAGTCTTTCATTTTTAGAGTCAATACTGTTAAAGGTTTATCAATTTCGTAGATATTTTCAGAGAGTTAACTTTCATATTTGTTTATTTTTCTCTATTTTTATTCTAGTGTGGCTTTTAAAAAAATCTCTGCTTAAATATTTATTATAACTGATGTTTTGTTGGCTTTAGATTTAGTTCACTCACATTTTTGTAGTTCTTTAAGGTAGAAAGTCAGGTTATTGATTTGACATATTTTCTCTTATTTCATATGGACATTTACAACTGTAAATTTCCCTCTAGGCGCTAACTTTATGGTATCCCATAGTTTGGGGTATGTTATGTTTTCATTTTCATTTATGTCTAAGTACTTCTAAATGGCTCTTGTGGTTTCTTCTTTGATCTAGTGGTTAAAAGCCTACTATATAATTTCTGTATACTTGTGAATTGTCCATTTGTCCCCTTTGTTATTAATTTTGAATTCCATTCCATTGTGATGGTAGAAGAAATTTTAAATTCTTCAATATTTTAACATTTGCTGAGAGTGATTTTTGCTTATTTGGTCTATTCTGGAAAATATTTCATTCATTCTTGAGAAAAATGTGCATCATTGTGCTGTTGTTGGACAGAGTGTTCTTTATACATCTGTGAGGTGTGATTAGTAATGTTCAGGTACTCTGCTTATTTTTTGATCTTCTGTTAAGTGGTGCTATCCATTATGAAAAATGGAGTAACAAAATTTCCAGCTATCATTAAAAAATTTTTTCTCCCTTCAATTCTGTCAATTTGTCATATCTTTTGGAGCTCTTTTCTTAGGTATGACTGTGTTTATTGTGTTATATATACTTAATGGATTCGCTCTTATCAGTATATAATTTCCTTCACTGTCTCCTGCAAAAGTTTTTGAATTACAGTCTCTTTTATGTGATATTAGTATAGACCCATGCTCCAGATCTCAGTTGGTTACTTTTGGACTGCAATATCGTCCTCCCTTCTTTAATTTTCCATCTATTTGTGTCTGAGAGTCAAAGGACTTCCTTGTAGTCAGCAGAGTTCAATGATATTTAATTATCCATTCTTCAAATCTCTGCCTTTAGTAGGAGAGATAATCTTTTTATAGTTAAACAAAGATAAAAATAAACTTCTTTTATTTTGCTATTTGTTTGCTATTTGACTTCTGTGATTTTTGTTGCTCAATTTTCCTTGGTTTCTAACCTTTTGTTTTTGTTGTTGTTGTTGTTTATTTTTCTAGTAGTATATCATTTTTATGATCCTAATTTTAATTTCTGTGTATTTTAAGCTATTTTGTACTAGTTATACTGGATGTTACAGTTAATCTCAAACTTACAATGATCTATTTTTAATTAATATGACTCTAGCTTTAGAAGTATATATAAGTGCTATTCTTGTGCTACCTTACACACTCTCCTTTGTGTTGCTGTTGTCACAAATTTTATTTTTACACTCATGTGTCCATTAACATAATTTTTAGAGATGTTGATGGACATTTATTTTATTAATTTATTTTTATATGGTGCTGAGAATCAAACCCAGTGCCTCACACATGCTAGGCAAGTGCTCTACCACTGAGCTACACTCCCAGCCCCCATTAACATAATTTTGTAATCATTGTTTCATACATTTGTCTTTTAATCAAAAAGGGAATAAAAGAGAAAATTCCAACCAAAATATAATAATATAATATTGCCTTCTTAGTTGACAGGTTTTTTTTGTTTTGTTTTGTTTTGTTTTTAGCAATTGATATTGTTTGACTGCCTTCTGACCTCAGTGATTTCTGCTGAAGCTGTCTTCTCACCTCACTGAGTATCCTGTGTACATGAGGAATTCCTTCTCTCTGCTGCATGCAGAATTCTTTCTTTGTCTTTGCATTTTGACAGTTTGTGTGTTCCAGCGTATGTTTGTAGATTTGTGTCTTGTATTAAATTTGGGAGTTATTCAGTTATTATTTCCTTAAATACTTCCCCCTAATTCTCTCTGCTCTTTCTGTGACTTCTAATATGCCTACAGCAGTATGCTTCATGCTGTCCCACAGGAATCTATTCTCCTTATTTTCCATTATTCCTTGATCCTTATTCTCTTCACATTAAGTGATTTTGATCGACTTGTCTTAAAGTTTGCTGATTTTTTTTTCTTTTGCTTCTCAAATCTGCTATTAAAACTTTAATAAAATTTTTTATTTCAGTTTTGCACTTTTTAGCTCCATAATTCTTGTGATTTTTAAAATAATCCTTATTTGCATGTTGACATTTTTATTGGTTTATAAAATGCTTTTTTGTTTTTCTTCAGTTATTACTTTTTCTTTTTCTCCCAGTGCTAGAGATCAAGCTTGTGGCCTTGAACATGGTAGGCAAGTGCTTTACTCTTGAACTATACCCTTAGCTCCTTCTTCACTTATTCCTGCATGATTTCTTTTAGCTTTTCAACCACACTTAACAGCATACTTACTACCCAACCCCAGTCTCCGGTAACCACCATGCCACTCTCAACTTCTATGAAATCAATTGATTTTAAATTGTTGTCTAGCAAATGTGATGTCTGTGTTTCTTCAGAGACAGTTTCTTTGAATTTCTCCTGTAAATGGGCAATGCTTTCTTGCTTGCTTTTATTTTATATTTTTGTTGAAAACTGAACATTTTCCCAACATTTTGAATTATATTTAAAATTAACACATAAAAACATGAAAATTATATGTATTAAGGGGGTACCAGAAAATATTTCTGACTATATTTGCCTAGTATTTAAATCAATTTAAACATTTTTCTCTTTCAACACTTATCATTTTCTTTATTAAATAAAGTTAAATAATTTATTAAAATATTTATTTATTCTAATTTGTTATATATGATGGCATTTTTACTTTATTAAATTATTGTTTATATACTTATCATTTTTTAAGTTGAAAATGTTCAATTTTTTCTTGTAGCTTTTTGAAATATACAGTACATTGTGATTATCTCTAGTCACCCTCCTTTGCAGTAGCATATCAAAACTTCTTGCTCCAATATAATGGTGATTTAGTAGTACCCACTGTTCAGCCTTTCTCTACCACCCAACCGCAATCTCCGTAACCACCATGCTACTCTCAACTTCTATGAAATCAACTTTTTTTTAGATTTCGTATGTGAGCAGGATCACACAGAACTTGTTTTTCTATGAGTTAACAATCATCTTCAGTTTCATTCATGTTGCTAAAACGACAGGACTTTATTGTTTTATGGATGCATAGTATTCCATTGTTTATGTATACCACATTTTTTAATCCACTCATCAGTTGATGGACACATAGGTGCATAATTTAGGTCCATTTCTTATCTTTTGTGAAGAGTACTGGAAAGAACATGGCAGTGCAGATGTTATCTTCAACATATTGATTTCATTTCCTTTGTATATGTACCCAGTATGGGCCTACTGGGATCATATGGTAGTTCTATTTTAGAACTCTGCATGCAGTTTGCATACGGCTACATTGACTTACATTCCCACCCAAAGTGTCAAATGTTCCTTTTCTCTATGTCCTCACTAACACTTGCTATCTTTATATATTTTTATAATGGCCATTCTTATTGGCATGAAGTGATATCTCATTGTGATTTTGATTTGAATTTCCCCAATCAGTAGTGGTGTTGAGCATGTTTCCATGTACTTATTGACCATGGTATGCCTTCTTAATGTTATAATGTAGTAATTCTGAAAATCAGATTCTTTTTCTTCCTTAGGGTATGTTTTTATTGCTTGCTCTGGGATGTGGTAGTTTGTTTAGTGCCCTTTTTAAGTATTTCATAAAGTTAATATCTTCAGTCATGTTATCATGAGTGATGTCTGAATTCTCTGTTGTTGTAGCTTGTCATGGTTGACTTACAGTTAACATAGATTTCCTTTAACAACAGGGATCAAAGTATTAGAAAAAAAGAAAATAAAAAAGGATAACTTTCCTAATCTTAGCAAATAGGCTCTGTGTTGGAGTATTATTTCAATGCTCGGGCCACTTATAATTCTGCCTAGCCTTCATTTTCTGATCCTAGAGATCAGCCCAAGGTGCAAATTAGGATTTCCTCATGTTTTTCTGAGTATGCGTCTTGCTTTGGGCTTGTGTGTGCCTTTCAAAATACCAAGTTTTCCTTTTGTCACCAGCTTGCCTACTGTTTTCTTTTTGCTCAAGTTGGTTGTGGGGTGTTCATTTGCTTTATAGTGTTTCAAAGGAATGTCCTGTATGTGGAATTTTCTGCACCAAAAACATTCGCAGGGGAAACAGTGCTCCCTCCTGATGTGGTTCCTTCCTGTGGCCCCTAGATGGGTCAAAACAGACAAGTATACTGCTTGAGCAATACTGTTTGCTTTCTTCCTTTCTTAGTTAGGGTCTGTGTTCCACTGTAGAAATGTGGGTTGTTATCTTAAGACTGCCATTGTCCTAGGAGATTTGCAGGACCAGGGAAAATGACAATGTCACAAAGATTTCAAATTATTTTTAACTTGCTTTTCTATTGATTTAGCATTTGGTTTCTAAAAGGTTTGGTTTACTTTTTGGTGTTTCTTTGAAGGAATAAAGCACTTGTTTCTACCTATCTGCCAGTTTTGCCAACATTGTATCTCACTGTGTGCCTCTGGCGATAGATTTGAATTGGAACAAAGTATATACTTTTTTTTTTTTTTTTTTTTTTTTTTTTTTTTTTTTTTTAGCATATAGCTATTGTGAACAGTGCTACAAAGGATATGGGAGTACATTTTTTTTTTTTTTATCTTCCCTGGCACAGATGAGTAGCTGCAACTTTCAAGTAAAAAGCCTGTAATATTTATGACCTGGCTATTTGAAGAAATGTTTAGTGATCTCTGCTCTAGGTCAGAGATATGGACCTTCCACCTCAGTGTTGGGTGTTATCTAAAGTAAAAAGATGACAGAGTTTTGGAAGCAATGATAAAAAGGATCAGCCAGAGAAGTGCAGAGTTGTTTAATATCGCCAATAATATTTCAAAATGGCAAATGGGATTGTAGTGGGTTACTTGAGCTTGGCAATTTCATGTTATGTGGTATGGAATTCTGTAGCTATGCAGACTTGCCTTAGTTTGAAAAGTTAGGATGAGGCACCAGGAGCGTTGCTGTAATTTCAACTGGAATATTATCATTCTTATCTGTCTGGAATATCAGATTGTACATAAATTTCATTTGAAAAGATGGTTGTTTTGATTTCTGAAAAGATTAAGAAAGTCACTTCTTTAACTGACTTTAGTCTTTAATTCCATAAAATTTATGTCTAATTACAGAATTGCCAGAACTGAATATATAATTGTCATGTCCTTATTTTACTTCATTACTCTTTTGAAATACCACAGATCATTCTAAAGAATCATGAGTCTCAATTAAGGAATTATGGGTCTTACCCACTTAGAATTATTTATTACCTAAATTACTATGACTTCTTATTTGTCATTCCCTTTACCATTCTTTTGAAAATAAAGTTGGTATATAACATGTTATTATATAAATACTAATGTGTGTATATAAGTAAAATGGTTAATAAAATGAAGCAAATTTAACATATCCTAGGAAGAACACCAACTTTGATAATATTTTGTTACTTCTTTCCAGGCCTCAGCATTCATTAGCTATTAAGATTTAAAAAAAAAATCTGAATATCTCAAATGACTGTTTTGTGAATTCACTGTTAAACTAATTTTTAGGAAACCAAGTCCTGAGAGTTATCTCAAATTATAGCCATACCATTTACTCACCTTTCAATGATAATTTTGCCATCTTCTGAATATAAAATGTACAAATGCTAGGTAATTTGACATTCCACTCCCTAAAGCACATGGGTCATAGAAATAGAAGAGTGGAGTGGGGAGGGGCTCCAGGAGAGTCCTTTGGAAGGGGCATGCAATCCGATCCCTCATTTGACAATTGATGCACACATGGGCTTACATTGCTCTCTCTTCTTCCCACCTTCTCATTACCGTATCCTAACCGTCCCAGATCTTTGCAAGGTCCTATATTCAAGTGTGATAAATGAGTCTGTCCTTCCCTAGAATCTCATTTCAGACAACACTTAGCCCCTCTGCATGCTGCTCTATTCTAACTGAGGGGTCAACAATATTTTTCTGCAATATTCTATAAATATTTACTGAACACAATAAATAATTTAGGCTTTATACACTGTAGGATATTGGTTGCCACTACTCAGATCTTCCATTAGAGCATAAGAGTAGCCACAGGCAGCATGTCAACAAATGTGTATGGCCGTGTGCCAATAAAACTGCTTTTACATGTAATCAAATTTGAATTTCTTATAGCTTTCAAGTATCACATAATATTTTTATTTCAATATTTTTCAACCACTGAAAAATGCAAACACCCCTCTCAGCTCACTGGCCATGGAGAACAGGTAATAGACTGGACTTGATCCAGGGTGTGCGGTTTGTCTACCATTGCTTGTACTTACCTTCTACATGTATTACAATTTTATTGTTCACCTTAAACATTTACCATTCATTATGTTGGAAACATTCAAAACCCTATCTGATAGCTATTCTGAAATATAAAATTATTTTTGTCAACAGTAGTTCCCTACTGTGCCACTGAGCATTATAAATGATTTATCACACTCAACTGTACCCCTGTACCTGTTGACCATCCTGTCACCATCCTTTCTCCCGATCATCCTTCCCTGGTTCTGGCAACCTCTATTATACTCTCTCTGAGATCAACATTTTAGCTTCTACATGAAAGTGAGAATATATGGTCTTTGTCTTTCTGTGCCTGGTTTATTTCACTTGACATAATTTCCTTTACTTCTACCCATGCCACATCAAACGGATATGCCAATTACTTTGATGTGCTTATTATATATCACACATGTATTGAAATATCATATTCTACCTCATATATTTGTATAATTATTGTTCATGAAATATATTAAAATCATCTACATCACTTACTTGATGATACCTTCGATAAGGCACCAATGGGCACATCACCAGGAGAACAGAGCGATTCTAATTTTTAGGAGAAAGGCTTACAACTAGTTCCCTAGATAACTGTGCAACTGATGCACATTAACACATTCAACAAAATTACAAACAAAATTGACCTTTTCTTTTATGATTAGTGAAAAATAATCACAAGTCTGAATATCACAGATAGAGATTACCAAAGAGCTATACTTTGTGAATAAGTTCAATTGAAGACGCTGGGTTCCCTCTTACTTAGTTAAAATATTGCAATAAAATAAGGGTACATGTCAACTAAGGAAAGTGACATTAGACTAAGACAATTATCACATAGATTTCAAAATTGTTGTGATCTTAATAACATATACAAACTCCATAGGCTAGTACAGCTTGCATATTTTCAAGCCATCAAACAGCATGGATTGTGCAGAGGGGAGTGAAGGGAAGGGAGGGAGTGTGGGGATGGAAAGGACAGTGGAATGAGACAGACATTAGTAGAAACATTATTACCATATATACATGTGTGATTTCACTACTGGTGGGACTCTGCAACATGTACAGCCAGAGGAAGGAGAGGTTGTACTCCATTTGCGTACAATGTGTCAAAATGCATTCTACTATTGTAACTAATTAGGACAAAATTTAAAAAAGCATTTATTGAACAATTACCATGGGGTAAGCTTTCTGATAGGAGGAGGGAACGGGTGTTTTGTTTTGTTTGTTTGTGGTGCTAGGGGGATACAACCCAGGGCAAGCACTCAACCACTGAGCTATAACTGGGAAGCAAAGGAGTAATTTTCTAATGAAGGAGTGATTAATGTATAGCCCTCTCATCCTCAAAAAATTACAAATGAACTAAAAGGCAAGTTTATAAATATATAAAATATGTTAAATGATGTATTGAAAAAGATAACAAGGTTGAAGGCCATTTAGAGAACCTGATTAGACAGACCTCTGAAAAAATGAAAGTCAAGTTGAAGTCTACTCCCTTTGAACAAAGATGATTTTTACAATAATGATTTGATGATGATAACAATTATAACGGCTTACCTGTGACAACCTGATATCCACAAGGGTTACATCTTTTAATTCTCACAAAAACTCTATGACAGAGAAAGATATTCATGGCCATGGCAGTTTGGATGATTTTTCCAAAATCACTAATAGAATACGGTGGTCAAATCATTATTTGAACCCAGATGGGCTTGACTCAAAGTGGACCTGCTGGAGCTAACTCACCCTGCCCCATTCTTCCAATAGGATTTAGATTAGTCACAAATCATTGTCCATCATTGACTTTAAATGAGTTCTGTAACTTCTTGTTATACTTGGTGGTCATTCCTGGAACACTTCTCTTCTAAGCTACACATTTGTGAATAAATATCTTGTACATTCTCTTGGGTTACAATCTACAACTCATGCAACAGAGTATAGGTTCCCTACTAATCATGGAGGACAATATTATATGCCCTTATTGCCAATATTTTAAGAGAAGCCACTGTAATGTATTGTGGGATATTTTTCCACCTTTTATCTAAACCCTGATAATCTTGCCAAGTATAGTTCTAAATCTATGTTCTCATTTATTTTCTGGGCTTGATGTTGTATGCACCGCACAGAGGATTCTTAATACAGTTGCCGATATGAGGACTGCAGCCATTGTCCTCAAATTTACTACAGATGAATCTTAATGCTAACTCAAATATTGTATTGCTTTTATTATTTGTTTGTGTTTTTCATTGATTCTCCCTGCAGTGGCAAAAGCTGGGATGCCGGTTAACTCTCCCTAGGTTACTATTTAGAGTTGTAGTTTTATCTATTTTGTTACTCCCTTATTTGAATACACATTGATTTTAAGCAAGTTCACAGCTTCTTACAATTCTTCTAGTTTACCATACTTGATGCTTAGTGTAACAATATTGATTTCCTAACCAAACATTTTAACTCCACGATGTGAATATATTGAACAATAGGCTTCGGAACATATGTTTCTATTATTTCCTTCAGATGGTAGGTAGTGGAAAATCAGTACAAACTCTAGGTTAGCACTAGTAATTTATTTATATGATGCACCTGATAATTTATTGAAGCAAGCAGCAGCTTTGCACATCTGGAAACATCTCAAGTTCAGCTACAGGCTGAAAAGCAGAGAAATAATGTGTGATTCTAGGGTGTAGTCAGTTATAGGACATTCTCTTTCCATGGAAAATTCTTTACCTTGGTTCCCTGAAAGTATATAAACCCAAGAGGATTTACTTATAACCTGTTTCCTGTAAGGGAATTTCCCATGAGGACTGCATGTGAGAATTTCAACACTAAAAGCCCTGTACCAGAGCAAGGGATCAGGCAAGAAGTGACTTTGTAGATTTTTCTTTCTGAAGGATAAAATGAGTGGATTGAAGGTGAACTAGTTTTTTAAAAACTATTACTATTACTACTGTCAGTCATAGATATCCTGTTTTTAAAAGTATTTTTTTGCCATAAATTACATATATAATACAGTCATCCCTTGATATCTAGGGGTTCTGTACCAGTGGATTCAATTAATCATGGATCAAAAGCATGAAGTAAAAATGAAACATGTCCTGAACATGTATACACTTTTTTTGTTATAGTACTAGGGATTAAACCTGCAGGGGTACTTCAGCACAGAGCGGCATCCTCAGCCATTTTGTTAAATGTTTATTTTTGAGACAGGGCCTCAACTAAGTTTTGGAGGCTGGCTTGGAACTTTTGATCCTCCTGCCTCAGACTGGGATTACAGGCCTGTGCCACTGTCCCTGGTTCAAACGTTTTTCTTATTGTTCCTAAACAATACAGCATAATTTGTATTTATATAGTAGTCACATTGGACTAGGCATTATGAAAAGTCTAGAGATAATTTGGCATATATAGGAAGTTGTACGTGTATTATATGGAAGTACTACACCTTTTTATATAAAGGACTTGAGTATTTCCAGATGACAGTATCTGTGGGGATCCTGGGGAAGAAAAATATGCCCAATGGATATCAAGGGAAGACTGTACAAAAAATGTGCTTTAGTATCCTTTTGTCTGATAGCCCATAAAACTTATCTTTTAAAGACCTTGTGTAACATGAGCTTTTACATCTTAAATATCTATAAGATATACATTTCACAAATTTCACATAATTTTCAATAGTTTTTAAAAATCTATAATTGATGACAATACATTATAGACCTATGCACCATGTTTGATATTTATATAGAAAGTAAGTCATGGGTTCATGTATGTAGACAGAATTGCATCCCCCACCCCCAGATATGTATATTGAAGCCTTACCACCAGTATTTCAGAATATGACTTCATTTGAATAGGGCCTTTAAAGAGACAATAAGGCATTCAGGGTGGCCTCTAATCCAAACTGACTGGTGTCTCTAAAGGCAGAAGAGAATAGGACACACAGGAAGACACCTGGATTCAGAGCTCACCTAGGAAGTCCACATGAGGACACAGCCAGGAAATAGTCACCTGCAAGAGAAAGACCTCAAGAGACAACAAAGCTTACACCTTGATCCTGGACTTCTAGCCTCCAGACTGTAAGAAAAAAGATTTCTGTTGTTTAAATTATGCAGTCGGTGGTGCTTACCATCGTAACCCTAATAAACAAATAATACACATGTCATCTATTAAAAACAATCTTTTAATATGAGGTCTGATGAAGAAAGGTGATAACCTTGGACCCAGAGGATTGAAATGAGAAGCAAGACCGTAAACCAGGGATGCAGATGGGAGTCTGTGAGCTAGTCAGATGTTTGGCAATAAAGTTAATCTGGATGCACATAAATTATGAGACCCCAAATCCCCCCGTGACCACCCAGGCCCGAATGGAACTATCTCACCTCCTTTTTCATTCTTCACTCCAACTTTCTCTTTTGTGAACTATTTTTACTCCCTAAGAATGCTTTGAATGATTTTTTATTTTAGCAGAAAATAAGTGCATAACAAACATTTTTGGGGAAAAAGGAAGTTTCCCCAGAGGCAGCTCTACATGCAAACTGAGACAAGAACTGGTCCTTTGCTTTTTCGATGGGAAGAGGATATGTGATGATCTGACACTTTCTGGACTTATTGCTGTCACTGTTTGCTCATTTTTACTAAATAATTAAGTCTGCAGCAACAGAACTACTTGGTATTTTATGATCAGAGTCCACATTTTAATGAATTCACCAGAGAATATTAAATACACTTTGTAAACACGAAGGTGAAGTTTTCCCTCCTGGTAACATCATTTCACTAAATGGTCAAGATTTTTCAGAACCGTTATTTTTATGCTCTAGTGATGCTTATTTCAAAAGCTATTTGGCAGTAATTTAAAAGGGAGGGGAAAAAAGAGGAAGGGAAGAAAGGAGGGGAGGGAGGCAGAGAGGAAAGTAGAGAAAAAGAGATGGGGAAGGACAGAAGGAAAGACAGTGTAGGAGGGAGGGAGGCTTTGATCATGTTTTGCCTGAGTTCTCCACCTGGCTATACCACTTAACAGCTCTGTAACAACCCTGGCAATGTTTCTGAGTATTTTTAAACATGGGAAAAATAATAAAAACTTTCTCTGACATCTATTGACTCATTAGTGAAGTACTCAGCATCATCCCTGGCATGTGTAAAGTCACAGTGGTCTGTGCACTGTTAAGGTTACTACATTTTCACAACAGCAATAGGTAGTGATTTGTGTTGCAATATAGCATTACAGCTCTAGAGTGTGCTGCCATTGTTATCAGAGCAACTCCAGGACACAGGACTCTTCCCATCCATGCTAGTTCTAGTAATCTCCTAAGGCAGGTCTTGGTGGGGATTTGTAAACATGGCACCTCTAAATCCTATCTCTCTCCCCATAAACTTCTCACACCTGCCACTATGGCTAGCACGTGCCTCAGTTACACAATTTGTGATTATACCTAGGCCTAATTACAGAGCTTTCCTTTAGAAATTAGCCAGAGATGGTAGCCCCCGGTTGTTTACCCCAGACTCAGGACACCGTTGTTGATACTGTTGCAAGCATTCTCAAACTTTCTGAATGTAGTACCCTTCCACATCCTTAAAAAGTTTTAAGAATGTGAAAGGGTTTAAAAAAATGTGATTTGTGTCTATTGACATTCCGTATATTAGAAACTAAAGCTGAAAATATAATACAATGTTCTTATTACATGTTAATACTATAGCATACTTCATGAAAAGAAGCTATTGTTTCCCATAACAAAAGAGGTGACCTATGCTACCCTTTCTGGGACTTGATACACATGCATAAAAATGTATCTTCTCATGGCATCTGGAAACTATCCTTTCAAATAAGTTAGATTGTCTTAGGACATTATCTCAACTCTTTTTTGTTCCAAGGAGATACACCCACATTGCTTTTAACGCTTGTGAAAAAGGTACTTGATTTAGATTGAAATGTCTCAGTGCCTTCAGGCTCCCAAGTTCCTTAGGTATGGCTGAGTTTTCAGGCAGAATTGAAATTCTTTGCCACTCGCCTTGGCAGCTGCCTAGATTAACTCTTTTGCCAATTGTTCATTTGACAGAAGAGTTCACATTGGGGACTTTCCTCTGAAACAGTAACAATTCAGTTTATCCAGATGTAGTGGCCCCTGACTATAATCCCAACCAGATGGGAGGTTGAGGCAAGAAGATCCCAAGTTCAAGGCTAGTCTTAGCAACTTAGTAAGACTCCATCTCAATAAATAAATAAATAAATAAATAAATAAAAAGGGTTAGAGGTATAGCTCAGAGGTAGAAAGCACAACTGGGTTAAATCTCCAATACAGCTAAATAAATATAAATGTTAAATTAATTCAGTATTAACTGCCTTTCTTTCCCCAGTATAATTTGTCTATTTTATTTTCTACTGTCTCCTCGGTGTCTAGGATGGTACCTGACATATATTAGGCACTCAATAGAACCAATTGAGTTAGATGAAATAAGATGCTTCAATATGAAGGATAACTACTTTCTTTTGAATCAATTCAAGGACATCCTGGATGAGAATGATCATTGAAGAAGATAAGAAATAGATAAGAGATAAAATAATTTTGCTAAAAATGCCGATTGTGTTCGTTAAAGGAGTCAGGAGAGAACCCAGAATTAAAATATTCATAGCTAAACTTAATTCCATTTTTAGACAAGACTCAGTGTACTGCAACAATGAGAGTAGACTATGATGGTCACAGAATTCACTTTTAAAATAGATGCACTCCTAAAAAAAGATTGGTAAGAAAAAGAAATGAATATCAAATCCCATTTTCTCATTTGATTTTCATCAAAACATTTGAAATAGCTTTTTAATGCCCCTTTTACCAATCTATGAGCAAAATGAAACCAGTAACAGATAAAATTTTAGAAAATGCTAATATGGAATTCTGATGTGTGTCATAGACTGTAATTAGAGTGCTCCCTGTTTCTATGGTTTTGTGTAAATTAAGTGGTCCAATAATTTAAAGTGCAAAGGAAAACACTAAATCTTTTTTAACCGAAAAGAACACAAGACACTGAAAAATCTATTTTGCTAATCTCTCTTCATAGTACTCTCAACAAAACAGTCACTGTGACTATTCTGTAGGTAACGTTAGAAGAAGGAGGACATTTGCAAAGATAGAAATATACAGGTAAACTGGGGAAGTGAGGTTTGAGAACAAAACAGTTCTCAAGTTGACTGACTCTACACAGGTAGGGCAAATGATCTGGCAGCCCATCTAACCTGTCAGATTTTGCAAAATCGTATAACTTTAAAAATAACTTAGAAAGATGTGGTTGGGGAAATGTAATTTTAAATACATTATGCTAACTCAGAAAACTTCTCTACAAGGGTAGTAGAGAAAGAAAACAGTTTTGTTACTGAATAAGCATTAAACCTGAATATAATACCCATCATAGGCAGTCTACCAAGAGATTTCATAGATAGAAAGAAATCTCACTCTATTTTATAGCCAAGAAAATACAATCTGTTTTAGAAAGTTTTTTCTTTTCTTTTTTTTTTCTTTTTTTGCTGCTGTGACTGAAAGACCCGACCAGTACAATTGTAGAGGAGAAAAAGTGTATTTGAGGGCTCACAGTTTCAGAGATCTCAATCCATGGACAGCCAGCTCCATTCCTCAGGGTTCGAGCAGGATATCATGGTGGAAGGGTGTGGTGGGAGAGTGTGATGGAGAGAAGCTGCTCACATGATTATCAGCAAGCAGAGAAAGAGACTCCACTCACCAGATACAAAATATATACCCCAGAGCCAAGACCCAGTACCCACCAACTCCAGCCACACCCTACCCACCTTTAGTTACCACTCAGTACCCATCAGGGGATTAATTCACTGATTAGGTGAAGGCATTTATTTTCCAATCATTTCTCCTCTTAACCTTCTTTCATTGTCTCAAGCATGAGCTTTTAGGGGACACCTCACATACAAACCATAACACAACCCATCACATATATATTTTGAAGATAAATAATAACTAGTAGTCAAGCAAGAGGGAGTGACACAACCATTTGATACATTATAGTTCATTCCAGATTCACTTAGTAATTGAGACAAACATTTGTGTTAGTTAATTGGATTTATTTAAAGGAAAAATACACATTTCAAAATTTTATGACAGGAGGTAGTCTTGCAACTTGAAGCAAAGCACCCAAGGCACCCACTGAAATTACACTCCTATCCTCTCACAGGAATTGGGAGATAGGGGTACTGTCTTCCATTATGTTTACATTTCAAAGAGATGGCTCCAGGTACTTAAGACTTTACTGGGTGATAAAGGCCTAAATTTTCAAAGAGATTTATGTACATTTCAATGACAGCAGAAAGGACTTCTAATTGTACATTTTTCTAAAGTTAATGCTCTAAGAAAAAGGAGGGGAGAAAAATATCTTATTTTTAACATGGAGAATTAAGCATCTCATTGTTAATTTATATTTATCCTTACAGTTGTTACCATTATTTTGATGGCATATTGCAACATATGAAAAAAATGAATTCATAGTCAACACATCAACACTGAAACAAATAAAATTTCCAGACTATATAGCATCACCTTTAACAACAGGTTTTTGAACAACTCATGCTATAAGTGCAAAGCATGTGTATGTTATTGGCACAAATATATCATCCATGGAAAGAGCTAGCCAAAATACCCACAACAGCTTGGTTTGACAGTGATGAATAAAAATCAATCATATTAGTTATTAGCAAGGATAGCACAAACTTAAAATAAGTCTGATAGTGAATAGGTAATAAAAAGTCCTACAGAAAAATATGGAAATTCCAATTATCTGTAACACCCTTGCAAAATTATCTGGCATTTGTAAAAGCCAGATTTTTTAGTAGAATACAGAATTAGAGTTTTCATGAAACCTTAATAATGCCTTGCATTTAATTTATGAGTAGCAAATGCTATTATGTCTTAATAACTCAGTAGCTTATTTGTAAATAGCTCTTGATTGTCATTAAAAATATGAGTCTATGAAATTGCATTAATTTAATACCTAATGAAGCTAGTACACACACACACACACACACACACACACATTCTCTCTCTCTCTCTCTCTCTCTCTCTCTCTCTCTCTCTGTTTCTCTCTCTGTCTGTCTCTCTCTCAAATCAGACTAAGCCGACCTCAGATTTTATTTAATGGGGTTTCCAATTGTCTAGAAGAAACATTCTTAGGATGCTGAAAGGCTTTCTTGATTTTAAATCTCTCCAGTCATAGGTTCTAAGTCAGTTCCTATATTATCATGTCATTTATTTCCTCAGTCTAATACTGAAAAATCCTTTTGAAATATACCTAAACTAGATATTAGTAGTTATTAACCCCTAATTGATCATTAATTCAGAAGCTCAATGACTTGATTATATCCAAAGAAAGTTAAAATGGAAAGGATTGAAATAGATTTGTATTATCATACCGCTTTTACAATTTCATTATCTGAAGATGAATTATTTGGGTCTTGTGAATCTGTTTCCTTACAGGAAAATTAGGTTAGACACCTGCCTCATTTTTTTTTCATGATTACAAAAGGTATGTGTTGGGTTCAGAAAGTAATGGTTTATTATTCCATCCTCACCTTTCACTGAAGTATGAGGAATGGGACATAAATGAGGAAGATTTGATAAGAAAGGAATGGAATTCTACAACCATGGAAATAATCTTTATACTTAGAATTAATTATGCAGGTGTTTAATGGCATTGGAGAATTCTGTAAAGAAAAAAATAAAAGTAGAAAAATTAACAAAGAAAATGGTACCAACCATGGAGCAGAAAGGTTTTGGTCTTTTGAAGAATTCTGGCTGAGAATAATTTTAAAAAGCAGATCATCTAGTGAAAATATGGAACCAAAATAAGTATCTATCACCAGATGGATAGACTTAAAAATCGAGTATATAAACACAATGAAATTCTATCAGGCATTTTTTAAAAAGTAAAATCCTATCAATTGTGGCAACGTGGATGAATCTGGAGATTATAATCTTAAGTGAAATAAACCAGACACAGAAAGACAAGTGCTACACTATCTCACTAATGAGTGTGTTAAAAAAAATTCTGGGCTTATAGGTGTATAGAGTAGAATAGTGATTACCAGCTGCAGGAGAGGGTAGAGAGGTGGGGGCTTTAGGAGAGATCCTTTAATGGGAACAAAAACACAACCAGATGGGAGGAATAATTTCTGGTATACTATTACCCAAAAGCGTGACCAAAGTTAACAATGTTGTGTAAATCAAAATAGCTGCAGGAGAAGAATCTGAGTGTTCTTATCACAAAGAAATGATGCATGTTTGAGAGAATGGATGGCCTAAAATCCGAGGTGATCCTTATGCCATCCATGCATGTACAGAAATATCACACTACACCACATAACTATTTACTGTTATCATATGGCATGTAAAAACAAATTAGTTTTTAAAAAGTAGACCACACCTGGTTGAAAGTCCTTATCTGTTAATTGTTGTCCTTATATTAAAACATGCATGCGGTAAGTTCAGTGTGTCTATATAATCAACCTCTAGATTAGGAAATGTAGTATAACCAATATGTGAAGAACCCTCTTCATGCCTTCTTCTTCTTCTTCAAGACTTTCTGGCCACCCTGTATATATGTGAGTTGGGTCAAGTTTATTAATTGTACTGTCCAGATATTATCTGGATTTCTGTAAATTATGGAGTGGGAAGAGGGCATGAAAAGGAAATTCATATTTTTTCTGAATGGTAGGTCCCTCTGCAACCCCGGTTACATGCCTCTTAGCTCCTTTGAGAATATTCCACATGTCTTTAATTGTTTGGTTTCATCCATTCTATTTTGTTTCATGCTTCACTGGGGGTATTTTTGTGTGTCCTTGAGTTTACCACTGGTTTGTATTGTCTTCATCCATGCTGCTGTCAACTATGTGCATTGGCTTCTTTGTATCAGATGTCACAGTTTAATCTTTGAAATGGCCAGTTCGATGGCTTTTTTTTTTAATTTTCCTACATTCTTTAACAGTAATTTTAGTTAATTTTAAGTCTCTTGTCTATCACCTCTAATACCTGAATCATTTGTGGGTCTACATAAAGTGCTTGACTCTTCTCTGAATTACTGATTATATCCTCTTAGCTTTTCACATGTCCACATGTTTCTTTTTTCATTGTATGCTAGATATTGCATTAAAACAAAACTCTGCTGGTTTCCACTTTTCCTCTGTAATCTTAAGAGTTAATCAAATAATTGACCAGCCATGGATGGAAGGAGGCATCAGCCTTGGTTTGTCTCTGCTTTCAGCATAGTTCTCCAGTTTCCCACAGGAGTCCAGAGTTCAGTAAATTTTCTGTAGGAATACAGACTATCATTTCCAATTAGTCATGCCAACCACCAGCAACCACTAAAAGTACTGCTATTTTCTCTTTCCTCCAAGAAGAGGATCTTTGAGTAGGATCGTTCCCAGATCTGTGTCTAATGCTGGCAATTACCCTAGAAAATATCTCAGCTGAGCACCTTAGGAATGCTCAACTTAAAACCATCTAACTTGGACTTATAAATTTTTATTCTTGTTCACATGAATGAAAAAAAATTTCAACTATGGGGATTTTGTTTCATACTCTTAAATCAATATAAATATTCTGACAGATATAGGACCAGGGATTAGGTGAGAGCAATCATTCCCTAGAAAATAGACACTCACTGGTCTACACAGGCTATAATGGAGCCATCAATTAGACTTGTGGTGGGGTATCCTTTCATGTCTGGTTCCTCCCTGGTTCTCTCATTCTGTGCTTGGAAGCAAATCTCTTGAATATCTGGGAGTCTGCACATCCATATCCATGTCCCATGATGCACCCTCTAGCCATTCCTTTGTTGCTGATTACTTAACGGGATCAATTTCTTAAAAATTCACAAGTGCCCAGTATTTTTCCTTCTGCTCATGCTAGGAAACTATCTTTACATAATTAAAGAATAGAGAAAGAACTCTTCTCATTCTCCTTTTTTTCCCTGCATAGCTTCCTCAACCACATATGGCTAAAACTCTTATATAGATCCAAAACTTTTGAAGAAAAATATATTTAAAAAGGACCACTTCTCATAACCCCAGAGATAACTCCTACGAGACAGTAAAATTCAGATTCAGCTTCCAATTTGAATAGGAAGATGAGAAATCATGAAAGAAAAAGCAAACAATTCAGTACTAAAAATTAGAAGGACGTCTCCACTGTACTCAAATGAAATGTCACAACAACTCTATCCAGAGACTTCTTGCCTGCCTTAAGTCTTCATCCAAGATCCAAGGAAGCAAATTCATTTTGAAAATTCATTTTGCTTGAGATTATTTTGGCAGTTCAGAGCTCTGAGATATAAACCATTGCCTACTAAAAAAGAAAAGAAGAGAGAGAGAGAGAGAGAGAGAGAGAGAGAGAGAGAGAGAGAGAGAGAGATGAAACCTTTAAAATTATTCTACCTTACCTAATTAACAACAAATAAAGTTAATTTTTTGAGATGTAAAGGCAGCCATGTGATAGAAAAGGGAAGAGCAAAAACACAAATGAGGAATATATTTTTAGGATTTACTTTTGTTATTGTCACATAATAATCCATTAAGGGCTCTGTGATCATGGATTAAGAATTTTCCTAAGATCAAATTTTATACATTGTGTTACTATGATATTTTATCTTATCTACATAAGAAAGGCCAATGGCTTCTCAAACAAGTGTTCACATCATGTCCCATAATCAGAGAAAATGAATTTGGGTACTGGAATATATAGAAAAAACGTAGAAACATTATTTAGTCATAGAAGCTACCTTTTCCAATAGATTACATTTCCCCATTAAATAAACTTTATCTCCGCCTTAAACTATTTACATCTATTAATATGCAGTGGCCCTTACACATACACATAATCATGTAAAGAAGTTGATTGAATCTATTTGGTAATAGATCAGACTAGAATGACTCATCTCAGGATTTCTGACATGAAATTTAGACAGAAAAACTAAAACCCTCACTCTTAGGCTTACCCTAAAAGGAGGGCTAGCATAGAGAATAGATTTTCAAATTTTAAAAAATATTTGTAGTGTCCTTCATTTAGGTAATCCAATACTTATAAAAATTGTCTTCCTTTGGAAAAAATAAAACCAGTGAAATAATTTTAATGTTCACATTCGGTGTGTTCCTTAGAGTTCAATGCTTTTTTTTTTTTTTTTTTAATGTACACACTACCAACGGAAGCATGTTGTGCATTCAGAATATGAACCTCCTAGGTGCCAAAAGTATATAGGAAATATACTTAAATCAACAGTAGTTCATTAATAGGAGGAAGATACTCTTTTTCTTTCCTTTATTTTAGAGATGTAAATATATGACAGACCACTTGCACTATTTTCTTGTGTATTCTGTAAGTCTGAATTATGTTTGAGCTCCAACCCAATATTTTTGTGTGTGAGTTAATTTTCCCCAAATATCACAGCATTAACCTAAACTCAATATTATCCAAAATGCATACATTGCATATCTTCTTTACTTACATCCTTGTTGAATTCTCAACATTGTAAAATTAACAAAAGCAATAACAGCAACAAAACTATCTTTGATTCTGGAAACCAGCATCCCAGGTTACAGATCCTGGCTTTGCCTTTAATTCCTACCTTCTCTTTCTCCCTATATTCAATTTTACAACTATCCCTCTATTTCTGACCGCTCTCTTATCAATCTGTAGCAACATGATTTTAATTTCTCATTAACTTTTGAACTAAAGTATTTTATTAGTTATCAACTGGCCTTTATATTTTGAGTGTACTACCTTCTAACAAATTATTCTCAAGGCCACTTCTAATAAAGAGAAGATGATTTCCCTCTGATAGTCTCATCTACATTGGATCATTCCCAAACTGTGTTCTCCAATTTCCTTCCCAAATATTTGTCTCAATATTTTTCACGCTTCATCCTCTACTTTAGTTTGTTTTAAATTTCAGTATTTTCACTCTTTTTCCAATGCTTTCCTGCCATAGAATATACACTCCTTGTTCCTGCTACTTGGAAGATTACTTCCAGTACTTTGTAATCTGTCACTGTATCAACTCTAACTTATCTTCCTAGTCTCCCTGGCTTACCTCCTCTGAGCTATTACACTTTTAAATTACCATTACAACAATCCCATACTTCTCTGACCGGATTTGTACTGTTAACCAGGTGTTAATTCTCAATTTTTTTTCCATGGCAGACCTTAAACATATTTTAAATGTTAAAAATAGCAATATCATAAAACATCAATAAATCTGACTTCAAATGTTTCACAATCAAAAAGAACATTAGTAATTATGAGATATTCAAAAAGTCATAAAGAAAAATCATGTCATATACAATCCCATCAGAAAGAGATTATTCTATTCATTCTAAGTATTCTGCAATAAACAGTCTTAGATATGAATTTTATGCACAAATTTTATTGTTTTCTTTGGGTTCTCTCCTGTGGAAGAGATTGTAGAGCAATAACTTTTTAAAGTTGACTTTCCTGGATTTCCTTAAGACTTCTGCTACAGTTTTATTGAGGAGAATCAGAACAGGCAGGAGTATCAGGTAAGCTAAGTCTCCTGTTGTTTTTTCATTTTTGTTTGTTTGAAAGTGAATTGTTTGATGACCCATATATACTTTTTGCAAGTTGACATTCAGAAAATACTTTTATCAGTTTATTTCCATAGAAGCATTTAGAAACACGCATTATTATAATAACATTGATTATTATAATTTTAACTTCTATTGAGTAATTTATGAGATAAAGTAGTATATTATGCTAATTTGAATTTATTTAATTTAAATGCTATGTTTTTATTAATTTATTCAACAATGTTTATAAATTGACTACTATATTTCTGCAGGCAAGATTCAATGCACAAGGGAACAAAAGTGGACACAGTTACTGTTCTCTAGAAATTTGTAATCTAGTATAACAACAAAATTAAAAATAAAATGGCTCCAAATGACTTTATAATTACACATAATAATAAATGCTGTGCAGTATTAGCAAAGTGTATAGGATAGTGACCTAACCCTCAGGAATGAATGCAATTTTCCCTGAGGTATTATTTATTCTTGTTAATTGGTTATTTAAATTTATTCTTTTGTGAACTAGCTTTTCATTTCCTTTGCCTACTTTTCAATGGAGTGTTTATCTTTTTCTAATTAAATACATTATAGAAAATTTAAAGGCAAAATAAATTCAGTGTAATGTCACAACCAAAATAAGTTCTTTATTGTGAATTGCTTTCAGTTCAATGCATATATGTGTCTTTTATAAGTATCTATATAATGTGGTGATATAATTTCAGGCCCTGTTGAATATCTTTAATAGTAATAATAGTAATAATAATAACCTATAATTATTTAATTTATTTTCTTCTCTGTTGTCTCTATTTTCCATTTTCTAACTGGAATATAAATATAAGAATAGATGGCAGGGCTGGGGTCATGGCTCAATGGTGAAGCACTTGCCTAGCATGTGTGGGGCACTGGGTCCAATTCTCAGCACCACATATAAATAAACAAATAAATAAATGTCCATCAATAGTTAATAAAAAAAGAATAGATGGTACTTTTGTATCTTTCTGTATATTAGCAAGATTTTGGCAAAATGTTAAACTTACATTTTTATTAACATGTAAATAAAATATACACTGCATAGGAGGTATAAATATTTTCAGTGTACACAATTCTGATATTTGACATATTTGCTGATAGGCTGATATTATAAAAACTGTATATAACAGTAATTATATTTTATTTATTTGACAGTGGTTTCAAATATCAAATAATTAATATATTAATAAACAGTGTAGCATTTAGGAATTTTTTTCTGATTTACTTCTGAATGTTCTTGCCAATGTGAGAAAATCGATACAATGGAGATTGCCAAATTTTCAGACAATTAGCATAAAAGTGGAGCTTGCAGAACTCAAAGACAGATTACTGTGAATTCGAGGCTGTGTTACTTAACAGCAATATAACACCGTGCCTCTGTTTGTCATCAATGTAATGGAGTCATTAATGATGCACAGAAGATCATTGGAAGAATTAAATAATTTAGTCAATTTTTGTGTTCATGGTGTGAGGTAAGGAATATATATGTTCCTTTTGATGTTGTTGTGATTACTTTCATTATATACATCATTTTAAAAACAAACTTATTATTCCTAGAAAGCACTAGGGACCCAAAGGAAGAGATGAAACTATAAGAAGCCTAGGGCTGAGAATATGGTAAAAATAATTTGTCAATATGCACTAAAATTAACAAGCTCAAAAACAGCAAGAACCCAAAATGAAAGGCCAGTGAAACTAATGAATGCCATGTCATAATGGTCAAATTAAGGAGTGATGAGTTAGAGGCATGGAATGAATGAATGTTACACAATTACACTGGGATATAGCAATAACTTGACCCTGAGATATAGCAATAACATAGTATTAAATGCAACCTAAGGAAAAAATTAAGTTTGCATATTTATTTCTTTTTTAAAAATTGTTCTAATTAGTTATACATGACATTAGAATGCATTTTGATACAGCATACACTATAAAATATAAATTCTCATTCTTCTGTTTGTAAATGATGTAGAATTGCACCAGTGGTATAATCATATATGCACATAGGGTAATAGTGTCTAATGCATTCTACTATCCTTCTACCTCCATACACACCTCTCCCTTCACTCCCCTCTGTCTAATCCAAAGTACCTCTATTCTTCCCTAGCACCACCTTATTGTGGATTAGTACCTTCATATCAGAGAGAATATTCATTCTTTGGTTCAGTTATTTGGAATTGGTTTATTTCAATTAGCATAATGTTCTCCAGCTCAATTCATTTGCCAGCAAATGCCATAATTCCATTCCTCTTTTTGGCTGAGTAATATTTCCTTGTGTATGTATATCACATTTACTTTATCCATTCATCTGTTGAAAGACATCTAGTTTGGTTCCATAGTTTAGACATTGTGAATTGAGCTGTTATAAACACTGATATGGCTATGTTACTATAGTATGCTGGTTTTAAGTCCTTTGGGGTATAAACTGAGGAGTGGGATAACTGGGTCAAATGGTGGTTCATTCCAAGTTTTCTGATGAATCTCTATACTGCCTTGTATCATAGTTGCAATAATTTGCAGACCTACCAGCAATATATGAGTGTACCTTTTATCCATATTTTCACCAATAATTATTGTTTCTTATATTTTTTCCAGTTGCCATTCTGACTGGATTGAAATGAAATCTCAGTATAGGTTTGATTTGCATTTCTCTAATTCCTAGAGATGTTGAACATTTTTCCATATATTTGTTGATCAATTGTATTTCTTTTTCTGTGAAATGCCTGTCCAGTTCCTTAGCCCATTTCTTGAT
The DNA here is from genome assembly GCF_964194105.1 of Spermophilus citellus. Lineage (NCBI taxonomy): Eukaryota > Metazoa > Chordata > Mammalia > Rodentia > Sciuridae > Spermophilus > Spermophilus citellus. The sequence goes on along the minus strand of NC_138199.1, from coordinate 46,243,080 downwards.
TGGATTATTTTTTGGTGTTCTTTGAGTTCTTTGTACATCCTGGAGATCAATGCTGTATCTGAGGTACAGGTGGTAAAGATTTTCTCCCATTCTGTAGGCTCTGTCTTCACATTGTTGTTTCCTTTGCTGTGAAGAAGCACTTTAGTTTGATTCCATCACCTTTATTGATTCTTGATTTTACTTCATCTTGTGCCTTAGAAATCTTGTTAATGAAGTCAGTTCCTAAACTGACCTGATGGAAAGTTGGGCCTATTTTCCTTCTAGATGGCTCAGGGTCTCTGTTCTAGTGCATAAGACTTTGATCTCCTTTTAGTCGAGTTTTGTAAGGGTGAGAGACAGGGGTTTAATTTCATTTTACTACATATGGAATGCCAGTTTCCCCAGCACTATTTGTTGAAGAGGCTATCTTTTCTCCAATGTATGTTTTTGGCATCTTTGTCTGGTATGAGATAACTGTATTTATGTGGGTTTGTCTCTATGTCTTCTATTCTGTACTATTGATCTGCATGTCTTTTTTTTTGTGCCCATACCTTGCCATTTTTGTTACTATAGATCTGTAGTATAATTTCTTTTAAAATTTCTTCTGAGCTAACAGTACTATTGCACTGTGGTCTACTTGAGTCTTTATATTGAGAAGGGTTTGTTTACATATGTAGATGCACCATTATTTGGATATAAATATTTACAATCATATCTTGTCTGGTGATTTCCTTAACCAGTGTGATGTGACCCTCTTTGTCTCTTTTAACTAATTTTTGCTTGAAGTCTACTTTGTCTGAGAGTAGCTATCCCTGCTTCACCAGTTTCCTTTAACATGGTGTGTCTTTTCTCATCCTTTCAACCTTAGTCTGTAGATGATTTTGCCTGTAAGGTGAGTCACTTGCAAACAACATATGATTGTGTCTTTTTAAAATCCAATCTGCCAATCCATGTCTTTTGATTGGATTTTAGACCATTCAATGTTATTATACAAATTGGTTTTAAAGCCCTGCCATTTTGATTTATTTCTAATGCTTGATTTGGACTTAATTCTCTTTAATTAACTAATCTTCTAATGTTATTCATCCCTAAGCTGTTTTTTTCATTTCTTCTACATGAAATATTTCATTGAATATATTAGTAGAAGAATAAAATTTATCCCTGTCTCTCACCCTGCACAAAAGTCAACTCAGAGTGTCTCAAAAATCTAAGGATTTAAACCGGATACTCTGTAACCACTAAAAGAAAATGTAGGCTCAGCACTCCCACAAGTTGGCACAACCACCAACTTCCTTAACAAGACTCCTAAAGCACAAGAAATAAAACCAAGAATCAATAAGTAACAGCATCAAATTAAAAAGCTTCTTCACAGCAAAGAGAACAATTAAGGGCATGAAGAGAGAACTTACTAAATGGGGGAAATTATTTGTCACCTGCTACTCCAATAGGAATTAATATCCGGAATCCAGAATATATAAAGAACTTAAAAACTTAACATAAAAAGTACAAAAACCATATAACCCAATAAATGGATTGAAGAATTAAAATGATACTTCTCAAAAGAAGAAATGTGAATGGTCAAAAAATATATGAAAAATTATTCCACATCTCTAGCAATTAGGGAAATGAAAATTAAAACTACACTAAGATTGTTCTTATATCAGTCAGAATGCCAACTATCAAGAATACAAATAATAATAAATGCTAGTGGGGATGAGGAAAAAATGGTACACTGATACATTGTTGGTGGGACTGCAAATTAGTACAACCACTCTGCAAAGCAGTAGGAGAGACCTCAGAAAACTAGGAAGAGAACCACCATATGACCCAGCTATCATCACTCCGTGGTATATATCCAAACGACCTAAAATCAGCATTTTATAGGGACACAGTCACATCAGTGTTTATAAGCAGCACAGTTTACAGTAACTAAGATATGCAACCAACCTAGATGCCTGTCAACAGATAAATGAATAAAGAAAATGTGGCAAATATATACAATGGGATTTTACTTAGCTATAAGGAAGACTGAAATTATGGCATTTGCTGGTAAATGGATGGAACTGGAAAACACCATGCTAAGTGAAATAAGCCAGACTCAGAAAAATCAAGGGTTGAAAGTTTTCTCTCATATATAAAAGCTAGACAAAAATAAGAAATACAAAAAGCGGGATCCCATGAAAATAAATTAAAGATCAGTGGAATAGAGGAAGGAAATTCAGGTGGAGAGAGAAGGAATGAGACAAGGAAGGAATGGTGAAATGAAATTGACCAAACTAAACTATCCTGTGTGTGTGTGTGTGTGTGTGTGTGTGTGTGTGTGTGTCTGTGTGTTATAATTCACACATGAATGAAAGACCTGTAGAATAAAGGATTGGGAATGGGGGAGGAAGAATGGGAAGGAAACGGGGAAGAGTATTTGGAACTGAATTGGAACCAATTATATACCATGCTTGTATAATTAAGTCAAAATGAATCTCAATATTATGTGTAACTTCAGTGTGCTAATAAAAAAGAAAAAAATGTTCCGAGTGTGTAGCCACATGTATCCATTGGAATATGATTATACCACATTGTTTTTCAAAACAAATGCTCCAATTTGACTGCAAGATCTAGAAATTAATCTATATCTGATGTATTTTTAATACTCTATTGCATTTAACTTTGCTGTTCATTAAGAACTTGGCTCGGTTGGCAGATATCATGCATTAGCAATGCGACTTGGGTAAGATAATGCATCCCTTCGAGCATTCAAAACAAAATTTTCATTTGAAAAATTGCAATACTCTAAGTGTTATTGTTATTGGATTGATATGACGTTCAGTGAGAAAATCAAGCAAATTGTGTAGCAAAGTGCTTGAGTAATAGAATGCCAGCTATTATTGTGTGAGATAAAATGTAATGGAGATGTTAAAAAGCACAGCCTCCATCTTCCTCTCATCTTCATTGAGGTCTAAGTGACAAGCAAAATTTGTATATTAAGGTGTACAACCTGAAGTTTCATATAGGTATGCTTTGTGAAGTCACTGTCATAAATTAATGTTTTTACCACTTCATGCAGTTACCATTTTCTTTCCTTTTATTATATTTTTGGTCATAAGAATACTTAATATTTGAACAAATTTCTAGCACACAATATAACATTAGTAAGTATAGCCATATTAGATCCCCAGAACTTTTCATCTTGCATAGCTGAAACTTCCTATTACTTGACCAATATCTTCATTTTCCCCTCCTCCTAGTTCCTGGCAGCCAGAATTTTAATCTCTGCTTCAAGTAGTTTAACCATTTTAGATTACACATGTAGATGAATCTTATAGAATTTGTCAATTTGGATCATGCATATTTCACATCCTCCAGATTCATCCCTGTTGTCCCAAATGTAGATATTTCCTTCTTTTTAAATGCTAAATAGCATACTAGTGTCTGTGGGTGTTTGTTTGAGTAGCATCTTCATCCATTCTTCCACCAAAGGACATTTTGAGAGTTTCTGCAATGATCACAAGAGAACAGATATATCTTTAACATTCTGACCCCATTTTTCCTTTGAATATATACCCAGAAATGAGATTTATGGGTCATTAAATAGTTCTGTTTTTAGTGTTTGGAGAAATGTTTACTTTTTTTTTTCTTAACGACGGCACAAATTTAAACTCATGCCAACACTCTTCCTTTTTCAACACGTGTTCCCTTTTCTGAACATCTTCATGAAATGTTCAACCAACAATTGCCGTCCTCCCTTTTGATGATTGTGAGGCTATCACACAGGTATGAAGTGATATCGTCTTCTGGTTTTCATTTGCATTTGGCAAATTTGCACTAGGAGTGTTGGGTACCTTTTTACTTACCTAGTCACCATTTATATGTCTTCTTTTGAGAAAGTATATTCTGGTTTATTATGATTTGGGTCTGGATTTTCACCCAGAAGCTCTTGTATTAGGCAATGTAGCATTGTTCAGAGAGTCGTTAATAAATGACTGGATCATAAAACTTGTGACCTCAGAAGTGGATTAATCCATTTTCCACATTAATAATTTGAATAGATTACTAGGTGGTATTAATAGCATGTGGGACAGGGCTGGAAAAAGTACGTCACTGAGTGTATGTCCTTTGAGACTGTGTTTGTCCCTGACCACTTCTTATCTTTATTTTTCTCCCCACTACCATGAGCTGGGCACTTTTCCTCTGCCATGTCCTTCTTCAATGATGTTTCTGTCTTGGAGCCAGCAGACTATGGATTGAGTAATCTGAAACCATGAACCCAAATAAATATTTCCTTCTTCAAGTTGTCCTGGTCAGGTGTTCTAGTCATAACAACAGAAATCTGTAACACAAGGCCCTTTACCCATTTACTTTTAAATCAAGTTGTTTTCCTATGGGGTTTTTTACATATTCTGGATATTAACTCTTTATCAGGTACATGGTTTGCAAATATTTTCCTCCATTCTAGAGGTTGCCTTTTCAGTCTATCAATTATTGCAATAGAAAAGAAAAATATTGGTTCTGGAATTAAAGTGCCTTAGTTTAAATCCAGCTCAATGGCTTAATGTAAGGTTAGACAGGGGTTTAGTGGAGACTATAGTACTCAGCATTCATTTCCACTTCTGTCCTCAATGTTGGGGAGCAGGGTTCAGCTCTCCTCCTCATTGAGACTGGGCTTGCCATTCAGGTTTAGATAAGGGAACATGAGTCCTGTGGTCAATTCAGGGTTGTGTTTCATGGCATTATCTCACCCTTCACCCTCAGATAGTGGTTCCTATGCCAACCTTGATTCTCAAAGGAAGATGATACAAAGCAGAGGGAAAGAAACTAGTTTAAATGAGGGAATAGCTTTAGTTGGCTTTGCCTACCCAGAGTGACTCAAAACTTAAATCTCTAGATCTTGGTTTATTCATCCATGAGACAAGAATAATAATTTGTCCCTTAAGGTTTCTGGTACCAATTTGTGAAAAATATTCTGTCTTAATAATTGATTACTGTCTTCTTGGGATATTTTCTTCACATGATTATCAAGAAACTGTCCATGTTTCACCTTCTGACCTTCAAATTCTAAGTTATTACTTTGCAGAAGCTGCAGTGGCAAATGTAAATCTTAGATGGCAAGACCCCACTAAAAATATCTCTAACAAATGACTTTAATTCTTATCCCTATCTTCATCTTACTAAAATATATGATCTTTCTCTAGGACTTTCATTTTTAACATGGCTTGGCCTCTATTTCCTTATCTGTAAACTGGAGGTAGTATTAACAATTTTATGGAGTGATTGCAAGTTAAAAATGGCATCTGCAGAAATGCCAAGCATAGTTCCAGCAACACTGGTCACTGAAGAAATACACTTCACTGCCTATCTCACAACCCCAATTTCTTCCTTTAATTGTATACTATGAAGCAGAAACTGGACCATCACGGAATGCTTACTTTGAATGTGTTACAGCATAACATTTGCATTTTCAGGACCTGCAGAGACCATATATTTTTCACATTCAAAACATGCCTAAACCCAGGCAATATTAAAAGTTTATCTTACATTAGCTATAAAGTTGCCATAACTACCAAAAAAGACTAGATTCCACTCCTTTATGCCAACATATTGTTTGGTAGTTCAAACTTCTTTGTAAATTTCCATAACAATTTTCATCCCTAGTATTTCAAGATTTTCTGAGGTTTAGGTCTTTTGAGGTAAAATTTATTGTCTTTATTAAATACATTTTACAATCTACTGTTCATTGTTACTTCATCAACATAGTCATCTTTTGGCGGGGCGGGGGGTAACTGGGGATTGAACTCAGGGGCACTCAACCACTGAGCCACATCCTCAGCCCGATTTTGTATTTTATTAGAGACAGGGTCTCACTGAGTTGCTTAGCACCTTTCTTTTGCTGTGTTTGGCTTTGAATTTGAGATTCTCCTGCCTCAGCATCCCTAGCTGCTGGGATTAGAGGCATGCATCACAGTGCCCAGCCATAATCACCATTTAAATGCAGGTGTTTGGAATGGATATTGCATTGCAATAAGAATCCCATCTTTAGTTTCAATAACACCTTATAGGTATAATATGTTTTGCAAATTGTGGTGGTGGGAATCAAAACCACCACTAAACACTGCATGCTCAGCTTGTTATTAGCTTTTGCATTGAACATCATAGCTGCTCTCTTCCTTTGTTACCTCCAGGAGATTTTCAGTGAATGATGAAGTCATTTACATACAGTACTGTTTTGTGACCTTTATCATAAAAGGCCTAATTAGTGACCTACAGTGGCTCACACCTATAATCCCAAGACTCTGGAGGCTGAGGTAGTAGGATCACAAATTCAAGGCCAGCCTCAGCACATTTAGTGAGACCCTGTCACAAAATAAAAAATAAAAAGGCTGGGGATGTGGCTCAGTGGTTAAGTGCCCCTAGGTTAAATACCCAGTAAAATAAATAAATAATTCATTCATTCATTAAAGCCCTAACTGAAAATAAGACAGGCTCCATAAACAAGGTTTTTGCACATTTTATTTACAGATCAAACTAGACCCAGAGCATAACTTCCTTTGCAGGTTGGGTTTTATTCTTACTAGAAGTAATGTTATGCATCGTCATTCATGGTATATGGTATTATATTTCCTCATTCACATTTAATTGTTGAGCAAGAATTGAGACCAACTCTATGGAAATCAATAGGGCAATGCCAGATTTATTTTGCCCCAAAATAATTCAGACCCAGTGCTTATTAACTCTGCATGGATATGTCAGAGAGAACTCTAGAGAATGGGAAATCTCTGAGCTGAGGCTTATAGAGGGAGGCATTTTCAAATAAGTGAAGGGGAATGGCTTTCTAGAGAGAGGAACATGTGTAAAAATAGGCAGATAAAAAATGACGATGATGCATTTGGGAAACTCTGAAGAAGTCAGTATGATAAGAGTGTAAGTTGCATATTTGTAAGGAAATAGATAGAACCCAAAGAGTGATAGCAACCAAGAGACCGATTAGACAGTGCCTTATATAAAATGATAAAAAATTAGATTCCATTGTTTATGCAATATGGAGCTATTCAAGGCCTTAAAGGAAGGAAAGTAATGTGAGGTTTATGTTTTAAAAAGATGACTGTGTAATCATATGAAGGATATAGTGGAGAGGGAACAGTTCAGTAATCCAGAAGAAAGATGATGGCAGCCCACACTTGGAGATAGAGAACTCAGGGGAGGACACATTTGAACAGAGTTAGGTGGAGTTGGGACTTGATAAGAAAAGAAAGATAGAGAAGCAGGAGTAAGTAGTTCAACTCCCAACTGAACAGCTTAAGGGATGGAGGGGATATTAACCCAGATAACATTAAACTATTTTCTTTATTTGTTCTCTTTTTCTCTTTGTTCTTTTTCTCCTTTATTTCTATAGTAGATGTACTACAAAGAAAGGCCCTAATGGTTCCTTCCATGCCTAAACATACATATTATTTTTCCTATCAAAAATAGAGTCTATTTAACCCAAGCTAGCCTTGGGATGTACTTGAAGCTATGAGAAGGGAAAATATGCTTATGAGGTCCCATTGCTTCCACTTTTGCTCTCCTGAAAACAGATCCATCCAGTAAAATTGTGCAACTACTAGGCTGGAATGAAAGCTTAGAGTGGAGACATTAATAGTTTGATCCTGTGTGCAAAGGGAAAGGTCAAAAGATTCCCGACACCCCGAGGGAAGCGGATAGCAAATATATAGCTGCCTCAGATATCCCTACCAGAGTCAGATCTGTCCAATCAACACCACATTTAATTTGTTGAGCATGAATTGAGGCCCACTCTGTGGAACTTAGATGTTTCCACTGAGTCTTAGCCACATGGCAGGTTCAAAAGCAAATGAACTGTTGTATTTTAAGCAATTTAACTTTTGCAACAGACTTTTTGTATGTAACAATGATATCTAATATCCCTTCCTTTTTTCCTTCCATCTATCCCCTTGTGCGCTCGCTCTCTCTCTCTCTCTCTCTCTCTCTCTCTCTCTCTCTCTCTCTCACACACACACCCTCCTCTGCCCCTCTCTAGCAAGATGATAGGTGGAAAAAAGAAAAAAATACTGTGATAATTGGGTTATTTTAATCATGAGTTCCCTAAGGATGTGAATGGTTCCTATTCCTTCTCTTTGAAGAAATTTTTGTATTACATGTTTTTCCTGGTCTGTAAAACTAACCATACATATACCATAAAACAGCAACCATATAAAAACTCACAAGCAGCAAACTTTTGATGCTCAAAAGAAAGCCTTTTTTTAAAGAAAGAGTGAGAGAGAATGAGAGAGAGAGAGAGAATTTTAATATTTACTTTTTAGTATTTGGCGGACACAACATCTTTGTCTGTATGTGGTGCTGAGGATCGAACCCAGGCCGCACGCATGCCAGGTGAGCACGCTACCGCTTGAGCCACATCCCCAGCCCAAGAAAGCCTTTTGTTATGTGGATTTTCATAAGATCTATGAGGAAATCACAAGATCTCTGAATATCTTTGTGTATTCACATAAAAGATAATTACTATGTCTATCCTTCGAAGGAAAACTACAATCTGCATTCTACAAAGGCAATGAAAATAATTAAGGATTAAAAAAATTGTGCAGTTTTCCATGATTGGCATATTGGACATCTTTAGTTATTCTTCATTATAATTACAGATATACATTTTATGAAGCTGACCTTCTTTATAGAAGGGCACTGGTAAATGATAGTAAATTAAAAATTGTGTATAAAGTTTTTAAACATTGAGATTAAAAATTCTGTTTTAAAATCAGGAATATTCAACATATGTCTTCAGAATAACTTATCATTTAAATATTTACAATTTTACCCTCCTTGGTTATCAAATAACATTAACATATAGAATATTTTTATTTTTACTGATAAATGTAAATCCAATTCATAACATATTTCTTCGTTTGCTTAAAAGAAAACACATTCAACATTTAATATTGCATACATTCATTTTGGAGGATAAACTAAGAGGTTATTAAAATAAACCTGGGGAAATTTTTCCTACAGCATCCCCACCCCTATTTACAAATCATCCAGGCTACACTGCATAGCCTCACAATGATATTAAGAAGCACTGTAGTACAAGCAGAGGGGAGAAGACAAGTGGTCACATTTTCTTCCTTTATACATTTAATTCCTTTTGCTTATTTTATGTTGCCATTCAAATGAATATCAAACACCCTAGTTCCTTCAATTCTTCCACTATAGTTATCATATTTCATGGACTTAATTATAATCTCTTCATATTCAGTCCAACCACCATGCCAAATACTCATCTTTCTCCTGTATTAATTTTTATTTCATATTTCTTCCTCACCATAAAATTATCAAAATCAAATAATTAGTTCAATAAATTTCTATATATTTGTCTATTTTTTAATTCAATGTGACTAGGTATGTTATTTCTGTAGGGTAGAAATTCAATAGTACCAACAATACCAACAGTGTTAGGGGAGTGAACAGTAAAGAGAACATCTGTAAGACCAGATACTTGGGTTTTTTCCTGCTGTTTTGGGTGTGTGGTGTTCAGTAGGATCCTTGACTTTCAGGCTTGTTGCAGCCTCTCAGGGCTCTTACAGGGACAGTGTTTGTGGCTGATAACCTGAGATTTTCTGCTGAAATTCTTCAGTGAACTTTCTTCTGTCAAGTATTATTGATGTACAGGTCCAATACACATTTCTGAGGTCTATTAAGAATGAGATAATAAGCCCCCATTCTCGAGAAGCTTGAATTATAGTTGGGAAATCAACAGTACAGAGATTGGAAATAAATTTAATAATCAAATAAGTAATCATAAAAAAAAATATCCCGAGGGTTAAGGATTATATGAAGAAAGTTTCCTGGGTGTCTATTTTTGATTGTGTGAAAGAAAAGTATCTCAGTGATGGTGACATTTGGGCCACATTTTCAGGGTTGTGAAGTTAACAATGGGGAAAGACTTCCAGAGAGTACAAAGATTCTAAGGACGCGTTTAAGTAATAAAAAGCATATCATGGAAGCTGGAACCTCAATGGGGAGAGACAGATGAGCACTGGAAAAAACAAGTTAAGCAGAGGCCGGATCTCAGCTATGAAAGGATGGAAAGGCACTTTGCCTTTATTGCCAATGTGGTGAGAAGGGGAATGTCATTATTCAAAGAGCTTATCTTCAATAATTATCATTTCTATGCAAATATTTTTTTCCTTACCTAAAGAACAAAACCAGGAATGGCTTTTAGGTAAATATTCAATACCTGCGAGCATTATCCTACAACACCAGAGTAATTTCAGTCCAGATGTCTGACATCTGCAGTATATTATTAACATTTTTTTCCAGCTTCATAAATTGAAGGAAGGAAGAGGATATTTAATTATATTCTCTGACAGAATTAAATAGAAATATGAATGGATTTAAATTTTTAAATGATAGTATTTTTCAACTTCAAAGCAATTGGCTGGAAGCTATTTTCCACATATAGACTTAGTAAAAAATAATGAATATTTATTTTTCAGATAAATCAAAGAGTTTATAATTATCTTACTTTAATCCACCTAGAGTGACACTTGTCCTATCGCCTTCTAAGAAAGGAATACAAGCCCGTGTTGACCCTCTGCCATAAAGGATTATATAGCAATGTTTCTCATTTCCATTTGAATCCATAAAAATTACCTCTATAATAACTGAAAATAGTTTTAATTAGATTTTATAATAGCTTAATGCCAATTTAGTATTACTTGTTATTCCTCATGGAAAATAAGTTGTTTACACACAGTACATATCCCAAGTGTGAAAGAAATTGCTCTTAGGAAGCCTCTGAACTGTTTACTGAGACTATATATTGTTATTTGTTTTTTGTTTGTTTCTTAGCTTTCCAGTAGGAATTGCTTCTTAAATTTTAGTTGGGAAATTGTTGCAACTGCACTTTATGGAGAAAAAAAATGTTTAATCATCTTTGCATTTCTTGTTTCTTTTCTCCCATAGGCACATTGGCATAAAAATCTATTGGTAGTTTGATTATATTTGAGATAAATGAAATGAATATTTTCAAATTGGATAATACAATCATTGAATTCTATTTGTTGCGTTTCATCCTGAAAGTTCAAAACTGTTTTCAGGGGATAAGTGTCTATGTGGTGATTTTTCACATTCAGCAGGGGACTGGGGACTTTTTGAGCTTTTAAAAATTGTTCAACAGAATGAATTGAGCACCATTAAGGTAAAGATTTTGTTAGGTGTTGAATGAGGATAATCAGTAAGGAGTGGTCTAACTGTTTAAGTTACAGTTTTATGCTCAAGCAGCTTTGTGGTACGATTGGAATGTTATGAAAGGAGAAATTAAAACTATAGGAGACCAAGCGCTAGATAGAGACCCAAAAAAACTGCTTTTAATCTCAGCTGTAATTTTAGGAAAGCCACTTAAATGCTAATATCCTGTGCTTGTGAAGCTATACAAAAAAAGTCAAATTAATTGATATTTGACATTGCTTCCAACTTTAATATTCTAAGGGCTCAAAAGAAAGTTAGACAATTCAAGTAATTGGCATTTATCTCAGCCTCAGCAGAATGATGTACCTAAAATAAATCCATATTGATCACAGCCACAGGATTGGATTGCATAAATCCTACTCTTCTACTTTCAGCCTCTCACTACGAATAGAAATGATAATCTTAGCAAAGTTCATTTTTTATAAAGAAGAAGACAAAAAAGAGCTCTCAAAAGAAAGAGAAATCCCCATCTGTCATCAGGTGGCCTTTGCCGCCCCCAGCTCCAAGTACTTACCTTCCAGACCCAGTAGCAATAAAGGATGGCCAAGTTACCCACTTCAAGTCACTGGGATATGAGCAGAAGTGGTTAACTGAGATTCCTGAAAAAAAAAAAAAAGCCATTCAAGGGACAGTCTCATCTCCCTTTGATCTTTAGTCCTTTCTTCCTTGTCCTTGATTGGAAGGAAGATGCAAGGCATGGAAATGAAACAACCATCTTTAAAATATAAGAGTTGCAAACTGAGGGATAAGAAAAACCATAGAACAAACCACGGGCTGAGATTATTTTAGAGAGCATCTATACCAGTGCAACAGAGGTGACACAGTTGCTTATTATATGAGGAAAATAGACTCCTATTCATGTATGCTGTCATAAAATGGATTTCTGTTGCTTGCTGTTGAATGCAGACTTTTCTATGGAAAACTAGTAATAAAGATGGGACTCACAGCCAGAACAGAAATATTGAAAATATTGTAGCAGGGGAGTTTGGGGATTGTGAGAGTGAGAACAATATAAACCTACCTAGAAAATAAGCTTTCAAACCCAGAGATAGACATGAGACGTGGTTCCCGCAAAAAAGTGTAATCATGGCAAGATCATCTAAGAACATAACTATGTTATAATTAATTAATTAACATTAGTTTAATCTATATGTAACACCAAAAACCACAATATAGACCAGAACCCTATGTTACAAAAATGATACTCATCTATATAACTCAAATTTAAAATAAAAAGTATGCATGGATATTCACCTATACGATAGAATATAAAATACAGACTGAACATACACAACCACCTCTATAAATTGGTGACTGCTACAGAAGAACACATGGTAACTTCCAGAATGGCAGTATGAGGAGTTCTGTCAAGCTACTGCCCAGGAAAAAAAGCCTAACTGGTGAAAGTTATCTTCTTAAGGTAAATTTATGGAGCTGAGTATGATGGTGCACACCTATAATCCCAGTGGCTCAGGGGGCTGAGGCAGGAGGGTCTCAAGTTCAAAGGTAGCCTCAGCAAAAGCGAGGTTCTAAGCAACTCATTGGGATCCTGTCTCTAGATAAAATACAAAAATAGGCCTGGGGATATGGCTCAGTGTCTAGTGCCCCTGAGTTCAATCTCCAGTACCAAAAATAATAAAGTTTTATGGAGACTTTGCTCTGAGGAGGATATCAAATGAAGAAACATGTATTTGAGAAAATCTACTAAATCCTAGTAAGAAGAAATGAGTCTGTGGCACTTGAATACTTATATTTTTCTAATTCCTCCCAAATTTATATTGATGACAGAAGCTCTAAACTAGGCAGGTCTGGCCAAGAAAGAGGAGCCCCATGGAAGAATTAGGGTATCTCATTGGAAGGGCAGGCACCAGTATTTCTCACCACTTGTCCTTGGACTAGAAGATGTAGAGGATAACTTCTGGCCAAGAGTGGTCCAGAGACTACTGCTCCTTTCTTCCATCCATCCCCTACTTGTGGGGCACAGACTTGACCCCATAAAGGGTAGGCCAATAATATTAGGGCCTTAATCTCCCTCACCTCTGCTCCCCCATGGAGCATTGATTCTGTACTAGTAGAAGCAAGCCAAGAAAGCAGTCTGCATCCAAGTGTACTGCTCAGGAAGGAGAGGTGTCATTGAGGAAAGCAGGCCAGTGTCCCTGTGCCCAGTTCCAGAGCATAGGCTCAGAGGCTTTAATGAGAAGAGGCCATACAAAATGAATATATAGAGAGATCTGATGCTATCCCCATTATTATTTGAACATTATTTGGACATTATTTGAAATAACACTATTTGAAACAGAGTTAGCTTATTATAAGTCTAGAAGTACTCTAAAAAAATAATGGATAGTGTGGTGGTAACTAACTAATTAAGAACAAAGTTAAACCAAAGATCAGCTAGTTTACCAGAAAGAACAAAAGAGACAGCTGTGAAGACATCTCCTGAAGCCAAAACAAATTCAGGTAAGAACAAAGACTTACCCAAAAAACTACCTCTGAAAATAAGCCCTGGATCAACTGAATCAGACCATGGAGCGAATTTATATCCAAGTGCTTCATCACAAAAAAATAGAGCCATCAGTAGGCAATTAGTGGAGCCCAAAAGCCGCATACAATGATGCCAGCAAAGGCACACGACTTAACAAAGAGATCAGAAAAAAATAAAAATGACAACCCGAGTCCTGTTAAAACCACTGCCAACCTCCATGGCATGTGCATGTTCAAGGTGCAGCTCTGTGGAGTGACATCAGATACTGCACATTGAGGAAACAATAGATTTCACTAAAATAGTCCAACCACCAAGGTAAACAAGTGAAAATGAAAACTATAAGACTAATAAACCCCAGAGCATGCAGGAGTCATTATCCAGAGTTGCTACTATATATAAAAAATGATCAAAAATTTCAACAACAAAAGTAGAAATGCAAAAAAACAAAACAGTACAAGTATTACCCATAGAAAAACAGATAGTGATACAGTGTGAAAGAGGGACCAGGAATTATAAGACAAAGGCTTCAAAGCAACCGTTGTAGATATATACAATAGAGGAAAGCAAGCTTCAAGACGTAAGGATGGCAGGGATATTGAAGTTATCAAACACAGTGCACAGAGAAAGCTCAGACTCAGTTTCTCCTGGTGTACACACACAGCACACATGGCTTCTGACACCTACACTCCAAGGAAGAAATCTGTTCTGCAGTGGACACCAGCTAGATGGCCTCTAATTCAATTCAATTCTCATACTATCGATGTGGAAATGGTGTCAGATCCTACAGATTAAACACTCAGCCCGCAAATACTCCTCTTCCTTTTAGAAGCCAAATGCAAGCTCAAGGCTGTCTTACCTGTTTCTTGACCATTGCAGTATAAATTAGAGATCCCACAGCCCTATCCTCAGGTTTGATTAATTTCCTTTAGTGACTCACAGAACTCACATTACAAAGATCCATATGAAGAGATGTATTTAGGGGTAGGCGCTTCCATGCCCTCTCTGGGTGCACGACCCTTCAGGAACCTTTACATTTTTGGCTATCTGGAAACTCTTCAACTTTATTTATATCCAATGTTTATCATAAGCATGTCTGAAGCATGGACAATCATGTCAAAATGTGATTAAAAGAAATCACATGATCTAATGCTAGTAAACTATGTGGGGAACCCCAACAAGCTTTGTTCAGATTCTTCAACATTTCTTCCTCGTAAGTATATGGCAGGACCCCTTCTGCGGGTGTCTGCATCTGCTGTCAGATATGGTAGAGAATTTCTTTGTGGTCAGCAGTTCCAAAGTGCTTGAGGAAGGGGAATTAAGAGTTTCTGTGACATATTTTGCATAAGAATATATTATTATTGCATCATATTATTTCATTTCATATCATATCATATTATATCACATAGTAAAAATTTAGAAATTATAGAATTAAAAATTACACAGTTAAAGTAAGAGAATGTCTCCTACTTAAAAATCAATAGCAGAAGTAAAAGTTTCATCAGGGAGATCAGCAGTAGAATTGAACTAGCAAAAAAAATAATTGGCACACTTGCTGGCAAATGGATAAAGATTTTATAATCTGAAGAGCACAGAGAAAAATAATGAAGAAACATGACCAGAATTACGGGGAAAAGAAAAATGTGGAACACCATTTGGAGTACCAACATATGTGCAATGGGCATAGGTTCAAGAAGGAATAATGAGGAAAAAGGAAGCAGAAAAAAAATATGCAAGGATATAAGGGCCAGAAAATCCCCAAATAAGTGAAAAACCTTAATGTCAGAAAACTTTCCAGATTTATAAAAGAATTAATGTACACATGAAACAGGTTTACTAAAACCAAGTAAGGTAATCAAAAGAAATCCATTCCACATAAATCACAGTAACAAAATTGCTGAAAGCCAAAAAAAAAAAAAAAAAAAAAGAGAGAGAGAGTGAATATTGTGAAAATAGTAAACAGAAAATGACTCATCACACTTGAGGGAATTCCAATAAGATGAACATCTGCCTTCTCATTAGAAACAAAGGCTGTCCAGAAGCAGTAGGATAATACATTAAGTGTTGAAGAGAACCACACACACACACACACACACATACACACACACATGCACACACACACACACAAACCACATGAAAAATAAACAAAATCTGTAAACTAAAAATAGCATATCCAGCACCACTATTTTTCTATTTTTATACAAAAGAGATAAAATAAAAATATTCCCCAACTTAAAAAAAAGTAAGAGAATTTTTTTTGGTGCATAGATATGCCTTATGAAAAAAATACTGAAAAAAAATTGATATAAGCTAAAAAAAGTGATATAAGCTAAAAGCAAGTAACACCAGTTAAAAATTTAAATTCTATCAATGATACAATAGGACACCAAGAATGGCTATTATGTGACTGTAGAAGTAAAAAAAAAAAACAAAAAAAAAAAACAAAAAAAAAAACAATTTTTTCCCTTTACATTTCTAAACAATTTAAAGGAAATTGCATTAAAAAATAGTAATGTTTGTGTTGCTGATCTTATAGATTAATTAAATATATTTTCCAACAACTGCACCAAGGTTGGGAGTAGAAGAAAACTTCTATTAGAATACAGAAGAGACAACCGATGGTCATTTGAGTACAAAAGAATAAATGGCAAAACCAGAAAATGCCAATCAGAAAGTTGATGTAGCAATCAATAATGCAATCTTGCATTTTAAACACTGGCAAACACAACAAATTAAATCCAAAACGTAGGAGGGTACGTGTGATAAGGATTACAGTTGAAAGAAATGCAGTGTAGTGAAGAAAATAATAGAGAAAGCAAATAAACAAACGTTAGTTCTTTGAAAAGATCAACACAATTGACAAACCTTTAGGTACATTCACCAAGGAATAGAAAATGAAGATTCAAATTACTAAAATTATAAATGAAAGTGGGGGACCTAACATCCTTACAGAAGTAAAAAGAATGTAAGGTAATACTATAAAACAATATACCAAGCAATTAAATATTGTAGGTAAAATGGGCATACTATTTAAAGTGACTTATCAAAAATTCTAATAGACCTAGATAAGCAAAGTTATTAAATTAATGATAATAAGAAATAAGAAAATTACCTTGAAAGAAAAGAATGGTCCTAGATGGCTTCATTGTCAAATTTTACCAAACTCTGAAGAGAAATTAATACCAACTTACAAATAGAGGAAGAGCCATACACCTAAAGATTGGAGGGAAAAAAACACAAAACTTTTAGATAAAAATAGGCATAAATCACCATAAATTTGGATTTGGAAATTATTTCTAATATGTTCCCGATATACAAACTCTAAAACACAAAAGAAATAAATTGAATTTTTCCAAATAAAAAAATTTATTCTTCAAAATATCAAGGAAGCAAAATAACAAACCACAGAATGCAAATCATACAACTGCTAATGGATTTGTTTATGAAGTATATGATGAATTCTTATAAAATAATAAAACACAACTAAATGTTAAAATGAAGGAAATATGTGAATGAATAAATATTTCTCCAAAGAAGATATGCAGTAGCCAATAACCAACTATAGGAATATGTTTATGGATCATATTGAAACAGTAAGTATTCTATTCTACATAAGAGAGACCCAACATGATTGGACTTCAAGGAAATGCTAATACAAACTACAATGAATTGCCATTTCAAATCCACTAGGTATCTATGATAATCAAAGCAGAAATTTACCAATTTACATGAGAATATGAGAACTGAAATCGTGACGTACTGTTGATAGGAATGTAAAATGGTATGGCCTGTCCACAAAGCAATATGGTGGTTCTCCAAAGATTAACACTTAGTTACCATATGATCCAGTAATTCCACTCCCAGGGATTCAGCCAAAAGTTATACACAGATAATTTACACTACCTAACACACAGAAGCAAAAGGTGAACAAACCTAAATGTATATCAGTGGATGGATGGATAAAAAAAGTGATAATTTATTCAACAGTAGAAATAAATGAATTACTAATACTTGCTGCAACATGAATGAACCTTGAAAACATTATGCTAAATGAAAGAAGCCAGTGACTAAAGACCAGATTTTCTATGTTTCTATTTACCTGAAATGTCTAGAATAAGAAAATGTATTGAGGCAGGAAGAGTTGGAGGCGATGAAGGAAGGTAATGTGAGGACAACATCTGAATGCTATGAACGAATTTGTAACATGATAAAATGTCTGTAAATCAACAGCAGTGACTATTGGGCACAAGTGAATAGAGAAAAATAACCACTGGATTGTACACTTTACATGGTAAATTGTATGCTATGGAAGCTTCCCTCAATACAATTTTCCCAGGGGAATGACTTTTGGAACTCAGATAAAATAATTATAAAGTTTATACAAAGAATAAATATGAAATAACAACTACAATATTTTTAAACAATGGTAATATGAGCCAGATATTCAGCTATAAATGAAAATGCATTTTACTAGCATAGAAATAAATATGAATAGAACATAATCCAGAAATAGACCCAGGTGTACCTCAATTTATAGATAGCTGATTTTCTTTTCTAGTTAAACTTTTTGTTTTGAGATAATTGTAGGTCAACATGCAGCTATTGTAAAGAATACAGATAAAATTCTTTACCATTTGGGGAAGCTGTGTACAAGATATTTCATATCTTTCTTTTCATAAGAAACTATAATTTGACTACTTCTTCACATCATATACTACAATAAATTCCAGATAGAATAAATATTAGCTACAATTGATAGGAGAAAATAATATAGGAATATGTTTATGGGTCATTGTGGAACAGTAAGAATTCTATTTAAAATGATCATAAAGAAGGAAGGAAGGAAGGAAGGAAGGAAGGGAGGGAGGGAGGGAGGGAGGGAGGAATGGGGGAGGAAGAAAGGAAGGAAGGAATTGATTTGGTTACAAAAAGGCTTTGTTGAAAAAGATACCATAAGCACAGTCAGTCAACTGACAAATAATAGATGGAAAGCCAACATTTGCAATATCTAGCAAAAAAATCACATATTTGATAAATAAAGAGTTCTTACAAAACAGTCCTAACAGATTAAAAGGTAAAATATAAACTAAATTGGGCTAAAATGTAGAGCATGTAATCCTCATTAACTGAGCTGCAAACAATATCTTTAATGGTTTAATACTTGTATTAGAAATATAATGTAACAGATTTGATGACTGTTTAACAACTTTTGTTATCTTTAATACAATCTCTTCACTGCTCCGTCTAGAAGACTTGTGTCTTTTGTCCAAACCATATTTACTAACATAAAAGTACCACCCAATCTTTTCCTTACAAAGACAGTGATCTATCTTATTTATATGTTAGAATGGAATTATCTTAGTTAATATCCAAGTTACATTCCTTTACTAGAGTCAGTTGTTTTCTTTATAGACAACAGATTGAGCAAAAAGTGGACTTCATCATAAGTCACAAAAATCTTTTCCAGATGCCACTAGCAAAAAGTACAATAAAACCCTAAGAAAGCAGGAACTCAAAGCTGAGAGTCAGAAAGTAATAATTCCTAGCAGCTTTGCAAAAAAGCCTGTAAATTTTTCAGTCAATTGTCTAGGTTTCTTCAAGTTCATTTGCTTCATTAATTTTTTACTGTTTCACCATCTCCCTTTCAATCTCTCCATACATCTGGAGTTTATAAACCATCCTACTTGTGGTGCTACATACTAATCCGATGACAACAAGTAATGATTCACATTCACAGTAGGAACACAGGTAGGGTCTGGAGTTCATAGACAGTCCACTTATTACACCCCTCTAGTTGTTGAAATGGCTTAATCCTCAAAGAATGGCAAAATGAAATAGGCACATAACCCAAAACCATCTCTAGTCACTTACAAACCAGAGGAAAACCCTATACTTAATATTTGGATCTCCAAAAGCTCAACCTTGGTTTTGATATGAAAATGTTAGATTACCCACATCAATAATCAGAACATTATGTTGATGATATAAAACTGCTTTATTATGGCAAAACACCTGAAAAACCTTAAGCACAATAGGAATGCTTTTCTAATTTCCACTGCAGCTAAATGCTACATCATGTGCCGTTTGAACATCATCACATCTCTCTATGGTGGCATTAATCACAGTAGAGTCATCCTTGTTTAGCATCTGCCTAAACTAAGATCCAAGTTGGCATCTGCCAAAATGACAGCTTGTTTTACTATTCATACCCCCAAATCTTGCATAGTCCCTGACACATAACCCATCAATATACATGTATACAACTAATGGTGCTAGGAGTCTTTGCTGAAGATTGGGTGATTTTTTATTGATTATGTATGTTCCCCATCCCACTGTTCTCTGTGCTTATATATGTACCAGTACCATATGGCTTTAATTAAAGTAGCTATGTAATATGTTTTGAAATCAGGAAGTATGAAGCATCCAGTTTTGCCTTTCTTTCTCAAGATTGTTTTTATTCTTTGTAGTCCTTTGTGGCTTCACATGAATTTTTAGAATTTTTAGTTATTTATATTTCCAAAAAGAAAATACCACTGGGAGTTCCATAGGAATTATATATACTTTATAGATATCTTTGGGTGGTATAGAAATTTTTGCCAATATGAAAGACATCCAACCCATAAACATGGGATATCTTTCCAGTTGTGTGTGTCTTTAAATTCTTTCATCCTTATTTTAGAGTTTTCATTATACAAGTCTCTCACTCTTTAGTTAAGTTTATTCCTTGGTATTTTACTTTTTGATGTTATTGTAAATGGGATAATTCTCCCAATTTTATTTCCAAATAGTTTGTAATTAGTATGAAAAAAAGGCAACTAATGTTTGTATGTTGATTTTATTTCATGCATCTTCCCTGAATTCACTCATTAGTTCCTACAGGGTTTTCTTTTGTTTTATTTTGTAATGTTTTTAGAATTTTATTTTCTAACTAATTATTTTAACACTCAAATAAAAAAATTATAGTAAATTTACTCTCTAGGGGATTTGCATCAGGATTTAGTGTTTTAGTTTTTAAATGGGTGTTTTTAACTACAGAGCATATTTAGCTTTTTGGAGGTTATCCCAAAAAATATACTTGTCTTGCCTTTTAGAGTGACATAGTTTTTCTGCATAGGTTACTGAAGAAAGAAAGAAACTTTGAGTACTCCATCAAACAATGGCACTCATTATTAGACCTGAACTCTTTAGTTTAAAGCAATAATTTTAATTAGTACATGATCATGCAAATATTAATATGAATTGTTTCTTGAACTGCAATGAGAAAATAAAAAGCCCATACTTATCTATTATTAATTAAATTAATAATAGTTTTATTATATGATATAATATAATATAATATTATTAAATATTAACTCAAAATACAAAATTAAAAAATTCACTTGTGTCATTGGCTGCAAAGTATTTCTAACATACTACAATATTTTTGTGGAAACTCCAAGTCCCCTTTCACTTGTATATTTATCCTGAAGGATCTCTCATTAAAATAAAAAAATAGGTTATAAGCAGAATAAAATGAAACTAAGCTTCTAACAGTCACTGAAATGTTAAAACAGAAAAGTCCAAATGTTGGATATATACACAATGGAATTTTATTCTACCGGAAAGAACAAAAGTATGCCATTTACTGGTAAATGCGTAGAACTGGAGAACATCATGCTAAGTGAAATAAGCCAGAGCCAGAAATCCAAGTGTGAAATATTTTCTTTGAAGTGCAGAAGCTGAAGGAGGGAGGGAGGGAAGGAGGGAAAAGAGAGAGAGAGGGGGAGGGAGGGGATTAAAAAGAAATAGTGGATCTCACAAGAATAGAAGGGAGACCAACATTGTAGAGGCAGGTGATGAAGAGGAAAGGAGTAGGGAAGGAAGTGCAGAAGTACTGGAGAACAATATCTACTAAATTATGCTATGCCCAAGTAAGAATATGCCACAGTGAATCCTGATTACATATAAATTAGAATGTGCTAATTGAAATACTAATAAAAACAGAACAGAGAACAATAGAGGAAAGCACACAGGTCAGGAAGAGAGAGGAAGAGAGGGAGAAGGAAAGTAGAGGGGAATGAGACTGATCAAATGAGATGGATATGGCATGATAAATCTCACTATTATGTGTAATTACAATGCACGAGTAAAGAAATCTTAAAAGGATAATCCTGGCCAACTAATTAAAATATTAAATATTTCTGAGATAATGTGCACTAAAATCAAACAATTTTAGGAAAAGTACTTTAGGAAATGTAACAGGGAAAATATTTCAGGAAATGTAACAGAAGTTCAATATAACTGTTATATGGAAGGCATCTACGAAATGTATAAAATCATATTTAGAATCCAGTGCTTAAGTAAACAAGAGAGGAAAGGCTATTCAGTGATAAGGATGTACAATAAACTTTAAAAAGATATCTGCAAACTCTCAGCCTAGTTTTAATGAAAAGAATGTATATTCAAACAGATAATGTATTCTTATTAACTATGCAAAAGCCAATTCCAGTGCTTGAGTGAATACATGAACTTGGTATTATCATAAACAGCTTAGTAAGCAATAACAGTTTTTTTATAATATTTTTAGAAAGTAAATTTGCCATGCACCTCCAAAGTCATTAAAGAAGTCATATTTTGTTAATCAGATCAGTACAATTTTGCTAAAGAAATAGTCAAAAACAATGAAATTCTCTTGTAAAATATAATTATAAATAATACACAAAAACTTAAAACATGCATATAATGTGCTCTTAAGAAGTGATCAGTGAACATATAACCATTCTTTTTTTGTGACAGTGCCAAAACAAATATCCATGTAAAGTCTAAAAAATAACTCACACACACACACACACACACACACACACACAAATACAATGGATATGTTGGGATTGTGGTATCATCCAGGATCCTCTGCTGCCATTTTCCAAGTTTTATTTGATTTCATGGTATATTAGATCAACTTTACATAGAGAAGCAAAGAAAGTGAATAGAGGTGTTGGATGACATATTCCCTATATCCCCTCACCATCTGAGAACAAAGGCAATGTGTAAAGGTGGGAGAAGAAGGGAATGAGCACATTTCTTAGAACTTTATAGAGCTGTCAAAATGGTCAGAAATCATTTACTAAAATGTACTGTGAGCCTTTTCTTGGTTTCCTTTTTATTGTTTCTATCACCTGCGGATTTGGCATAACAAAGTTATGATGATTCACTGTTATGCTGCAGAGAGGTTTCTAATGTATATGGAAAAATCTTAATAATGTTTGGAGCTTGGGGGTCTGCAAGAAACCAGGGGAAATTGCTTCTGAGACCAAACTGAAATGTGAACCTCATTTAGAGAGACTGAGGGGGCGGGGGAACAGGATGGATAAAAACAACCGAAATATAGTATTTAGAATGACAGGTTATCATAGAAGTGAAAAAAAAATGCATTTAGCTCTTCCAGGTGTGCTGCATTTACTCAATTTTGAAGGTCGGTTAGTAAGCAAAGCACATATTATATTACACTTCTTGGCGTTTTCATTATTTTTCTAAGGTGCCAAGTAGATAGAGTCTCTTGGAAGAGAAAGTATGTTAAATACTTATAAAAATAAACCAAGTTAAACCTCATCTCTTCCAGGTGAAGATCGGTACTAATATTTAATAGGAGATGAAGTTAGAGAGACAGTAATACTTCCCATTGGATTGATACAAAACCACCTTTGCATCTTGTCAAAGCATATTGTGGTAGTGTAGAATGCAGTCCTATTGACCCTCTAGCTACGAGTATTTTATATTCCAGAATAGATGGGTGTCTCTTTGACAACAGCCATTAGGATATGCAAGAGGAGGAAGGATTTAATGTCCTATTAGATTCTACTCAATCCCATATCTCACATTGTCCAGTTTTTTGACCCAGAGTGATTATAATAAAGTGGATGGAAATTTCATGATCTGTAACCATAATGGGAATTGGGCTATTAGTACCAAGGAATCTGTCTTTTCAGTTATTGGAATGTTCAACAGTGACTCTTTCTAAGGCCAATTTTGCAAATATATCAGTGGGAACTTCCCTAGGTTAAATGTCTTACTCGAAGTAACATTATCTAATTATAGCAGGAGAACTATGACTTTATATTTTCCCCAAATAATTAACATTGAAAATGGATGTAATTTTTAAAAATTATACATTTATGTGATAATTATAGATCCAATAAAAATGACTACATTTTTTCTTGAAGGACTTAGGGAAAGGATGGGTGGTCATCCACCCCTAAGTGACTTCATTATTAAAAAAACTTAGGGAAAAAATCTCTTG
This sequence comes from Spermophilus citellus, assembly GCF_964194105.1. Taxonomy (NCBI): domain Eukaryota; kingdom Metazoa; phylum Chordata; class Mammalia; order Rodentia; family Sciuridae; genus Spermophilus; species Spermophilus citellus. The sequence goes on along the minus strand of NC_138199.1, from coordinate 46,219,096 downwards.
CTTATCCAGATTGACAACAGTAGACCTTTAAAGTACAACCAGACACATTTGCTATGTTAATACCTGAGTGCAGCAAAGAATGAACTCTAAATCCATATAAAGCTCTTAAAACTCACAGAGAATAAAACAAAATCCAATGAGATAGATGTGAGGATTTCTTGAGTCTCCATGAGAAAACCTTTAATATTGAAAAGTGGAGAATACAAGTGAGTGGAAAATAAATTACCCATACATGATGATGGAGTCAACACTTTGAGTCTTATGATATAGGAGAAGGAGTTGCCACTCACCTTTCTAGAGACATCATTTGGTGAATTGTGGTAATCCAGTGTGACTGATAAAATCTAGACATTATCCTGAATATTTGGAAGCTAAAGAGAAAGAATGATCCTCCTACACAAGAATATAACAAAGCCAGTTTGGTGAGGTACACCTGTAGTCCCAGCTTCTCAGCTATTCTTGGGGCTGAGGCAAAAGGATCATTTAAGCTCAGAGAGTTCAAGGCCAGATGGGCAAAATAGCAAGCAAAAAACAAAAAATAAAAAACAGAAAAGAAGATGGATCTTTGATGAATAAGGCATTTACTTGATTTACTTGTGAGCATGATTAAAATAAATAAGGTTGACTTAAAAAGAGAAAATCAAGGAGTAAGAGGAGATAAAACAGGAGGACTTGACTTTACCTGAACAGTGATATTGAATCCAAGTCAACAATTGAACCACGCACAGTTATTTTCATAAGGCATTGAATCAGAGTTCATACCTGAGGCAAATGTATTTATTGCATAGGACAGTCCACTAAATGTGTGCACTAGTAGAAAATAATGTGCTGCAGTAAGAATATTATCTCTATGGAATTTTATTGGACCAAAGAGGAAAAAAACAGGAAATTAGCAAAAGGAGTTTAAAAAATCCACAGAAAGCACAGCAGATAGTATTAGGGCTATGAATATGAATTTTAAGCCAAAACCGTGAAGACACAAACCCCGTGGAGTAGAATCCTGATGTTAAGAGTAGGAGAATGAATCCATGGGTTATGAGGAAAATAGAACCAACAAGCAGAATTTGTGAAACATTCCATGGGGTAGAAAGTTCCTATTGTGAGAGGAGTTGACCTCCCTGCTGAATTTTCTATGTATCTTTTTTTTTTTCAAATTGTGGTTAAAAACCACATAATGTTAGACTTACCGCTTCAACCATTTTTAAATATACAGTCCAGTAGGGTTGTGTCCCTTCATTTTGCTGTACATAGGTTGCTACAAATTTTTCATCTTGCAGAATTGAAACTCTTTATCGTGAAACACCAATTCCCCTACCATCTTCCCACCAGTCTTGATACTTTCCACTTCCTGTTTCTTTGATTTACTTACTCCAGGTAGTTTGTATGAGTAGAACCATAGAGTTAAACATCCTTCTGAGTATTGTAGTTTTCCTGTGCCTGATGCAATTTGGGTCTATATGGATCCTTTCAACAGGTTAAAAAAAATTCCTACCCTTGAGAATTATGCAAGTGAAACAACGCAAAAAACAATTAATACTGCGCAAAAAAATAATTGAAATATACACTTTGAAATGCTGCTTTTTACAACAACAAAAAAAATTTTTTGAGACATACATAAGCCAAAATGATGGACTAGGTATTGGTGTTTAATAGAGATTAAAATAAATGTATGCTACTTTTGCTTTGTGCCAGGAAGAAACCTTTTAAAATACTTTATTGATTTTAAAGTAAGCTTAATGTATTTTAACTGAGCTAAGCGACTTGAGGGAGAATGCAACTAATGATGGATTTTTTAATAATGTTTTCATAAAACATTAAAATAGGTCTTCGTTCCACTCATCTTTCACAATGACAATACTCCTTGCTAGATTAATCTTAAAATAAACTTGATGTATTTTAATCCTGTGTAAAGCTTTCATATGCATTGTAATGTATTTTAATAAAATATATAAATGATGACATCTCTGTAAACAGTTTTATATGCAGGCAGATATTGCTGAGCTCACTGGCCTTTATAGACTGAGGTTATCAAGTATCTTGCAGGCTTTGAAGGAGGCCTTCTCAACTCCTTTTAGAAAAAAAAAATAGAATATCTTGCACACTGTGAGAACTGGTAATTAGATTTTATTTAGAAGGTATATTAAGTGTTATGAGAGAGCATTTGTGAAAGTACTAATGAATATACTGTATTTACCCATCATCAAACACATCAAAAAAAGGACGAATGTTCTGAAGTAAGCAACTTTCAACAATCAGGATGTTTTCATAATTACTGTGCTGTCCTTACAAAAAGTAGACATTCCTTGCTGTCTAAATCAAGTTATCTTTAAAAATGTCTTTCCAGTGATATGGGTGGGTGGTAGCCAAAAGCAAAACTGATGACCTTTGGGAAAATTGTGTGGATTATAATGACGGGGGGTAGGGGAAGCAAATTTGAAAAGAAAAGGTGTTATCTGATTATGTGAAGGAATTTCCACAAAGCATTGAATGCTGAATATTTGGTAGATCTACTGCTGATCTTTTTTTTTTTAACTTTTATTTATTTATTTATTTTTTCACTTGAGACTTATTTAAATTTTTGAATAACTTTTATTTTTTAATTTTTTTATTATTAGTTGTTCAAAACATTACAAAGTTATTGACATATCATATTTCATACATTTGATTCAAGTGGATTATGAACTCCCATTTTTACCCTATATACATATTGCAGATTCACATGGGTTACACATCACTTTTTTACCTACTGCCATACTGTATTCTGCTGCCTTTCCTATCCTCTACTATCTCCCTTCCCCTCCCCTTCTCTCCCCTCCCCTCCCCTCCCTTCCCATCTTCTCTCCCTACCCCATCTACTGTAATTTATTTCTCTCTCTTGTTTTTTCCCCTTTCCCCTCACTTCCTCTTTATATGTAATTTTGTATAACCATGAGGGTCTCCTTCCTTTACCATGCAATTTCCCTTCTCTCTCTCTTTCCCTCCCCCCTCTCGTCCCTGTTTAGTGGTGATCTTCTTCTCATGCTCTTCCTCTCTATTCTGTTCTTAGTTGCTTCCTTATATCAAAGAAGACATTTGGCATTTATTTTTAAGGGGTTGGCTAGCTTCACTTAGCATAATCTGCTCTAGTGCCATCCATTTCCCTGCAAATTCCATGATTTTGTCATTTTTTAGTGCAAAGTAATACTCCATTGTGTATAAACGCCACATTTTTTTATCCATTCATCTATTGAAGGGCATCTAGGTTGGTTCCACAGTCTAGCTATTGTGAATTGTGCTGCTATGAACATCGATGTGGCAGTATCCCTGTAGTACGCTCTTTTAAGGTCTTTAGGGAATAGTCCAAGAAGGGGAATAGCTGGGTTGGATCATTGTAAACCCATTTAAGTAAGAGATTTATAGAACTGGGGGGGGGTGAGATAAGAGAAGAAAATAGCTAAATCCTGGTTATAAATAAGGTCAGATTGTGCATAAAGATGATATGATTAGAAATTAGTGGGGTATGAGTAGAAGGAAGGTATCAATGAGCGAGCAGAAATGAAGCAAGATACTCTGAGACCCTACCTCCTCCCCTAAAGTTAAGGACTTTAGGTTGCAGTGGCAAGACTCCTTAAGCAGAGGAGTAAGGAGTGTGCAGACTCATCTGACCTCCTGGATTAGGGAAAGCTTCATGCAAAAATAACCCAGGAGTTTTCAACAATTCTTTAAAAAAAAAAAAAAAAAGACACATCTCCGAATGAGTCATTTTGTCCTCAGATACACATGGATCCCTCTAAAAGTAAATCAGCATCGGTTGTTAATGCTGGGGTCAGGGTCCAAGTCATTATACCAGAGAGACAGTGTGACCAAGGGTTCTAGAAGAGAGCTATAACCCTAGGAACTTTAAGGGTTAGTCAAGGAGAACCTCATTTGGACAATTTATCCCTATGAAATTGGTTTATGTCTCTTGATCTTGATCTAAGGAGGGGGGGAACCATAGTGAATTTCACCATTGCAGAAATTTTATGGTAAAGGAGACCTTGGAAATTATAGTCAATGGTTCTCCATAGGGAGTGCTACTTCAATATCCCAGACATGGAAAAGAACTTCTTCTCAATTCCATTAACCTGTCCTCACTATTCTCCCTATCCCTCATAAATAAGAGCCATAAAAATTATTTAAAAGCTTGGGGGGTGAATATGGGGCTTCATTCTTTAAATGCCTAAGCTTTCCTCTCAGATCTTGAAGTGAAAGAGCAAAGATACATCTGGGCAATAGCTCAAAAAAAAAAATTGAATCCAACATAATAGGGAAAAGATTCATAAAAAGCTTCTCTAAAGTAAAAATTATAAATGTCCTGAGCTGTTTTGAAAATATAGTTTTGCCAGGTTAAAGCAAGGCCATTTTCCAGAATACTTATTTAAATGAATTCCATGCTGCAAAGAAATTGCTTAGATAGATTTGAAAATGTGAACTTAATACGTCTTAATTGCTTGCGAGATAGAAAACAATATACCTACATAAATGAAATGGAAATCATAGAACAAAATAGTTGTAGAAGCTAAGGGACCGTGTAGAGACTAGTTTAATTCTGTCATTTTATACATAGAGAGAATGAGTCCTATAAGCAAAACTGATTGTTCTACATCACACCAAGCCAAGATGCAAACCTAACTGCCCTGATATCATGCCAAAGCACACTTTTGTTGCATAGTATAAGAAGCAAGAAATGAAGGATTAGACCAGGCTTTTGTTAAACTGGAAAGATGTCAAAAGAGGTCAAGAAAATCATGTTGAGGAAGTTAGGACAAAAAAGGTCATAGGAATTCTTAATTGAGGCTGTTTGGATTTTTCCAGAAAATCAGAATGAGCGCAAGTATGAGACTGCAATATCTGGTTCTGGGGAGCACTCTTCTGTACACCTTGACTTAAGTGTAAGAAATAATAACCCACAGATACTACTAAGAGCAGAGGCAGGACCAGAGCCTCTCAACTTGAAAGTCAGTCCTATTTGAGTAGAAAACATAGGCACAGAATTCTTGAATCTGTAATCATTTAGAGGACTCGGGAAGCCAGGATCCCCTGATCATACCCACTGTTAAATACTAGAGACAAAATACATTTTAAAAGTTCACATTTTGTTTTCCTTTTACATCACTAGAAAAGAATGTGAAAAAGAACTTGCCATAAGTGTTTAAGTGGAAATAAATCTCTACCAACATGCACCTAAAAATAGTTTCACATATTCAGAATAACTAATTAGATATATCGATTTTCTTGATATATCATATAAGGTTTTTTGTTAGAACCAAAAACTTTTATTTTTCTGTTGAATTTTAAAAAGATATGATTTTCTTTGGATAATAATGACCATCACATCACATTCCACCATCACATTGCTAACCTCATGCCCGCTCCCTACCCCCTCCCACCCCTCTGCCCTATCTAGAGTTCGTCTATTCCTTGCATGCTCCCTCTCCCTACCCCACTATGAACCAGTCTCCTTATGTCAGAGAAAACGTTCAGCATTTGGTTTTTATATAAATAAAAAAAAATTTAAAAAACAAAACTGAACTATAGCATTTGTTTTAAGATTTTGTAAATATACATTTTTCTAATGTGTACCAAAACAGTTTCTTATTTTTTTAAATCTTTCCTTGATCTTTTGCATTTATAAAGACAACTGATTTTTCCTATTTTAATCTGTTAATGTGACAAATTACACTGACCAATTTTCAAATAATAAACCAACTTTGCCTTCCTGGCATAAACTTTTTTAAAAAATATATACTTTTCTATAAAAATCCTGAGGATTATTTGGTTTAATTTTTGCTGTAAAATCTGCGATAAACTTCCAAGTTTTTTTTTCAATTTTAAACATGCATCAACCTCTACTATTCAATACAGTTTTTATGTCTTAACTGTGGTATAACAGAATCTACTATAATGGATTCAGAATGATCCCTTGCCAATTGACGGTCATTGGGATATATCATCATTAACACATATTGACAGAAATATGAACTACAACATATTGATTCAACCACAGTCATTTCATCACATTTCAGCATCCATGGTTTTCAGTCACTGGATCAGGATTGGATACAGTTTTATACCCACCCCCCATCTTAAAATTAAGCATTACCCTAAGCAAACTAACAGGGTAGGCCATTTAAGTAGAGAATGCCAAACATCCGTATCCACTGCCATTTGAAATCTTAGCACGTAAATTATTTTTATGCAAAGAAATTATTCATATGAAAATCTATTATATCTTAGATAAAATCTCAACTTAGTGACTTTTCATTTTTATCAACTCTGGATCTTAAAAACAATAAAGCAAGCGTCTGGAGTAATTTTTTATAATTCTTCCCTCAGTTAGTATTTGTTAGGCTTACAATTCCAAATAGCTTCCTACTTTCATTAAGATGAAAAAATAATTCAGGGTATTTTAAAACTGTCTACTAAAGTATCATTATGTGTTGAATAATGAAGGCAATTATCTTATGGTGTTTCCTTTTTCTGGGTACATGGGCCATCCATGCCATCTATGAAGTCATATTTGAAATCATAGTGGCTATGTTTGTTTTACAAAATAATGAATCAGCATGGTTTCTATGAAACTGAGGCATTCTTTTTTTTTTTTTAAAGATAGAGTGAGAGAGGAGAGAGAGAGAGAGAATTTTTTTTTTTAATATTTATTTTTTAGTTCTCGGCAGACACAACATCTTTGTTTTTGTATGTGGTGCTGAGGATCGAACCTGGGCCGCACGCATGCCAGGCGAGCGCGCTACCACTTGAGCCACATCCCCAGCCCAAAACTGAGGCATTCTTACTTGATAATTTTACCTTCAGGGAAATTCTAAGATTAACTGCAATTCGTATCATGATTCAGAAGCAAAAAAATCAGTGAAAGATAATGAATTCGAAATCCTCCTGATATCAAATTATTCATATTCAGTGATGGGGCTAATACCTGTATTCATAATAAAAGAGAAAACAATAATTTTGAGAGATTAATGGGCTTAAAATTTCTTTAAAAATCTAGATAATTTTACTTCACTCAAGTTTTCATGCTGTGTTGTTCTTGTTTTCAGTGGACAAACATTTATTCATGGTCACATTCTCTGTGCCCAATACTTTATAGAGCCAGAAGAAAAAATTTAGCCTTAATCTAATATTTTAGCATCCAAGATAATTTATTTTACTCAAAGGTAGAATTAGATAAAAAAATTATGGAGTACCAACTTATCAGGCTATTATTAGATGCTATAATGTATATGGTCTACATTGATTTTTTTTCACTGTAGAAGCTAATACACATACTTTCAGATTTAGCAAGAGCACTTTAAAAAGGAAATATAAAATCTACAAAGCATCTATCTCCATGAAATTTTATACCAGCAAATGCATGAGCACTGAACTGAACAAAAAGCAGTCTATATTTTATATTACTTAATTTCTCTATCGCCCTTTAGCACATAATCCTAACCATGAAATCTCATTTTCTTCTGTTCCAATAATTTTAACATGATAAAGAACAAAAAGGTACAACTGTTTCTATTACTTTAAGAATAAAATCATTTTTTTCCTAGTCAAAGACAATATGAGTTTAATTGAAATGCAATTCTTTAAAAACTTACACTATCAGCAAATGGATTTGACAAAAAGATGGTCCTTTGCTCTCTGACAGCTGAGAAACCAACTGAAACATCTCTCACACAAATTCTAGGTCTAAAATTTTTAAATAAAAATTCTTATGATGTAGTTAAGATTTTAAGTGAAAAAATGTCCCCATTCATTAGCAACCTATAGATCCTGAAGAAGCAAAGAGTTGGGGGCATGATTTATGCTGCAGATTCCCACATTAAATTGACTAAAAAATTATGAGATCAAGAAGGATGTAAGCCAGCATGAATCAGACTCATCAAAAAAGTTAATCAACATATTTAGGGTACAACCTGATTTAGAATGCAACAAATTTCACACATAAAATAGCAAATAAATAAATAAATAAATAATGTGCATACATTATTTAAAATTTAAAAGAAAAATATTGATGAAACTACATGTGTCTACAATAAATCACCAAGAAGACTTGAAAAATAATGAAGCAGAACATTCAGAGAAAATATGACTTTTGGTATGTAAAACAAAAAGGATGGTTTAGAAACAAATAAGTTAAAAAATTAGTGAATTAGTTAATGCGAAGAATTAATACTCAGAGTACAGCAGAAAGGCAGGAAGAGGTAAACTATTAAAATAAATTTTGGAGATGCAGAATGAAAAGTCTTATCAGCATCAGGAAGTCTCAGAAAGTAGAGAGGCAATATTTAGTTCATTAAGTCTGAATTTCATTTGTTAAAAACCAATAAAGTGTATTTATCAAAGGATACACAGACCATAACCTATATAAGCAAATTTAACAGGAGAAATATTCTTTTAAATCTGCAAAACACTAAAGACAGAGAGGATCTAAGTTTGAAGCCAGAAAGGAAGAGTGATATATAGCATAAAATCAGATCACCTACAAAGCAACCACAATTACACTGATACCTGACTTCTCAATAGTTAAAAAGAAACAGCGGGATCCAATATTTCTAGTCATGAAGAGAGTCCTAGTCAACCAGAATCAGAGAAGAAGATGTGACAACAGACCAAAGGTCAGAGACAAGGGAAATTCAAAGATGCTATGAAGCTGGCTTTGAAGATGAGGGAAGGGCTTTGAATCAGGGACTTTGCACAGCTACTGATAGCTGGAAAAGGCCAGGGGACAATGCTCCCCCAGAGCACCTAAAAGGAAGACAGCTCTGTTGACAGCTTGCTCTGGGCCCAGTAAAATCCATTTCACACTTTTGACCTCCACAAATGTAAGACAATAAGATAGTGCTCTTTAAGTCTCTGAGTTTGTAGTGACTCAACACAACAGCAAATAGGAAAATATTAAGAGTAGCTTGTGTGTGTGTACACACCATAAACAAGTTGTATTCACCCCAGGACTGTAAGGAGTGTTTAATATTATATAGTCAATTAATTTAATTTACCACATTCATTGCTTCAAAGGAAGAAAAATTATGGCAGATTGATAAGTGTTTTCTGATGAAATACAGAATTCAATTATAATTAAAAACCAACAAATTCGATGATGACTAATAATGGTGCAAAACTTCTTTCTCTTGATAAGGGTGTCAATGAAGTATCTATAGTAATTGTTAGTCTCATCAGTAAAAACATATCATTGTTTTTAAAATCACCAACAAGGCAAGGAATCTACCATCATAATGTATATTTCATAATAAAACAAATATAAAATTAAGGATTAGAGAAGAAACAAAATTGTGATTTTTATGAGCAGTATGATAATCTAAACAGAAAAACCTTATGTATCTTTAAATAAATTACTAAGGAAAATTATTGGCTTAGCAAATTGGCTGACCATAGCATCAATACTCTGCAAACCAGTTGCATTTCTGTATCTTAATGTGGTGGACAGACATTTGGGTGGTCCTCTATGATCTCTGCCTCTCTTATTTTTGCCCATGTATAATTTCCTCACTCTGAGTATCATGAGTTAAACCTACAACTTGCTGTTAACTAATAGAAATTATGACCAGATGTCACTTCCATCATAAACATTAAATGAGACTTCATCCTTCTTGCAGTATCTAAAGAACAACTCCCTTTGCTTGCTTGCTTAAACAAGCCCTACTTATGGTAAGGAAGTGTGGAACATATATAGGAGCTATTGGCAGCCTATGGAAACTTAGAGTCACATCCAGATGGCAGCCAGAAGAAAGATGGGGCTCTGAGTCCTAAAATCACAAGGAAATTTATACTTCAAAAATTCTGAGTGAGCACTGAAATGACTATACTACGCAGTTGAGACTCTAGATAAGAATGCAGTTCAGTACACCCCTTGCAGCCTTGTGAAACTCTAAGCCAAGAAACACATCAAGTCATGCTGCATTCCTGACTCACAGAAGCTGTGTGATAATACAACATACATGACATGCCATATCATATCATGCCATAACACAACATGGATGACACAGTATAACACAATATAGAATGTTATAACTTGAAAATTACATAAGATGGAGTAACATAACATATACAATAGTATGTCATAACACATGACAACATGTTGTAATATGTGGCAGCACATGATATGATATGTTATGACATCCCCTAGGTGACATGTTATGAATGTGTTAATACAGCATACTACAGCATAAGATGGCATACTGTACCACACCATGTCATAAGCATGCCATGATATACAATGACAACATGTACAACTCAGTAGCACTATACTGCAAGATGCAATAAGTAGCCACAACATATGATAACATCCAATTATTTACTTTAATGTATCCCAACATGCAATACTATGACATTTCATAGCATGATTTAACATGTTATAGCATAGTATAGCATGACATAAAAATTTTTGCATGATATAACATGCAACATAACCATGTTTAGCATGTCATGATATTTTATGACATGGTATAATATGCAACCTCATACATTATGTTGTTATATACAATAACATGCCATAATATATGTAGGACTGGGGATATACCTCACTGGCAAAGTGCAACGATATTCAGTCCCTAGAACTACAAAAATAAATAAACGACTTTTACTCATTTTTTTCATCACCAATGCCAAATAACTTGTCTGTAGCCTGAAACAAAATGTCTGCAGAGAAAAAAATATCAAATCAAAATATTTAACTAGAGTGATTTACTTGTCATTCTTGGATTAATTGTATCAAATATTTAGGTTTATCAAGGAGAATTCTTATCTGAATAAATCTATTTTAAAACCTATTTATTCTCTTCAATAAATTTGATGGAGTTTGGGGCTCATTACTATTTCATGTCTTAAATACATTGGACTGTGTAAGATCAGTCTCATGAAATTTTTAGCATTGTCTCTTGTCTTGTTGAACTAACTAAACAGGCTAGATGTAGAAATAAGCCTTTTGTGTCAGAAAACGCACTGTTTCTTCAAAAAGGTAGACATACTTAATAAGAAAAAAGCCAGTGAAAAGATTAGGCATTTGTTGCTAATCAGTCATGAACACTAAGTGGGTGCACATGAAAGAAATCAATAGAGCAGACACAAGTTGAGCAGAAAAACTGATAAATTCTAAGGTACACAGTTAGGGATACTAGTTTGAAAGGGACAACTTCTTATGTCAGGAGTGGAGATGCTTTAGGTATAGTCATTGCCTTTGGGACCATTGCAGACTATCAGTCACATACAGGTAAAGAGTAGCATTTCAACAACATTAAAGGGCTGACATTATTCATGTAAGATAATATGGTCCCTGCAGGATTCAGAAAAGCAAGGTGAGATTTCTGCATGATGGTTCTGTAAGCTCACACTTTGAGCAGAGCCTTGTGTTCTAAACATACAAAAATAGAAACTTAATGATGGCAGATGAGTTCCAGAATAAGACAAAGGTCTCTGAAATCAGGAACAATACAAAGAAGTAGGATAAAATGCAAGGGGGACTGTGTTACCAGTATAGAAGCAGACAGAGGAGACTGAGTTTGTCTTCTTAGGGTGAAAGGACAAAACCAGCAGAGGAATGGAAGGCTGATTTTTTTTTAATTATTTTATTGTTGGTTGTTCAAAACATTACATAGTTCTTAATATACCATATTTCACAGATTGATTCAAGTGGGTTATGAACTCCCATTTTTACCCCGTATACAGATTGCTGTGTCACATCAGTTACATTTCCATTGATTTACAAATTGCCTTTCTAGTGACTGATGTATTCTGCTGTCTATCCCATTCTCCACTGTCCCCTCACCCCTCCCCTCCCCTCCCCTCCCCTACTCTCTCTCCATCCCCTCTACTATAAATCGTTTCTTCCACTTATATAATTTTTCTCCTACTCCTCCTTTCCTCTTATATGTAATTGTGTATAACCCTGAGGCTCACCTTCCAGTTCCATGCAATTTCCCTTAACTCTCACTTTCCCTCCCGCCTATCATCCCTGTTTAATGTTATTCTTCTTCTCCAGCTCTTCGTCTCTACCCTGTCCTTGGTTACTCCCCTTATATCAAAGAAGACATTTGACATTTGTTTTTTTAAGGATTGGCTAGCTTCACTTAGCATAATCTGCTCTAATGCCATCCATTTCCCTCCAAATTCTATGATTTTGTCATTTCTTATTGCAGAGTAATACTCCATTGTGTATAAATGCCACATTTTTTTAATCCATTCATCTATTGAAGGGCTTCTAGGTTGGTTCCACAATCTTGCTATCGTGGAAGGCTGATTTTTCAAGACAAGAAAAACCACTGCTTTCCTCTGGGACCATTGCTCACACTGGGTTTATACCAAGCAATAAAAAGAAGCAAACCTCACTTTTATTTGAGAAATGAACCAAAGAGCCCCAAAATTCAGCCATAAATTTCAGGGACTGAATTTATAATATCTTTACTCTCTTAAGAGAGCAGGAATTCCCAAACAAGAGCTCTTCATGGTCCAGCAGGTAACATGTATGTTAGGGAGAAATGGGCCAGGTAATCATAAATACAACCCAGAGAGAGCAATCAGGAAGGAGAGAATAAACTTGAGCCCTAAAAAGTTAATAAATAAAATTGCTTTAAAGTCAAGATGAGACTGCAGATCAAAATTCTAAAACAGATAAAAAAATATACTGCTAAGAAAGACAGTCAAATACAGAAGACAATTTTAGTTTACATAATCATAAACTGATAAAATAAAATGATAAAGCATGCTTAGAATGACCCAAGATAAATAAAATTCTTTAAATGGAATAAGAAATTATAAAACAAAAATATAATAATAATAGAAGAGGGGATGAATAAGAAGGAAAATATATTATCAGTGGTATAAATTAATACATAGAGGCACTCAAAAATTTAATTCATTTGTTGGAAATTCTGTGATCAATCTTGATCTGACTAGGTCTCCCATCATTAAAATAAAAAAAAAAATCACAACACTAGGCAGAATGTAACACAAACCACAGAAATCTGATTTCTGAGAGAAAGGAAACAAATAGATGAACCTATTATTGCCTCCAATTTCCATGACATTTTGGACTGCACCACAAGGAGGGGGTTACCTAAGAGGAGTCCTAGTGTTTGAGGAAGTGAGCATGACTAGAATTGTAGTGAGGAATATTAACAAGAGAAAGAGGGCTGGGGATATAGCTCAGTTGGTAGAGTGCTTGCCTTGCATGCACAAGGCCCTGAGTTCAATCCCCAGTGCCAAAAAAAAAAAAAAAAAGAACTTCAGAAATCTGCAGAGGGACTAAGTCATGTGTTACCAAGAACTGAATTCAGAGTCTACAAGGCCATACAAAGTAGATGCCAGGGAAAATAATTATGGGAAGCAACAAGTAGAACATCCATCAGAGTTTGAGTTTGCATAGGACTGAGAACACTTCTGTTCTGACAGGGTAGGCTGCACACTCTGAATGAAGAGACCAATGACTGGCTGGAGTTAGAAGGTAGCTCATCTAGACCCTGCACTTACCTTCTCTTCTTTCTAAAGCTTCACCGCAAATACTACAAAAAGCTTATGTAAATGTCAAAAGGCTACAAATTAATGGGAAAAGAGAAGAAAATGGTAGCTTTTTTTTAGAAGAAAGAAAAAATAGATGAAGAGATAGCTGATTTAGTAAGGGAAAGCAGGAAATGAGTTTATGGTACATGGCATAAAAGAAGGGCTGAGAGATCACCTGAGATTACTTTTTGGAGATTATAAAACAAAAGGTCTCCAAATGGAGGGCCAGTGGGTACAAGGCATGTGTATAATAGCAAAAAACAAGGGACTGAGTGAAAAGCACCATCATCAGAAAAATTAATTCTTCTTTACCTAATTAATTCTCACAACTCCAGAAAGCAGTCTTATAACCTAGATAAAATTCTGGAGGATAGCACAAATGAGAACCAAGATTTAAGAGGTTGCAAAAGAATGTTATTAGAATCTTTCAGAATAGTAGAAAAACATGGGGATAGGAAATAAGAAAGAAGAGATAACATTGGAAAGTTAGACTAGCAAAGAAAATATCTAAATAATAATGGTTTAGCCACAGCTGGTGCAAAAGCCAGTTGCATGAATAAGCTATTTTGGTAGAAATGAGAGCACATTCCCCCAAAAGGGAATCATCTGAAGTCACATATCTGTGGGTGGAGTCGTGAAATTATTTCACAAGACATACCAAAAATTAGGAACAATGAAACCGCTCCACAAATTACAAACCAGAACCTGCGGAGTTTAAAGTGATTGCAAAGAGAAAAAATAGACCTTTATAATCAAGACAGATTAAAAATAAATAAACTCAAAATTTAAAAAGAAAGAATAAAAGAAAATAAAAGCACTGGAAATGCAGCTCAGCAGTAATGTACCCCTGGATTCAGTCCCCAGTATCAAATGAAACAAAACAGGTAAACTCCCCAAGCAAGCAAAAAAAGCTGTGGGGTCTGGCATGGTGGCACCTGCCTGTAATCCCAGTGGCTCTGGGGGCTGAGGCAGGAGGATTGCAAGTTCAAAGCCTGCCTCAACCACTTAGACAGGTTCTAAGGAATTTAGCAAGACCCTATCTCAAAATAAATTTAAAAAGGGCTGAGGATATGGCTCAATGCTTGAGCACCCCTGGGTTCAATTTCCAATACCAAAAACAAAGTAAGAAAGCAAGGAATGGTATAAACCTAGGGTTAAAAAAAGAGAGAGAGAGCAGTATGTAAAGAAATGATTAAACAAAACAAAGAAAGAATAAAGAGAATCAAGAAAACCAACCGATGATACTTTGAAAAGAGCAATCGACTGCTCAAAACTTTGTCAGAACTGATCAAAGAGAGAAAGCAGGATGAAAAGTAGATATAACTAGAAACAGAATCCAGATTTTGAAAATTAAGGACAATAAACAATTTCATGCTAATGAATTTGACAGCTACTAAAACACATAATTTTGAAGAGAAATCAGAGTTTAAAAAATAATAATAATAAAGTTCTGGAGGGGCTGGGGACGTGGCTCAAGCGGTAGCGCGCTCGCCTGGCGTGCGTGCGGCCCGAGTTCAATCCTCAGCACCACATACCAACAAAGATGTTGTGTCCGCCGAGAACTAAAAAATAAATATTAAAAATTCTCTCTCTCTCTCTCTCTCTCTCTCTCCCCCCCCCACTCTCTCTTTAAAAAAAAAAAATTCTCTCTCTCTCTCTCTCTCTCTCTCTCTCTCCCCCCCCCACTCTCTCTTTAAAAAAAAAAATAAAGTTCTGGAGAAAAATAAGCCAAAACTAAGGGTTGTGGAAAAGAATGGTGAATATGATTCTCATTTTCTCATTAAGTTAACTTCTTTTGAAATGTTATATTTTAATAAATTAATATGATAAATTTAGGTGCAAATTGTACAGGATGAACCCAAAGTAGGAAAACTCAGAGCTGGAAGAAACTTTATGTATCTTCAAATGTAATCTCATATTTTATATATAAACACTGGAGTCAAGATGGTTAGTAACTTCATGAAATCAATAAATTTAGCTTAAAACCTCAGAGATAAAACTAGAACAAAATTTTCTTGCTTACTCTTTCTATAATCTTATGCCTGTATCATCATCATGATTTATCTTTCCATTTTGACAGAATTAACCATTTGACCAAATTTTGAAAATGTTCAAAATAGATGTAAAATTACACATCTGTTCACAGATTTGAGTTTCTTTTACTATATGACTCATTCAAATTTGGTGTGTTCTTCTCAATATTGTCAGACTGTGGCATAACTTAGAGTTCATGTGACATGAATGCTACATGGAAAATAAGGAGAAACACATTCTTTAAAAACATTTTAAAGTTTTCTAAATAACATACATAGCCAACAACAAAATAATCATTCACCTCCTCTCACTTTGGTGGATACAAATGAGTTCACCATATATGTATTTTAGCATTAAGATGATTTACTTAACTGATATTTGCATGAATTTCTATGCATTAAAATGGGGACACGTGATCTAATTTTCATATCACTCTATGGGAAATACACCTTTTCTCCTCTTACTGCACCATTCTGCACTTATCTGATCAAAGGATGACAGAAATTCCATGCATAATTGATTACAATTGAGCCTCAATGGCATGCTACCTCAAAATGTATCACTTTTATGACCTTAGTATAGGGAACACCTCTCCAATGTATCTTTCCATTGACTTTTCTACCTGATTAAAAAGGCAACATCAGCACTTGACAGCAACTATTTAATCAGAAATCCCATAACCCAGAGAGCCACTCATTATATGGAATCTAAGTTAGGATCTGTTCTCTTAGGCACTTATTTTTCCTTTTGCTTTTTTTTTTTTTTTTGTCAAAAGTAAGATAGTTAAATGTGATTCAAAGACGATAACATCATTGGCTTCTTAATTTCCCATCATTTTTTTCCCTATGGTACAGAATGTAGAAAAGGAAAATCCTTGAATCCATTGCTCTATTGGTTTTGAAGCCATATGAGAAGGAGTTTTATATATTAGAACCTTTATATTTCAAGTGATGCAACTTGCAACCTTTGCCCATTCACACATCAATTACGTTGGCCCTTTGAGTGAAGCATTCTGGCTTCCATGTTCTGGGTTACATACCTATACTATGATTGTGGACCATGCTTAAATTATAAGGGATAGAATTATCTCATAAAAGAGGGGTTAATTATCATAAGAAAGAGAAAGACATTTAAGACATGCCAAAGTAGTAAACATCCATGATGGTTTCCACTTAGTTGTGTGTATAATTAAATATACATACAGATATAGGAATTAGTTCCAGGAGTTCTACTACTTGCTCCGCTGACTCATGCAGCCTCATGATATACAAGCAAATGAGAGGTCATATTGCAATACGAATATGTCCTAAGGCTCTTGGCTTTAAAAATACCTAGGTAATGGAAAGAAAATCTGCTAATGGGGAGCCTTACTTATTTTTCTTTTATCTTTCTAGCAAACAACATAACAAAATTATTGCCATATGAAAAGATGCAAGCAAAATATAAAATATATCACCCACAATATTAAGAAACAGATGAAACATTACAGATGTGTGAAAAGCTATATATTAATAAAAAAGTGTATTTTGGAGGGTTGTGATGATATTTATGAATAATGTCAGCTACTTAAAATTCATATCTTTGGGACATTCATTTTCTTCTTCTAAGTAAATATTCATTTCTGCACCTAGTTAGAACTAAATATTTTATATTCTTTTATAAAATATATATATTATGTTCAGATTGCTCAAAAACCAGATCTGTCTGTATTGCCTAATCTGAGTGGTGACTTTTTAATGGTTTTATATTTTCCATGGATAATGTTAATCTATTAGAGCAGCAATTTTCAACTGGGGGCAAATTTACACCCAAAAAGACACTTTTTTTATTATCATAATTAACAGGTGGTTTGTATTCAACCATATGCAATATGTATAGGCCACAGATGTGCAGAACATGTAACAGTGAAGAAGAGACGCCTGCCCACCCCACCAAACAAAGAGTAATGCAGCAACAAAAGTCAACTATTTAGGTTGGAAAACTCTCCTTTAAAATGAATGATTATACAAAGGCAGATATGGCCAGGCTGGACCTGGGGATCCCAACAATATCATTGAATTAATTAAATAAAGATCTGTCGATATTGGTGTTTTTCTCTAAAGCCTGTGTTAAAATCTTATGGAATGTATACCAAAAGAAAACTCTGAGACCCAGTAATATCATCGAAGGAAGTAAATATTTCCAAAGGAGATGTTTATCTTGGCATACAGATTCCAACATGTTTTTGAAAACCTATCACTTTACTTAAATAACCATATTTAATCTAATTGGCTCTGGGATAATTTTTTATTTATTTTTTAATGTTTGAGTCTGATTATGCCTGACAGTCTTAGAACCTTCTTTCAAAAAAAGAACTCACCCTGATGGTTTCTGATCCATGGGTGTTGGTGTGATGTCTAGTTTACCCACAATGCTACCTGCTGCTCACTTCCTCCCTGAATCTTCCCTCTTGCTGAGAACCCACTGTTCTGTCAGCCTGGTGTAAGGGTTTCTTCCTGTCACCAAAGTTCCCTGAAGTTGGGATGTGTTGAAAGATTTGAATTTCACAAGTCTTCTCTTCATACAAATAGCAGAGTTAAGAGGCCAACAAAAACAAAGAGTCTAATCTCAACAGGACCAATTTATGTTATTGCAGTGAGTATGTAGATGCCAATCACACACTGTGCTCGTCTGCCAGCTTCATCCCTGGGCCACCTCTGCTTTTTAAAAGCACAGTTGTCACTGATGGATGTGTCCCTGTCCATGATGAATCACAGTGATTCAGGACAGGAGTTTTGAAAGGTTGGTTCAATAGGATGTAGGGAGTTAGGAACAAATATTGTCTGCCTCAGATTTCAGAGGTAAAGTAATTTCATTAGGGAAAATACCAGGTATTTTTAACAAAGCTGAGGAAATTGTCTTGATCCAATCAAGCCTAGTGTGAGTCTTTATGGAAACCTCTTATTTCTAGAACTTTGCATTTAAACTCCTGTGGTCTAGAGCTGTTGAACTCACTCAGAAGCAGGGATGGAATCTAAACTGCTATATCAACTGAATTCTTCTTATATTTGAGCCATCTTTTCTTTCTTCTCCGGATAACAGTGAAGACTCCCAGCAGTCTGTATATCAAATACCATGTTCCATTTATTTGGGTGTCATTTTGTCTCACTTTTGATTGATAATTGAGGTAGAAGAATTCATGTTATGTGATCCTCTGTTTCCTTAGTTCTAGTTATCTCTGTTGCTTCAGTTTTATCCTCCCAACATTTTTAAACCAAGAAAACACAAAACAGAAACAAACCTCTCTTCCTCTCTCTCTTCCTCTCTCTCTTCTCTCTCTCTCTCTCTCTCTCTCTCTCTCTCTCTCTCTCTCTCTCACACACACACACACACACACACACACACACACACACACATATATATATATATATATATACCTTCACACACGGTAGGGCAAACAAGCATCCTCATTGGCCTAATAAAGAGTATTTTCCTAGAACCTGGACTTGCATATCTGAAACTAGGAAATTTCAAGGAACCTCAGACAAAGTGGCCTCTATATTTACACATCCAACAAATAGTGTTAACCATGTTTAATGACAGTTGTACTCTTTATTGTTATTGTATAACTTAATCTGAATGGAATAGAGGTCATATACTTTCATACTCTGAACTATACACAAGAAATTTTGGAAGAAAAAAAATGAACACACAAGATCCTAAAATAAATAGTCAACCCTCAGGTGTATTAAGGCAGGATGAGGGTTGAGTTTGGTCTTCTGACTTAACATATTAAACACAAATCTCAATCTCACTAATGATTTCAGGGTAGAATGCCAGATGGGCAGTTCAGGGCCACTTGGAGTTGTCACTAATTCTATGAATCATTGCAGGGGAAAATTCTACTTGGTTAAAAAAATATATTATTTTTAAAAATTGCTGACTTCAGCTTGTTCATTTTTTCTGACTTTTCTGAAGTCATGATTGTACTAGCCTCATGCAACGAATTAAGGAGTGCTTCCTCTTTTTCTGTCTTTTGGAGAATTTTGTGTGTAACATAGTACACATTAGAAGGTACAGAATTATACTCAGGAAAATATTTTTAAGATTCTTACCATGAATTTTTAAGTTGCTGAGTGTTATTTATGTTGATTTCAGAGGATGTTCACAAATCAGCTACTGAAGTGTTTATTTTCAAGACTACATTACTCAGTATTGAAGCTAAACTAAGAAAATACCAAGTTTAGGCAGTTTCAAGATGACAGAAAAGAGAAGGTCACCTTCCTGGCTGCTCCATGGCATGAAACCAAGAAATCAGACAGGTAGCTAGCTGCTCAGCAAGGTAAGGTATTGGAAACCTTCAGGAACACTACAAGTTCACAGGGTAGAAACTCTACTGCCTCAGATCCATACTTTTAGATGGACAGATACACAAACAACATGAAAAAGCAAGAGAACAAATCACCCTAAACAAAATAAGATACTTCAGGAACAGAATCAATGAATAACACAGAGGAAGAAACATCAGAGAAGGAGTTTAGAATGTACATAGTTAAAATGATCTGTGAGGTAAAGGAAGATGCAATTAGTAAAATCAGAGAGAAAATACAGGAAGTGAAAGATCACTTCAATAAAGAAAGATTCTGAAAAAAAATCCAGTAGAAATACTTAAAATGAAGGAATCAATAAAACAAATTTAAAATTCAATGGAAAACATCACCAGCAAACTAGACCACTTGGAAGATAAGAGTTCCAGGCAAGGAAGACAAAATATATAATATTGAAAATATAGTTGACCATGGAGAAAAAAAATGTCAAGAAACCATGAACAGAACTTTCAAGAAACATTGGATAACCTAAAAAGACCAAAACTCAAGATTTATTGGGATAGATGAAGGTTTGGAGATACAAAGGAAAAGAATGAACAACATTTTCAATGAAATAATATCAAACAATTTCCAAAACCTGAAAAATGAAAGGGAAAATCAGATACAAGTAACTTACAGGACCCAAAATATACATAATTACAACAGACACACACCAAAGCATAGTATCATGAAAATGCCTAACATACAAAAAAAAAAAAAAAAGAGAGAGAAATTTTAAATGCTTCCAGAGAAAATTGACATGTCACATTTAGAGGAATACCAACCTGGATCTTAGCTCATTACTCAACCCAGACCCTCAATGTGAGGAGGTCTTGGAATAGTATATACAAATCTCTAAAAGAAAATGGATGCCAGCCAAGAACACTATATCCAGCAAAATTAAGCTTCAGACTTGACAATGAAATTAGAAAAAAAAAACTTTCCTTGATAACAAAAGTTGAAGGAATTCACAATTAGAATGCCTGTTCTACAAACCATACTCAATAGAATATTTCATGAAGAAGAAATGAAAAATACAAGTTAAAAAGTAAAGGGAGGAACTATGGAGGAGGAATAGACAATCAAAGAAAAAATAACTAATTCAAATTAAAAACAAGAAATAAATCAAAATGACAGGGAATAAAATCCTTTCTCAATAATGAAACAAATTTGTCCAGATCTTCAAGATTTTGAATGCAAAGGGCATAAACATATCAATCAAAAACTATAGACTGGCAGATTGGATTAAAAAAACATGACCCAACAATATGGTATGTCAAAGACACTCAGCAAAGACATCCACAGACTGAAGGTAAAAGGATAGAGAAAAAGATATCATTCACATGGGTCTCATAAACAAGCATGGATTCTATTTTCATGTCAGGTAAAGTGAACTTCAATCCAAAGTTAATCAGAAGGGACAAAGAAGGACATTTCCTACTGTTTAAGGGAATCATACATCAATAAGACATAACAATTGTAAATATTTATGCCCCAAACAATGGAGCATCTACATATGTCAAACAAATCCTTCTCAATTTCAAGAATTGAATAGACAATAACACAATAATACTGGGTGTCTTTAACACACCTCACAGGGGAAATCCTCCAAACAAAAGCTAAATAAAGATGGGATAGAGAGAGAAGATGGGAGGGGAGGGGAAGGGAGGGGGGATAGTAGAGGTTCGGAAAGGCAGCAGAATACAACAGACACTAGTATGGCAATATGTAAAACAGTGGATGTGTAACCGATGTGATTCTGCAATCTGTATATGGGGTAAAAATGGGAGTTTATAACCCACTGAATCAAAGTGTGAAATAAGATATGTCAAGAACTATGTAATGTTTTGAACAACCAACAATAAAAATTTTAAAAAAAGAAGCTATAAAACAAAAAAAATAATTTAGAGTTAATAGACATATAAAGAGTGTTTTATCCATCAATGTCTGAATGTACTTTTTTTTCTCAGCACCACACAAATCCACCTATAAAATAGACCTTATCTTAGGCCAAAAAGCAACTCTTAGCAAATGCAAAAAATCTATTAAATCATATGGAGTGAAATTTGAAATCAATGATAAAACACAAAATAGAAGTTACTCTAACACCTGGAGACTGAATAATATGCTATTGAATGATCAATGGATAGCAGAAGAAATTATGGATGAAATGGGGAAAAAATACTTACAGGTAAATGAGAAGAGCAATACAACGCATCAAAATCTCTGGAACAATGTGAAGGCAGTTCTAAGAGGAAAGTTGATTTTTTGCATTGAGTTCATTCATTAAATTGATAGAAAATCAACAAATAAATAACCTAACATTATATCTCCAAACCCTAGATAAAGAAGAAGAAAAAAACACTCAAGGCAGTAAAGGCATGAAATAATTAAAATCAGAGCTAAAATCAATGAAATTGAAACAAGAAAACAGTCCAGAAAGTCAATGAAACAAAAAAATGGGTCTTTCAAAGAATAAATAAAATTTATAAGTCTTAGCCAAACTAATGAAGAGAGAAAACTCAAATTACTAAAATTTTGATGAAAAGGAAATATCAAAACAGACACTACTTTAATTATAGATCATAATTAGAAACTATTGAGAAAACTTGTTGTATAATAAAAAAGAAAATCTTGAAGATCTTAACAACTTTCTAGAGACATATAACCTATCCAAACTGAATCAGTAGGACATAGAAAATTTAATCACATCAGTTTCAAGCAGTGAAATTGAATACATGATCAAAAGCCTACCAACAAAGAAATGCACAGGACCAGATGGATTCTTCCCTGAGTTTACAAGACCTTCAAAGAAGAACTAACACCAATCCTCCTCAATGAAATAAAAAGGAGGAAACCCTTCCAAACTCATTCTATGAAGCAGGTATCATTCTGATACCAAAATCAGACAAAGAAACATCAAGGAAAGAAAACTTCAGACCAAAATCCCTCATGAACATTGATATAAAAATTCTTGATAAGATACTGGCAAATTCCATTCAAAAAAAATATTAAAAAGATAGTCCACCATGATCAAGTGGGGTTCATCCCAGGAATGCAAGTTTGGTTCAGCATATGGAAATCAATAAATGTAATTCATCACATCAATAGACTTAAAGACAAGAATCACATGATTGAAAAATAGAGTGCCATGCTCTGCATGGGTTAGTTGGGATAGTTAGTTTACATGAAACTTTTAGGTGAATTTGAGTCAGCATTCACCTAAAAGTTTCATGTAAACTAACTATCCCAACTAACCCATGCAGAGCATGGCACTCTCTGTGCTAAAACACTTTTAAATAAATTACATTTGTCCATTTGTCGAGAATATTTGTTCTAGAATATATTATTTCAAGATAAATTTAACTCAGACTCCTCTAGGTTTCAAATAAAAATGAAAAATTGGATGCTTCTAAATTATTGATTTCTGAAAGACACACAGCATTTGAAAACTCTGGAGGAGGAGGAAACAAGTCAATCTCTCTCTTTTCTCAATATATGCAGATGAGCAAATTTCTCAGAAGAAACCTACTGATTTCTTCTTGTTCAAAGACTCAGGAATCAGAGATAAGAATGGACCCCTGGACAATATTTCAGAAAACAAATCTAAATTCTACTAATGATTTCATGATGCAAATGCTGATTAGGGACCATAAAAAACTTTCACCCAACTTAAACCTGTCATTAATTCTAAGGAAATGCAAATTACATTGGTAAGAGAAAATGTACCTTGTCATGAGACCAAGAGCACATATTTATTATAGTTAAGCAATTCGTGGCCATAGGTTACAATGCTTTTTAAAGCATCATTGTATCTAGTTTCACAAATGAATTTGGAATATAATTTTCCTTCCTCCTACAATCTTTGATGTCAAGATTATACTGTCCTTATCAATAAGTGTTTGAATGTTCTTTCTTTTTATGTTCCCAAGAACATTTTGTGTTAAATTGATGTAGAGTATATCTTGATTGTTTGGAAGTGCATGTCTATAAAATTTCTGAGCAGGGTGATTATATTCATGTGTACATTTTTTAGAAAGATTTTCTTTTTTTACTAGAGATTTAGTATCTGTAATGACATTCAAGCTTTTTCATCTTTCTTGGGTCAGTCTTTGTCAGTTGTACATTTCCAAAAATAGATAAGTTTCATTTAAATTTTGAGAAATTTGTATTTAATTTATCATATTACACAATCCTCTATAGTTTTGTTCCCTTTGTCACACCCTGATATGAATTATTTGTATTCACCCCAATGAGTTATCGTATCTTATTTACCTACTGATTAATCTTAACAGACTTTTTTTTATTACTTATGAATTTGTTCAAAGACCAAAAAATAACATGTTTTTCTGGATCATTCATATTGTTTCATTGTTTTTATTTTCTGATTGTTGCAGTCTGGCTCCAGCAAAATAACCAGGGGGTGATGAACAACTTGTACATTGATACAGCAGGAGTGGGAGCCCTTTATTGTAGGACCTGAGCGGTATTTATACATTCCACACAGCTGATCTTAATTAGCATAAACTAGATACATCAGTCAACCAATAAGGAATCTCCACACTTAATGGCTCGCTGGCGTTACTTCACAAACCACTCCCTCTGGCAATATGCCAGGCACCATCCAGACTTGTTTATAGACTCTAACATTTGCCAGGCGCCATTGTGACTTGTTTACAGACCCTAACATCTGATGTCTAATATTAGCCCCATTATTTCTTAAAGTTTACACGTGACCATTTTCTAACATCTTTAAACAGTTAACTCATTAATTTTCATACTTCTTGCTTTTATACCATAAGTTGATTATAAATTTCCTGATGTGTACTGCCTGATAGTTTCCCCAAACCGTTAAGAGTCTCCAAATAATTTTAAATAGTTGATAGCAATAGTGTTCTCTATTTAAATACTTAAGTGGCTTTAAACTGTATATTTCAAGATTTCCAAATAATAGGACTTTCTCCCTTTGCAGTGCTTTTATTTTTTTACTAAGAAATTTTGGAGGGGCTGGGGATGTGGCTCAAGTGGTAGCACGCTCGCCTGGTGTGTGTGCGGCCCAGGTTCGATCCTCAGCACCACATACAAACAAAGATGTTGTGTCTGCCGATAACTGAAAAATAAATATTGAAATTCTCTCTCTCCTCTCTCTCTCTCCCTCTCTCACTCTCTCTCTCTAAAAAAAAAAAGTATATATTAAAAAAAAAGAAATTTTGGAGAATAAGAGGATTTGGCCCCCAAAATTGTCTATATGGATAGATATCAGCTTTTGTTGTTGATATTTTCTTTGTGGCCTAATAGAAGAGAATTTTGGTGGATAACCCTTGTGTGCTATGTAAAATAAACATTCTCTTATTACTTAGTGCATTTTTCTGCAATATATGCTCAGGAATGCAAGCAAAATGGTTGGGACACACAAACACCCTATAATCTCACTAATTGTCAATATTATTTAGATTCCATTTACTTAGGTAAGATTTCTTACTATAATTCTATTTTCTATCATTTTAATATCAGATTTCATTTTTACTTGGGTAAAATATTATGTGATTCATATGCATTCAGACTTTCAAATGTTTGCAAATATAATCCTTTCATTCAAATGTAGTAACTACAAGTTATGGATTAAGTCTATTTGTCTAGCATTTATATAGCTAGCCCTGGTTTATTTTGTTTATATATTTTCTATCCAATTTATTTTATTCTTTTGTTTCTGTAAGTTTTAAAATTGTGTATTCCAAGCAGCATGTAGCTAGATCTTATTTAAGTGTAACATGAGAATTTATAGTTTTTAATTAACATGTACTGTTTATTTATTGATATACTTAGATTTATTTCTTTATCATCAGTTTTCTCACTTTTGATTTACTATGGTTTTCTTTTGATTTCTTTTTTATTTTTGCTTTATTTCTCTATTCGGCTTCCATCACATTAGCTGTTAACTGTATGTTTACTGTAACTGTTACTGATAATTTTGATAAGCCCATTTATCTTCATAGAGCCCCAAATTAATAATGTACTCAACCTTCTTCTTGTTCCTGAAACATATAGTAATGAATTTAAAACACAAATCTGTGCAGGGTTCACATCTGAGGATACAATTTCCCTGAAAGGGCTTGTATTTTTCTAATCTAATACTGAGGCTTAGGCAAATAAATAAATAAGTTGTTTTGTTACCTCTTTTTGCTGCTGGTAGATCATTTCTATTTTATATATTCACTTAGAATAGTCTGCCTGAGTCTGAGAGCCTTAATTCCTGGACCCAAACTCATAGTTTTGATATTGATACATTCTCCCTATCATCTCTCTCTCTCTCTCTCTCTCTCTCTCTCTCTCTCACACACACACACACACACACACACACACACACACACTGAAGTATCAGTTTAGTGTCATAACTCTTATTTCAATTCCGTCACCATGACCACTGGGATACCTCCTGTATAAAATTCCCTTGGAACTCATTTGAATTTTATTTAATACTTGCAATCTTTTATGTAATGATTTTAAGTCTTAGTGGGGAGAATTTTTTTTCAGATTATCTCGTATATAGTGTAGTTAGAACTAAAAGCGCTTTTCTTTCTTCAATCTCTCCAAAACCACGCACATCGGCAATGTTAATTACAATCCCTGTGCTGTTAAATCTGGGACTTCTCAGTTGCCCTTTATGCTTTTGCCTCATCTATCAGTGGTATTCAATGGCCTGGACTTTCTTGTGTTCCTTCTTGAAACAACCCTGTCTTGGCTTTTATGAAAATATGCTTCTAAGTTTCTTTCTCATTCACTGGCCTGTCAATCTCCATTTATGTCAAACTCTGTCAAACTCTCTTTATGTATATCTTACTTCAACAGTATCTAAGTTTCCAGTTAGGATCCTGTGTCTGTCTATGACTTAATTCAGATTCCCCCTTCCTGGTGTGCGATACCACCATCAGCTAACATTCTGTGGTTCCTGTTCATGCGTGATTTCTTTCTTCTCTCTCTTTTCTGGGTTCAGATCATGAGTAATTTCACCTGGATCTAAATTTATCATTTAATTCTTTGAAAAGTTGAGGCAAATTGTTAAGAGCAATGCTATATCACACATGAAAGTGTATCACCTATACATATGTTACCTATAGTTACATTGTCTAAAAGTATCTTATGTATGTTGCCTACAGGCACATTTAGAAATATATCACCTATACACATATTGCCTATGGGTATATTGTCTCAAACTGTAGTACTGCACATAAATATGCATAAGTGAGAAACATTGCATAGAAATTGTAATTTGGGGATTTAGAATCATAGATTTTTTTGTTTTTGTTTTTTCTCTTCTTACAAACAATATAAAATTATAATGAGAAAAGCAGACAGTTAACAAATTCAAACTTTACTTAAAACCAAACATTCTGGAAATTATTCTTGAAAATTTAACCAAGCTCATATATATCCCCCTGCTCAACTGGCTTAATAAATGGGCACATGAAATGAGGGGAAAAAAAGTGTTTCTGTTTTCACATATGAATTAAGTATTAATAGAGACCTACTCTTAATGTTTAATATTCGTATTTAGTAGTATACATAGAGGTACCCTGGGACTCAGGATTGTAATTTATGTGTAATTGGCTATACTTATGTGGTTAAAACATGAGTAAAGTTATGACATTGAATGAGTTGCAAGCTAAAATGTGTACATTGGTCTGTGTTTCAATTATGTCATTAAGACATTATTCTACAAGTGATGATATTATTATGATGTTTATTTTATGACAAGTGATGGTATACTTACGATATTTATTTTATGTTTATGCATGTTAAGTTTAAAGGACTGATGCTGATTCTTTTCATTGCTTATAATAGTTCTTAAATGAAAAAAATACTTTGAATTATGAGCAATCTAATAGATATTTTGGAATGCATTTTTTTAGATGATGGCTAATAATTCTGTGAAAGTTCACATAAGAGGCTAAAATATTTTACAACTACATGAGAATGAAGCAATATTGCATGTACATGATAAGTTTATTAAGTATCAAAAAGCTTGGTTAGTAAGTATGTTATTGATAATAACATAAGTTAACAAGGCATATCTTAAAGGGATATCTCAGTCAGCTTTCTGTCACTGTGACAAAATACATGACAAAATCAACTTAAAGGAGGAAAGACTTACTTTGGCTCATGGTTTCAGAGGTTTTTATTTGTGGTCAACTAGCTCATTGTTTCTGGACCTATGGTGGGGTTAGAGCATCAAGGTGGACAGCATATAGTGGAATAAAGTTGCTTACTTTATGGCAGTCAGAAAATAAAGAGCTTATAAGGGGCTGGAAACAAAATATAACTTGCATTATCTACTGCATGCCCCTGTTATCTATTTCTTCCACCTATTCCCCAACTCCTGAAGTTTCCAAGACTTCTCAATAGCCCTTTAATCTCTGAATCCATCAGTGAACTAATCCATTGATGAGGATAGAGCCCTCACAAGCCAATCATCTCCCAAAGGCCTCATCTCTGAACTCTACTGCTTTGGGGATCAACCTTTCAACAATCAGCTTTTAGGGGGCATTTAAGATCCAACCCAAAACAAGGGTTGAATTTGTATAGAGGAATGGAACACACAAAGACTTTGGAAAAATACAGGTCTGAATTTGAATCATCCCTCCTATCTAGAGTTTACATTAACCTGTTCAGGGTATCCATAAAATATGGAAAATAATTATTACCTTGTATGCTTGTTGTTAGAATCAGAGGAAATGATTTATCAAATGCCTGGCTTACAGTAATTTATACTTTCCTGACTACTGATGCCTTGTTAACTTAAACAATGTGATATCTTCAAGCTGGCTGATCTCAGATGACCCGCCATTTTGCTAGATGAGCATACTGGTTGGTTAGTCAATCCTCAATGGCTATATTGACACCTACCTCTCCTGGTGGCTTTATGGTTCCATAGATGAAGATTGTGCTGGATGTTTGAACGAGTAATAACAGATAATTACACATCTAAACAAACTTAGTCCAGTGTAATTATGGTGAATTCCATATGTACTCAGAAGATTTTCTACACATCTTTCACCAAAATACGGAGGTATATAACTTTGTCCTTGCTTATAAAGGTAACACTGATTCTTGCCCTCTAGAGTAATCTGACTTTGTATTGATAGACCCACCCCTCTCAAATGTGCTGCCTGTCCCCTAAAATAAAAGAATTAGTCTGTTTTTCAAAGCAACGCCTATTTTTTCCCTTGGTCCTTATAATCCTTTTTCCTTCAGGACCTTAATGTCCTCATTTTCTTGTTCATAATTGACCTTATAATCATTCCTCCGAGAAATTTTCATCCCAGGAAGTAATGTATCCTAACCAAAATGATAATGCCAGTATTTTCTCTTTATAACAATCTAATTTTTTTTTTTATTTTAAAGCAGAAGTATTTAGATTATTATAATAATAATTCTACCCTACTTCCATTCTGGGCTCAAATTATAAGCATCTTCAATTCTTAATTATAAAGATGACAATTCACAAACTGAGTTACATATGTAGTGATTCTAATTGCCCAGCAAGTAGTAAAATGTTATATTTACTATAATGTGCTAGAAGCGGGGAACTATATGCAACTCTGATAGCAAAGCATGTAAACATTTCACTAAAATATGCTGCCTAATTAGCAACTAGTAATGGAGCAATAAGTAAACTGAGTGTAATTTTAGCTATATTGGGCCACCCAGTTGAGGTAATGGCGTGTTACAAATAGTTCATTGTCAATTCTTCTTATAGCAATTCCAAGCCACTATTTGAATCACCAAAGTATACAAGCTGAACAGCACTGGAGATAGCTGAAGCAGAATCTGAAATAACTGTTGTTCAGGGAAATATTCAGCATAATTATTTCAAGATACTTTACAATCTTTAAAAATGTAAAAACATTCCATTTTATTATGAAATAACACAATCCAATCAATAATATACAGATATAATATGTCATTTTCTAGTAATACCATAAGCATAATGAAAAACTTTTAAAACTGGAACTAGAAAAGGCATTTAAATATCACTTTGGTTATTCCCCTACTACAGACCATACTTAATTCAATTTACATAGATAATTATTGATTCTCTCTCTCCAAAGTGGAAATAAAAAAATCACATCTGGCATACCTTATTTTATTTTTTCCATGTTTTTTTATTGGTGCATTATAGTTGCACTTAATGGTGAGATTCATTGTTACATATTTGTACATGTACAGTAGCACACTTTAAAGTCACAAAATGTCAATATTTTTCTCCCCTCTATAATGTTGCACCATTGAAAATCAAGAATGTTTCTTTCAGTCTATGTTAGACTTTTCAAATTAAGTTATGGTGAATATTATTAAAATAAAATGTATTTTCCAAGTCTCAACATAGGACTGGCTAAAAACAACCATATAGATTATATTAATTAATTTCTTGGAGTTCTTTGGGAATTCCCCAAAATACTGTCCATAGTCATTATTTATGTTTTTATTCGGTATTCCTATACTTTCCTATACTTTGCTTTTTTCACTTTATAGCATATATAAATCTATATTTATTACTTAATTTCTTATAGGAATGATGCTAAAATTCAATCTGCATGTATCAGAATCTTATGGTGAATCTTTTAAAAAGCCTATCAATAAACATAGTTCTCATAACCTTATCCTGCCCATCTGCTGAGTTTCCTCCCAAGGTTTCTGATTCTGAATTGGTTTGAAGTCTAGAAATTTCATAAGTAAAATGTTAGATGATTCTGAGGCAAGTAGATTTTCTCATTGGTAAACATAGGTAAGTGTGTGTGTGTGTGTGTGTGTGTGTGTGTGTGTGTGTGCGTTTGTGAGAACAAGGCATTAAGGTTACCCTAAGTTTATGATGCTTTGTAAAAAGGTCCTTCTTTTTCAAGGTTACAAAAAATTCTCATTGCAAAAATTATCTTCTTGATACAAATTTCTGAGAAAATTATCATTATTTGGCAACTTTTGACAGGATTGAATCTTTTACTGATTTTTCAATTCATTCTAAAATTACAAGTTTTCTACTTTTCCTTTAGTGAATTTTAATAGATAATGTTTTTATAGAAAATTGACTATTATAAAATTCGTGTTTCAGAGTGTAGAGAGTTATATTCTATTAGAAAAAAATCTACCTTTTACCTTAATTCATCTCTTATATCTTCTTTCTTTATTCTATTCCTTCCTATGTGTAGTTTTGCAGCTTAATGCTTAATTTATATTTTGTATTTCTTTTATGACTTATTATCTCTGACCATACACACAACATAAGTCTATTTTTATTTTGATCTACTTTGATGCCTTTTGATAATGTTTTCTTTTTATCTTTGGCCATTACTTGGTTAAATTTATTTCTAGTTTCATGGATTTTATTTCTGATGTGAATGGAGGGTCTTTGTTGTTTTTTTTTTTTTTTTTTTTTTTTTTTTTTTTTTTTTTTTTGCTCAGTACTCATTTTTGTTATGTGATAAAGAATTTGATTTTTATGGACCTATTTTTATATTAGAATTTTGATGTTTCATCTAGAAACTTTGTTGAACTATTATGAATGCTAGTGGCCTATTCATGTTCCTGGATTTTCCAAAAGGCCAAAGCTACCATGTAAAAATGCTTTTATCTCATTTTCTCACTTTTTAATTTTTCTAATTTTATGCTTTATTATATTATTACCAAAACAAGATCCTCTTGTTCACTGTTAGAAAACAGAAGTGATGAAAGCCAGTAACTTTATCATGTATTATTTATGGCAAACTTATAACATCTCACCATTAATATTATATTTGTTGTAGTATTTTCCACAAAAACATAAAATAGACTCTATCTCTGAAGTACCTTTGTAAAATAGAGTTTACTGGTTCCATGAAATTTGAATACATTTGATGGAAACTGTGTATTAAATTAGTTAGACCTGAATCTCTCAGAACATGAAATTTTGATGATCAATTCAACG
This sequence comes from Spermophilus citellus, assembly GCF_964194105.1. NCBI lineage: Eukaryota > Metazoa > Chordata > Mammalia > Rodentia > Sciuridae > Spermophilus > Spermophilus citellus. Next base: position 46,187,221 of record NC_138199.1, on the reverse strand, counting down.
TATCCTCTCTTTTTACTTCCAACTTTCCTGAGTTTTTAATTATTATATATGCCTCTTTTAAATGTTACATATCTGCTTTTTTGTTTTGTTTTTGTTTTTGTTTGTTTTTTGCTATATAGTAAGATAGGTTCTTATATGATGAGCACCTGCGTGCTTCAATGATGGATATATGCAGAATTATTCCATTTTATCTCTTTCATCATCCTTTTCATTGGTTCTACATTTCATCTTCCCTTTCTTTTGTTGAACTAGTAAATTTTTTAAATTAACTTTTTGTGATGACAATTAGAATGATAAAATGTTAGGTTTGTCCTTTGGAAACTGTCCTTCAAATTTTATCTTTTTAATTTTATAATTAATTTAGTATATGTATATGTATATATATATATATATATACATATATATATATGTGTGTGTGTGTGTGTGTGTGTGTGTAATTTTTGTGAGAACATTTAAAATATTCCTTATTCCTCTCTCTCTTTGAACTACATATAGAACCTGAACTTACTTTAATAAGCCATTTCCCCAACAAGTTTTCTTTTCAAAGATTTTTTTATACTTGTCAAATGTAAAAAATAAACTACATGTGATGTCTCAAGATAATTTATAAGTTTTTAAGACTTTCTATTATTCCTTGAAAAATAGGCTTTCATTAATATATACTTTTCTTCTCTAGATATATCTTTTTTTATATAATACTTTCCAGTGAGGTTTGTTGAGTAACATGATTTTACTGGTCTTTGCTGTGTATTAACATATATATTAGAGTTGCCTGACAGCTACATAAAAGGGACTCAGCTAGGCTAAAGAAGACACAAAATTTTTAGTTCAGAGCAATAATTGATAATTCAGACCTGAGGTGAGCAGGTGTTGTCCCAATTTTGCAAAGCACGGCAGGTAACGTGGAGTGTGAGAGTGAAAAAAGAATAGAGTATTCATCCACTGAGATCAGGGAGCTCTGTCAAAGGATATCAGACTCCAGCACCACTAAGTTGGAGTTCAGGGACAAGATGGATAAAGTTGGGAAATCCTCTGTTTCTCAGAGGAGCATGAGGAATAGGGAAAGCTATCCAAAAGTTCTCAGCAACAAATCCAGGCTTAAGCCTGTCTATCAAAACGACCCTAGATCAGGTTTCTGTGCCATGAAGACGACATGTTGGTGAAAGGGACCTGCAGAAGGGCCAGGGCATCCCAGTAGATGACCATGTAGAGGGTCCAACTATGGAGATAAAGAACCTAGGCAAATTAGGTCCAACAGAAGTTTGAGAGCTAAAGATAAAAGCTGTTTCTAACTTTAAGGTTCATTTTAGAGCACTAAAATATGTATTATGTGATATAACTTCATAACTGCTGGAAAGCCTGTAAGATTGAATTTGATCTTTCTAGGCCATTTATGTTCACTGGATGTGTTTAAATTTGTCTCACTCTCCTAAAGATCTAGCCAAAAATAACTTGTTTCTAAGGTGAAGGTCATAGTTTCAGGAAATTTAATTTTAACATTGAATTTAACTGTATTCTCCAAAAGAAGAAGTCTACAAGTACTTGAGCAAGTAATACCCACCTAGCATATTATATGGTGCTTGACATATGTGGACTTATATGACTGTCAAACCAAACCCATGAGAAAGGTATACAATTATTAGCCTTCAAGAGAAGAAACCAAAGCAAAACAATCACATAATTTGCCCAAGGTAACATGACACATATCTCACAAATTCCAAGGCTTTTCTTACTTCTGTTCCACCATGACGTTTTATAAGCTAACCTTGTTGCAGGGCCTGGGCCTTAATAGATCAGCTCTCCCTTTGAAAAGTTTTGTAAGGAAAGCAAAAGGAGACAAAAGGAAGGTGCAGAAGCAAAGCAAAAGCTGCTCACCTGAGCTGCTAGCTTTATTTATATCAATAGGTTGCTTTTTTAGGTCATTGGAATCATAAGTACATATTGTTCACTGTATCACTAGGAAGGTTGTAGACTTAGCATCATTATGCAGCTAATTCTTCAGTTGCATACTAAGTTGCAATGTGCAATGTTAAGAGCTTTGTGTAGCTCTCAAGAAAGTCCATTGTCTAAAGTTACTGTTATTTGCACAGGTTTAGGCTCAGTGAAATATTGTGGTTGTCTAACAAGACACTTCCTTTATTCCCAGGAGCTGAGTATCTGAGATCAAGGTCAAGGCTGAGAAGACTCTATCACAGAGCCTCCTCATGAAGGACATTACCAGAGCAGCTAGGCATTGTACATGTATTAGTTATCTCACTAGTTCCGGGGAGAAAATGCAGAATATTCCGAGTGTGGAAAACAGGGCACCAGTTACCCGCTGGGAGTTTGCTCACCAAAAGAACACTACCTTGTACACTTCCATAGCCAGAATCCTTACACTTGTCTGTTTTAAACATGAGTAGGACTATATGAGTTACAATTAGCTTTCACCTTATGTTCTTATCTTACATAAGTTAGTGTTACAAGAAAAAGCTACTACCTACTACATATCAGAAGTAATGAGTCATCATTTCTAAGGAGATGGGTGATGATAATACTCTTCAAGCTAAAAACCAACAAATCATTCATGCCATTAGGTTTCAAGGCAAATTCTATTTAAACCTGAAAATTAATGCTCAAATTTCAATATCCTAATATTGGCTTTATTTTAGCCATAAGCACATTTCAGAGTATTTAAGTCCAACTAAAGAGCTCCATAGATCTCCACACAGAAATTCACAGTGGAGGGTATTTATGGCTTTTTTCCCAAAATAACTAAGTACAAGGTAACATGTTCTATAGTACTTGTTTATAACACTGCTTCCAGGTTTTAAACTGTAGTTTTATGTGAACACTTTACTTTGCAATAAGAATCTTTTCAACCTCAATGACATGAGGTGATCCTTTTAAAAACCCAAGAGTGAGGTTTTAAAAATTCTTTTTAATCTTCCATAGTTCTGCTAATCAATATCTGTAAATTTAGCATAGTACAGGAAAACTCAGTAGTTAAAAAGAAACATGAGAATAATAATACTGCTGGTCTCCAGAAGGGATTGGGACTATACCTCCAAGTAGATATGAAGTCAATACAAGGTTAGTGAATGGATGAGTGTGACCATCTTTAGTACACAGGAATTTTTTAAAGGCACTATATGAAATAATTCTCCAGGAAAACCCATATTGTTTTCATTTTCCATTTCCAAATGTTTTTGTTGCAAAATTTTAGTAAAATTTTAATGTAATTTTCTATGAATTTAAGAAAATAGATTGGTAAAACATTTCTGATTTCTTGAGGCATGGAAATATTTGTAGAATATTCGTTCATAAATTATTTCAGAAACTCAACAAAAACATTACATATTGAGTGCTATAAATTCCATATGACATTTCATTTGGTGTTTATGGAAGAAGAATTAACAGAGAAAGGTCAGTAAGTTCTTATCTATGACTTCAAGTAAACAAATTCTATTATTTTCAAATTATCATGAATGCATTACTATATTTCAATATTTCTAAAATCCTATCAAATAAATGACTCATGTATGATGTTAGATATGAAAACCTGAGTACATTAGAACTGTTGTAATGTTGTATAATGTTAATAATTTATAAACTGTAGAGGATCTAAACCCAAAACTCACCTCAGTTTTTTGTTTGGTTTGTTGGTTGTTTTTTTTTTTTTTTGGCATTTTCTTATTCCATTTTGTATCAGGCATATCTTTTTTATAGGCTACTAAATAGTCTTTGAAAATATAATTTTAATGATTCAACATTAATCTGTTATATGACTACCATAATTTATTATAAGATCTCTGGTCATTATTTTTATTTTTTAAATATTACCTTCTGAAACATCATGTTCACCAGTTAATATTTTCTTAGGATAAATTATGATTTTTTCTTATTAATCTGAGTTTAACAATTATAATAATATCATAACATGATACTTTGAGCTGACATTTATATTTCCTGACTCTGAAACATGTTTATTTGCATAGTATAAAATACTTCTATGACTTCTTTTAGAAAGGATAAAATCTGAAATAAAAAAAATATTTTATGTACAGAAAAAAACTGGGAGAAATATTTTCAGACCTAGGAGTATTTCAATAAAATCTGAGAACTATTTTAGTACATAATGCTTAGGTTATATTTACTTTTCCTCTGCAAATGTTACTGGGCTTTCTACTGATATTCATCTCTGAGATTTCTGAGGCCAGCCCCATTTTTTATTCTTTTTATTCACACAGTGGACATGTGTTGGTCATTCCAGGAGGCTAAGTGCTGGCAACAGAGCAGTATTGAAGATGACAGGGTTATCACCCACATGGACCTTTCTGACCCACACCATCCAACATTTCAGATAGTGACATTTTTCAGACTACATGTTTAGAGAAATGGTATTACCTTTTCATTTAATCCTTAAGTTTTTATGCTAAATCCTGGGATGGTAAGCAGAGTTATCCAATCTTCCAAATCTGACAGATTGCTAATGGCCAGCCACCTCTAAGGACTGTAAGGAAGAAGAAAATGAGATTGGCTTGGATTTCTTCGAGAAATTGTTCCACAATGAGTTATAGTGATCTGTCTCATGCCTAATGAATACTTCCCAGGTGTCAACGAAAAATCTACATATTTTCCCTGAATTTTGGTGATGCATTTCAAATTTACGTTCTTTGTACTTCAAGTCAGAACTTCTATTATTTTTTTCATGACTAATTATTTATACTCTGACTCCCACCCCACCCCTAGCCTACCCCAGCCCCACTCGGGAATCCAGACTAAACACATAATAGGTCTCCTTCATCTAAATACCTTTTGTTTCACTTTCTCTTATTTTTATCTCTATTTCCTCTTTGTGAATTTAGGAACTGTTTCAAAATTACCTTCTGTATGCAGCATTCCTTCTTTTTTTTCCTCATTGTAACCTTATGACTTCTGTTGTGCTAGTTTGTTAATAAGATACTTTATGTATGTCAGAGATGGCATCAAATATAGGACACTCTAAAATTTATTAATTGGGGAGATGTTTTTTTTTTTAAATAACTATTTACACAGATGTGAGCTGGGTATAAAGAAACCGCAGGGGAAAGTGGATTGTGGCTGGCACTGGTAAGAGAAAGGATGTTCATTTTCCACTAGGCTTGGAGTGAACAGCAGTGACCAAAACCTGTAGGTGCAGATAGCCATGTGGACTGAGCCTCCTAACATTACCTAATAGTTAAGAGCAGTAGACAACCCACAGCAACCCCACAGGGAGAGAGTCAGAGAATAGTTTAAAGACATGTTAAACACAAAACAAAACGTTTGATCTTCTCTGTTTATCAAGAGAATGGGCAGAAGGGGGAAAAAAGAAAACAGAAAAACCAAAGGAAAAAAAGCTAACGCTGTGAAATAACTTTATGCTTACATGTAATAAATTACAATATGACATGGAAGAATTGAGAACAAATACAGTAACCATTTTAATAAATCTAAATGGATTGAACTCACTTATTGAGAAGATTGTCTGTTTGGAGACAATCAAATCCAGTTTCCTCTGCTGGGCACATGAATCAATCTAAAAATAAAGTGGTCCAGAATGGATAAAAATAAAATGATGGGAAAACATACCAGGCAAATGCAGTAAAAAGAATGTGAGGATAATGTTTCTGATATCAAGCCATGAAGACATTGGTCCCCAAAGCATGAAACAATGCCAATAAGGTAGTTTTGCCAGATTTAGCAAGTAAAGTACAGAAATCATAATTAAATTTGAATTTCAGATAAACAGTGACTATTTTAATATACTAAAATCCCATGCAACATTTATAGCAATATATAAAGTTATCTATAATTTATATGAAATCTAAATTTAACTGGGCCTCTTCATTACCCACTAAATAATGCTTATCCTGAGCCAGCACAACCAATGGGATGTAATCATAAAGCAACTTCATTTTTGTCTCTGACTGTCCCTTTAAATCTGATCTCCTGCCCCTGTTGATGTCACTCCTTGCCATCAGAGTTTCTGACTCCTCCAATGTTGCAGCATGAGAGGAAGAAGAGGAAGGAGAGAAGAAAGTTCTGGCTTGAGTGATAATGTTCTGGTTATCTAGATTCTCTTAAAATATGTTCAAAATTCTGATTTGTTTTATGGTTTCTTTGGCATCCATCTGGACATCTCTTTATAGTTTCTTTGACATGGGTGAAAGCCCCTCACTTGGGAGTGGAAGGTCCTCCTCCATGGCTTTCAAGGATAGAGCACTACCTTCAGTGTATCTCTGCTGATTTGGCTTTGCCCTTTCAGATGGTCTTTTTGCCAGGATCCAAGGCAACCCTGGGTGCCTGGTTTATCCCTGTTCACAGGAAATGTTCACATCTTCTTCACCCCTAAGGATTCTGGGAAGCTAACCACTGCCACTCACTCTCTTTGCTCAGTTAGCAAAACATCTAAGCAACTCATTTCTCGACCTTTGCGTTTTTCTAAGAGGAAACAGACATCCTTCTCTCTGTGTCTTATGTTTTAAGCTGTCTGAATTAGAGGGGAAAACCCTCTAATTTTTTTTCCTTTTCTTGTATTTTGTCTATCAGAAATATATTTGAAATGCATATAATAATCTTTTCAAAGATCACAGAATATTTAAAGAGAAATATACTTGATCAACGTAGGAGAAACAAAATGATGTAACCCCAAACTACAACCTTTGAAGATGTATAATTGATAGCTAACAATATGCTTGTATCATTTGAGTTGGTAGATTCAATGCTTTAAATAAAAGAGTTCTAAGAGATCAAAGTACCCACTGCAGAGTCTCAGTTTTCCTGTTTTGGGTAGGAAGTAAAATGAGATAAAGTGTCACGATGTGCTATTTTATAAATATCATGCATAATAAAAGTAAGATAAATTTATTATAGCCATCTGAAAAATATGGAAAATAAAAAAGACTGTCAAAAACATAATATTTACCCTCAGCAGAGAAGACTGATTTGTACTGATAGAGTTCTAACATTTTTCTAGCTATATACATGTATTTTTATATAAAGGTACATCTACTTTATATATATTGCAACCTATATTTTTCACTCTATAATATAGCACAAATATTTCTCATCCACACCTTTACAGCAAAATATTTCAATATATCACAAATATTTCTTTTTCATTATATTACTATTTCAACCTATAGCATCCTGAAATATATTTGTTTATTCCCCTATTTTAGGCATATTATAAATGATCCTGGGATAAATATATTTGCATGTAAATTTATCATGTGGTTCATTTTTTTGTGTCATATCTGAGGTCAATGCTTAGAAGTTTTAAAACTTCTGACATATATTGCCAAAGTCCTCCATAATAATTGAGCATAATGGCACTACCCATTGGCAGTTTATGGCAGTGTCCTCTTTGCTACACCACCACCATTACTTGGTTTGTTTTTAAAATAATAAGAATGAATATTATTAAGTTGATTTTTAACAAACTAACTCTATTTCTACATTTTAACAATGGCATTCAATGGTACTGGTATAAAGAATCTACAAAATAGAATTCACATTTGTTCATAAACGATTGTGAAATGCCCAGTGAAGAAAGAGTTCTCTTTCCTGTAAGGCTTGTCAGTTCCTTTATCAGGCTTAGCATACTAAGATACATTATGACTCTTAAAGCAGGGCTGGTGCATTCCACTCTACTAGCCACCAAGCTTTTTTATCTTGAAACTGCAGTCAATATTCAGCTGAAAACACCAGGAAAATCTGGCTTGGTTTTATTATTATCAAATACCAGATTTCAGAGTCAACTTGTTTTCTTCCTGATAGAAATATTTTCTATAATGGCATTTCATGAGTTTTTTTTTTAATAGAGGAGCCCAAATTCAAGTTGGGAAACAGTATCTTTGGGACTGAAAGTTATTTTTCATGGTTTCTAGCTATATTCAAATTATCTTGACATGAGCTTTGATCTCTTTTTTTTTCTATATAATTTTGCACATGCTTGGAGTTGCTGGAGATTTCGGATTGGAAGGGAAAGGGAAGAAAGAAAACCTTACATTTTGCTAATATTCTTTCTTTAATAAATAATGATATTTACATATATCTGCCTTTGGACTACTTGTATAGTCATATTTTGTTACAGTGAAAGATCAGTTCAACTTTAAAATATTTCTTGAGAGTATTCCTAGGAACTTTACCATTAGGTAATTGCAAATCAAACCATAAGTGGGTTTACTTTCTGAAAATACTTCTAGCATCTTTCTAACTTGCAGTTTTCTCACTGATACAACTATAGTAACTGGGTTTTATTTAAAGTGTAATATGCTATTATTTGAAATATTTCTACAGAAAATTGGCCAATCATTCAGACACTCTCAGGGATTTCAACTAAAGACACACAGTTAATGGTGATGTGCTTAAAACCCTGTTTAAAGCTTTCAAGCTTTTTATACATTATAAAATGTGTGCAAAATGAAACAGTGCTATTTGGAAAGTTCCAAAGTTTTCTCTTGATAAATCATTCAATTTGCAGCTATTTGACCAGACTATGTACACAATTCTATTACAGTTTCTTGAAATAACTTGTGATACTTTTTCATACTCCATCAAGAACCAGGGTAAATTAAGATAGAAATCATGATTGTGTACACAAAGGCCTGAGTGGTATATATAAAACATAAACACTGACAAGTCAGGTTCCTCAAAAGTAGGGGTACATTTTTTTGTGGGGGACAGTCTACTTTGACTAATTTTATAGAAAGAAGCAACCTCTTGTTTTAAGAAAGTGATGCAACTGTCTGCACTTTTCTAAACTTCAGTAAAAATCAAGTCCATGTTTAAGAAATAATTTATAACCTAATTACTTGGATCAGTTTCCATTGAATCCAATAAAATCAATTTTTCTTTATTTTATACATATTTTTGTTCCTCTATTTTTCTTTTACTTTGTGTGTATGTATGTATACTTAATGGATCATATTTTTCTTTTGTTTTCTCTATTTTAAAAATTATGCTCTTAGTGGTTGTTTAGGGAGTTACAATTAACCTTTGAATTTATAGTAATCTAGTTCAGGTAAGTATCACTGTAATTTCAATAACATACAGAGTCTCTAGTCCTATATAAATCATTCCCTTCCTTCTCCTTATGGTAAAATTGTCACAAAAATAACATCTGTATATTTAATAAGGCTACATCCATGATTTTATAATTACTGTAGTTATCTCTTAAATTAGATAAAAATTGTGTTTCAAATAATGCATCTATACCAATTTTTATATTTATATGTGTACTTACCTCTACATGTTTCATTTTAGCTCTTCATATATTTTATAAATAGATTGTACTCAAAGTAAATAATCTCAATTCGTGTTTATATGGAAATGTCTTAATATCCCTTTATTTTGGAAGGGTATTTTTGCTTGCTGTAGACTTCTTGATTGATGGGCGTTTCCCCCTCTGATCTTTAAATGGATCATTCCACTGGTCTTCTGTCCTCCATAGTTTATAATGAGAAGTCATCTACTAATCACCTGTTTAGATTCCTTAAATGTGACAAGTCACTTTTGCTTTTTTTCAAGATTCTCTCTTTGGCAATTTATGATGTGTTTAAATATGGATCTCTTTAAATTCATCCCACTGGACTTTTCCAGGTTTCTTGGATGGGAAATTTAATGGTGTAACAATTTGGGATCAGTATTTCTTAAATTATCCATTCAGTTCCTTTCTCGTTCTCTTTTATTTCTGGAACTCCCATTAATGCGTATGTTGTTTGCTTAAAGAGTCCCATATATCTCTAATGTAGCATTCACTTTTCTTCATTAATTAATGTCTATCCCTCAGGCTAAATTATCTCACATGTTTCCCATTTTCAAGTCCACTGATTCATTCTAGAATTCTAGTTCAAAGTTATTGTTGAATTGCTCTAGCAAAATTTGCAAAGCCAGAATTTCTGTTTTCTTTTTTATAATTTATCTTTATTGATTCTATGTGGTGAGATGTTTGCATAGTTTCTTTGCTCAAAGTTTCCTTTTGCTCTTTGGAAATATTTGAATTACTGCATTTCTTTTAAGCTTAGTATCTGGACTTTTTCAGGGTCAGTTTCTTTAATTTCTTTTTTTTTCCATTTATCTGAACAATAATTTTTTATTTCTTGTCAAGCCTTACAACATTTTGTTGAAAACAAAACATTTAAACATTACAGGGTAGCAACAATGGAAATCAGATTTCACCTCTTTCTCAGGGTTTGTTTTTGCTATGTTGTGTAGTTGTTGCTGTTATTGTTGCTCCTTGTCTGTTTAGTGGTTTCCCAGAGTACTTTGGTAAAGTCTAGGTTCTTGGTCATTTGTGGTTACTGCACTCATTGCTTGGCTATCCTGGTGGTCAGCTAAGAAATTTCTTTAAACATTCCAAACTTGGGGCTCTGTGTGTGTGTGTATGTGTGTGTCTATGCATGTATGTGTATTGTGACTTATCTTTAATGTCTACCAAGACTTCCTGAGTCTTCATTTTCCACCTGTGCAAAGCCTCAAGGCCAGCCATAGGTGACTTATTAGGGATTTCTTGTGACTTTCCTGAACATATGCACCACCTTTGACCTTTGTTGCCTTCTAGACCACCAGGAATATGCTGGAATTTTCAATGACCCTTATGGAATCTTGTTCCCTAGTTTTTTATTCAGAATTTTTTAATAAGTATCTTGATAGTCACATTTGACATTGCTGCCTTATGAATGTGCCATGATCAAATGTCCTACTGATACAGTTGCTTATATAGAGTAAGGCTAAAGGAAGACTCAATTATGTGAGTAAAGGATATTTCTTTGGTCCTGTGTTCTCATTTCTAGTGTCTACTGGCTTCTTGGTTTTCCTAGGTACCATCATTGTGAGTTCATTGTCTTTCAAAGCTACTGCAGAAAAATAGAACTAGATGAGACTCCATAAAGTTCACTGTTCTTACTGAGATCCAGTTATTTGTCTCCAATAAAAAATTATCATATTGTTGCAAACCTTTGGTTAATTTCCAGAATAAAAAAAAAAGATTTTAATGATTTCTTGAGTATTTGTTTTGTTTGTATGGATTTCTTTACCACATAATTTCAAAAGTGCTTCCCCAAGTTCTGCTAGAACTTCCCCAGTTCTGAAGAACTTCTGGCAGAAATTTATAACAGTTTGCAGACGAAGTTTATCTAGAAAAGTAAGTATAGGTGGATATATATTTGACTGATATTTTCTTTCCATGAATATAAAATTATTCATTATTTTCTGGCATCAAATGTTGTCGTTAATAAAAACCTGATGACTAACTTATTTTCTCACATAAGTGACTTAATGATTTTGACATTTTACCCAAATCAAAAAAAAAATTTTTTTCTTCAGTATTTTGTTTCAAATGATGCATCTGCCATCAGTTTTCTTAATATATAATGTCCTTTCATTATATAATATGACATATTTTTTCTATTTACTTCAAAAGCATGTTTCTGAATCTATATCATAGTATTTGTTCTGTTTCATAGATTTAGCTTTCTTTGGGGAGATTTTCCTTACCTACATAAGCAATCTACTTCACCTTCTTTTATCTGTACTTTATCTTACTTCTTTGTGTATTCTTTCTTTTTTTCTTAGTTGTCATCCTTTTACATGCAAACATTGATCTTGTGTTTCTTTCACTTTAGTGTTCTTAAATATGTAGTTGATCTTGTCTTTCTTGATTTTTATTACTTTATGAGTTTTTCTAATTGAAATTTAGATTAGTTCATACTGTGGGTTACTTACAATGTTTTTTATGTATTTTAGACTGTTCTGGAAAGTTAGAGATTCCACTGTTTCTTGCATGTGTTTGTTATGTTATCTCATGTTCTATAGGAATGATGTTGTGCTCTTTATATCTTTTCTCCTTATAATACTTGGTGTGAGATTCAGTAATGACCCTATAAAATTCCCCACTTATTCCTGAATTTAGCTTTCTGGAAAGACTAGATTTTCTAGCTTTTCAGCTCCAATGCTCCCTTTTCTGTTGTTTTTGGACAACAGATAGAACCAGCTTCCTGTGCTCTTCTGATTCTATCTTCTTTGTGTTTCATTCCTGGACGTTTCATACCCTCTGCATTTCCTTTTCTAACATGTTCTCTATCCTTCCTAATTTTTAATAATCCCGAACAATTTCTCCCAGTGGATAGGAGATACTTCTCATTGGTTTTGAGGATTCATAATACCAAGACTACTCTAGTTCCTTCAGCTCTTAACTTGGGTTAATTACATTAATCCCAGCATAAAAATCTACCAAAATGGCACCCAATTTTAGATGCTCTTCTTACAATGTCTGACTGTACTTACCATGAATTTCTGAGGACTGTGTGGAAGTTCTCAGCTCCTTGGATCTCTCAGATGCCCAACTGATTCCCTGAGACCACATGAGAATCACAACTATCAGGACTTTGTCCCAACTCACATGGTGGGATTCCAATGGAAAGTTTCATCTGAAACTATTTTGAGCATATGGGTTCGGAGTTTTGTATTTTATTCTCCTAGGTACTCTTTTTCATGGAGAAGATTTAGAAATATTCTTAAGATATTTTGTCATTAGTGTCACTTTAACAAAATATACTATATATACATTTGGATTTTTTTTTTTCATGTAGTCTTTTCTGCTTAATACTCTTTAGATACTGTGTACTTGTGTGAACTAATTTTCTGAGTTATGGATCAGGAAACTGATGCTAGCACTTCTTTTACTTTTTAAACTCTGTTTTAGTTAGCTATTTTGCTGTGACAAAAAGATCTGACCAGAACAATTTTAAGAGGAAAAGTTTATTGAAGGGTTTGTGGTTTTGTAGGTCTTAGTTCCTAGAAGGCCAGCTTCATTTCTTGGGGCTCAAGGTCAGGCTGAACAACATGGCATAAGAGTGTGGCAGAGGGAGTGTGACCCATATGCTCAAAATAGTTTCAGGTGAAACTTTTCCTTTGGAGTCCCACAATGTGAATTAGGACAAAGTCCTGAGAGTTATGATCCCCATGTGGTCTCAGGAAATCAACTGGGTATCTGAGAGATCCAAGGAGCTGAGAATTACCACACAGTCCTCAGAAATTCATGGGAAGCACAGTCAGACATTGTAAGAAAAGCACCTAAAACTGGGTACCATTTTGGTAGATTTTATGCTGGGATTTATATAAGTGGTCCAGATTTAGATCATGATCATGATCAAAAAGCAGAGAGAGACTTTCCTCGCCAGATATAAAAATATACCCAAAGCCACACAAATCCCGCCTCCTCCAGCCACACCCTACCACTTCAATTACTACTCTGTTAATCTCTAATCAGCAGACTAAATCACGGATTGGGTTAAGACTCTTACAACCCAATCATTTCTCTTCTGAACTTTCTTGCATAGTCTCAGCTGTGAGCATTTTGGGGATACCTCACATCCAACCTATAAAAATTCTTTCAACTATCTTTTTATTTCTACAAGACTTAGAATTATTATTTTTGCTTTGAAGTTACAATCTCACCAGGATATGTCTAGATGTACTTAATCTCTTTTAATTTTTAATGCCTACTACTCCTTCAATCTTTTCTTTTAACCTATTCGCCTCAGGCCAATTAAATTATATATCTATCTAATCAAAACATATTGAAATGAAACAGAGCAGGTCAATATTTGAAAAATTTGTATTATAAGTTTTCGATACTGCACAGACATAAAAACAACTATAAGAAAGACAAAGGAAAATACCAGTCATTAGGATGTCTTAGCATGTGTGTCTTTTGTCATTGCTTGGAAAACAAAAATTGTATTCAAGATTGTTTTTTTTATTGCTTCTGTTTGAATCTGCTCTTTTCTCTAATTATGGAGTTAATTATTTTTATATATAATGTAGAACCTTGCTTTGTCTTCCATCTCTTATCTTTTCCTTCATCTTCCCTTTTATTTAAACATGAGAAAATTTTTTTTTTCAGATTTGCTCTTTTAATCCAAACCAGTTTGGTTTTTGTGCATAAATCCATGTGTTCCTTATTCCCTCCATTGAATCTTTTATTAAGCAATAATATATCTTATCAAAGATGATTCACAGATTGGATCTAAGTCTTACTCCATCTATGACTTGTTTTATTATTATATATTTTCTCACTTTCTTCTTATGTGTCTTACTGAATGAGACTATTTGCTCTGAATTTTGTGTTCCTTTCTCCTAAATTACTAAACTTAAAAAAATATTTCTGTTGTTCCTAGTCTGATTTTTAAAATTTAAGTGTAGTATATTTTTGACAAAGACCGGTTCAGCTAAATTTTTGTAACTACCTGCTCAAATTATTATATTTTGTATATAAGAAAAAAATCAACATTTTCTTAACTGTGCCAGTTTAGAAAATTCACTTGCATTTCATCAATAAAAGGAAATCTGATGAGCTTATAGAGTAAAACATTTCACTGTCAAGGAACAGGATTTCTACTCTCTATTTTGTCACTGTTCTGTTTGTGTGGTGAGGAATAACTGGAACATAATCCTACATGCCCCCGTTTTCTAAGTATTCACTTTTATAGCTTTCTGTGGGTTCCTGTTACTTCAGGTACTGTCTGAGCCAACGGCTGGCCTAGGTAGAACAGCATCTGACTCACTCTCTTGTCATTTCATATAGGACTGTACTTAGCTCCAGCAATGGCCTTATGACCTCCCAAGTGACAGTCCTAGTTGCACTTGACAGTGTGTGGTAGTCTAAGCTGGAGTGGGACAAGCCAGGCATGTAACTGAATTCTAATTTTCTGTACAGAAGAAGCACCAGAAGAGTCAGTGCTGGGTGCAATACCTTTATTACTAACTGCTGTACAGCAGTCAGATTTAACAAAAGCATGATTTCCCTCTGCCTCTAGCAGACTCTCCATTAGGGCAGTGCCTCCTCCTTTGCTTATGGTAACCCAGACAACTCTTCAATGCAAATGAGCACTAGAACAAAGCTTCCAAATGCTGCCAGAATTGCAGCCAACTACTCACTTCCTGGGATAATCTACAAGTTTAAGACTTATTAGGTAGTGGTACAACATAATTTTAAGAAGCCTGGATTCTACATCCTGGCTGTATGTTAATTTTCAGAAGTGTTCTGTTTTTGTTTCTTCAAAACTGGTATCCTGGTCCCACCCCAGACTAATTCAAACAGGATATCTATGAGATTCATATTTAAAAGAGAAAAATCTCCCCTGGTTGATCCTAAAGTGTAACCAAGAATTGCTGTTATGAACCTGTTTAAATTATTACTTCTCAATTGACAAGAAAAATGACCAAGCAGTTTAATCTGGGTTATCTGCTGAAAGGAAGATAGTAGGAGTGTTATTTCATGTGAAGGGTGATAAACCAGTTAATAAAACTAAAGCGGTTTCTGTGTGGGGGGAGTTGGGACTACAGGGTATGAAAGGTCAGTTGTACTGTCCTTGAAAAAAATCTATTTGACTGAGATAAGTTAATAATGATTATTTTAATCCATGGATATAATGCATTGTTATTAATTTAAAAGTCATCATCCTTACCTTCCAAAAAGGAAATTGCTTTCAGATTATTGAAATATGTCAATCTTATAGAAGCTGACCTTTAAATACTTAAAAAGTGGTATTTGTGGAACTTTGAGATGGAGCAAATTATATTTTCAAAAAAGAATAAGGTATATAGTTCCTATCAAGAATTTTAGAGTCTACTTGAGAGAGTGGGGGAAAAAACTATAATGTATTTTGATAATTGCTGTGATAAAGTCCAGAATAGATTTCATTTAAATCAGACTTCATGTTCTGTATATGTGATTGGGGAACAGAGGAAGTATGTGTGATTTATGGATGAAGTCTTAGAATAAAAAATAAAATTTTGAGAGCAGTGAATAAATATTAAAGACATGGAATCAGGCATAATTCAGAAACTTTATAGTTATGTAATCCTGGTTAGTTAAACTCTGCAGCCTCCCTGAGTCTCTTTAACTCAGACTTAAACCTAGAATTATAATAATTGATATGCATAGCTTTTCAACAGTATTGTGTAAAACACAGTCATATATGTTAAAATAATTTGGAAATTAGTAAGTGCTATGTAAATATCATATAATTGTAGTGTTCCTTGTGACTTCATATTTTGTTTCAATATCATGGCATAAAATATGTTCATAGAACAAAATATAGAAAGCTTGTCAATCCAATATAACAGAGAAAATGTGTTTTATTTCAATAAAAGCTAGTCGCCTAATTAGGTAGTCGCATGCATATTGTCTGTGATTTATTTAATGTTACCAATTAACATTTTTGATGATTGATTAAGTGACATTTATTATCTCACATATTTTCTTAGAGGTAAAAAGATACTGTTTTTCCATCCCCAGGAAGGAAAGGGAATGGAAGGAGAATATTATTATCTCTTTTTTTTGTTTGTTTCTTTATGGAGGAACTCTGAACTAAAATGATCAACAAACTGAGAAAATGGAAAATTTAAAAAGTTGCTTTCTGAGTATTTCTCATGATCTACCTTTTTATTTTATTTATTTATTTTTTTATTCACTATTTAAAGCATTACATAGCTCATAATATATCATCTTTCATACATTTGACTCAAATTGTGTTTTGAACTCCCATTTTCACCCCAAATACAGATTGCAGAATCACATCTGTTACATATTCACATTTTTACATAATGTCATATTAGCGACTGTTGTATTCTGCTACCTTTCCTTGTCTTTCCCATGCCACCGTCTCTACAACAGCCTTAGGCTAGGAAGAGTATGTAGGTTTGCCTTGCACTCTGCCCTGGGTTTCAGAACTATAATTTTGCTGGATTGTCATTGCATCCATAATTATCAAACACAAGCCACACAACAGCTTACAGTAGTTACTTCAGGCATTATTCCTGTGGGACTAGGCACCATCAGTTATCAGTGGCTGACAACAACAAATGTTTCTTTCCTGTTTTTAATCAGCTGCTGTGGCTATGGGCCGCTGGACAGCTCACCTCTGTGTGCATTTTCATTCTGAGGCATTTTCATTCTAACATTGTAGAAATCCCATCTGTGACACGCTGTTCTCATGCCAGTGGTCAAAAGTAGAAAAGATCCTAACCTAACCACACAGGTATGCTTAAGCTTCCACCAGGTCATGGAAAGTGGATGTCCTGAAGCTGAGATAAATACTGCCCCTAAACAATGAATGTGCGGATAACATGGTGGTGGGCAGGGAGGCATTAATTCTAGAACAGGGAGGTGGTAAATAGTTGGGGAAAAAAATCCAATTTGATCCTGAACATGTGGCATTTGCTTAAAAAGAAATCTAAAATCTAATAAGACATCTGAGTTAAGCCACCTTACAATAAATGGCAATAGAATGTTATCATTATTATTTATTGACAAATAAAAATAATATATATTCATTGGGCACAACATGTTGTTTTGAAATGTATATACATTGCAGAGTAGCTAAATAGAACTAATAAACATGTTTTATGTTACATATTTATCTTCTTGTGGCGAAAACAATCTATGCTCTTAACTAATTTTAAGAATACAATATATTATTACTTAAAATATATCATTATCACCAAGTTGTACAAGAGGTTTCTTGAAGTTATATCTCCTATCTAACTGAAATGTTGTAGTCATAGTGCAATGTCCCTCCAAACCATCCTTCTTTACTCCTGGTAATACCATTCTACTCTCACCTTCTAGAAGGTCAATATTTTCATATATAAGTGAGATCATGAGGTGTTTCTCTTTCTGTGGGGAGACTTAACATAATATCCTCCCAGTTCATCTACAATGTTATGAATGACAGGATTCCCTTCTTTTTCAAAGCTGAATAGTAGTCCAATGTGCATATTTACCATATTTCTGCATTTTTCTACAGATAGACAATTAGATTAATTTCATATCTTGGCTAGTGTGACCAATGCTGCAATGAATATAGAAGTTCATGTATCTGTTTTAGATTCTACTTACAAGTCCTTCAGATATATTTCTAGAAACGGGGTTGCTAGAGCCTGCTGGTAGCTATATTTTTTTTAATTTTTTTGAGAAAAGTCTATACTGTGTTTCATAATGAATATAAATATTTACATTCCCATCACTAGTATACAAAGGTTAAATTTTCTTCACATCCTCCTGACACATATCTTTGGTATTATTTACAGTAGCCATTCTAATAGATGTAAAGTTAGTGGTTGTGGTTTTGATGTCTATTTCCCTGATATTAGTGGTGGCAAGCATTTTTCCATATGTCTGTTGATCCTTTATAGGTCTGGGAACGGAGTTTTGGATTTATCTGGCTTGGGCACTTTCTCCTGTGCTTGGTTTCCTAGCTTAGTATGCACCTGGCCCTCAAGCATTTTCTTCCTCTCTCATGTAAACAGACATGGAAGCTTCTTTTTGTCCAGAAGCAAGGGTAGGTCTAAAATTTAGCTTCTGCTAATCTTTGCCCTGATACATTTTCCTTCTAGTAGGGGCACATTGTCTATTTCTTTATTTCCTAGTGATCCCATCTCTAGCTTTCTCTTATACTGGCAAGCTGTAAACCAGGTATGAGTCCTATGCATTGGGCTATTGAAAGTGCTCCAAATTTAGTCTGCAGTCTCAGTTGCCCAGCATGATCCTCCTCCAAGGTTTAGAATAGGGATTTCCAATAGAAATGTGATGTGATCCGTATACATAATCCAAAGTAGCTCAGAAGCCACATTTTAAAAAGTATCAGGTGATTTTAAACTTAATAACCTATTTTATTCTATTCAGTACATTCAAAGTATTATTGTTTCAATATGCAATCAAATTAAATAGGTATGTCAAAGAGTTATAACATTTTTCTTGTTTCTTTTGCATTAAATCTTTGAAATTTGATATGCACCTTAAACTGAAAACACCTATCAATTCAGGATGGCTGCATTTCATGTGTCCATGAGACACATGTGACTAATGGAAACCTATTAACCATGAGGTCCAAGGCTATGGTTTTGTCTACATTGGAGATTAGAAGAGGTTGTAATTTCTTACATCACTCTCTTAGCCAAAGCAATCTGAGGGGCATATTACAAAATAACATATGAGAAGAAATGTTTTTATGAAGGATGAGCTTATATATACCTTAATCTTCATCTGCTTTTTTGTACAGGTTCTCCATACCAGTTGAGAAATCTGAATTAGGTTTTGTCTGGTTGAGGAACATTCTGCTTTATCAGGCTGGTGGATCCATGGTCCCTTGCAAGGTAAGGCTAACATGATTTTTCACCTCAATCCTTGTAAATTTCAATAAATTGTAAATAGACCAGTTAATTCCTCATAGGTAAATCTTGCAGCACTTTTAAGACCATAAGTATTCATAAAACTTCAACAGAAAAATTCAACATGGTATTTCAACTTTGGCAGGAATGCAATCTTTATAATTACATTTATTTCATTTTGGTAGCAAATTATTATTATTAATTCATATTTTAGCTAAAGTACTAATCTCATTTAAAGGTGATAGATATACATAGTGTAATAAAAGGACATTTTAAATTTCAATAGCAATGTTTACATATCATTGACCTTTAAGTTGATATATTTGATATTGCTCACTAAAGATAATTACTTTTCAGTTGTACTGTAATGTCATAGTGTTGGACCATTCACAGGAGTAAAGAACTTTGAATGCCAATAAAATATCAAAAAAATCCAATTAATGAAGTTCCAAGGTGTCATAATAATTATCATAACTAGGCAATATCTTATTTGATTAAATTATTACATAGAAATTTTAGCAGGAATTTCAACTACCTATTGACTATCAAATGTAAACGAGGAAAAGCACTTGAAATGTGCATCCATGCTTTTATTATCTTTATAAACTCATCTGGTTTTGTGTGTGTGTGTGTGTGTGTGTGTGTGTGTCTGTTTTTGTGCACGCACACGTTAGTGTTGCCAGTGATGCCCATGCTAGGCAAGCACTCTATCTCTGAGCTACATCCTTATCTCTCATTAAGGTTTTAAAACACAGTAGTCTCCTTTTCTGTGTCATGATAGAACACTCTAACATTATAGAGCTCAGCTTATGCACTCAGTCACTGAAGAGTCTCATTTCTGTTACTGACCAGAGTTCAAAGGACGGGGTGATGCTTTGATTTAGATTTTCCCTTTCAGTAATCAATCTTAGAAATATTTTTTAAGACATTTGCAATGTAGTATGAAGTCATCTTAGGAATAAAGGCACTGAGGTGTAGCTCAGTGGTAGAGCACTTGTTTAGCCCAATCCCCAGCACAACAAATATATACTTTAGCCAAGAATACCTGAATTTGAATCCTTGTGCTACTATATACTATATCTATAATCTTGGGCATTCTATTAAAATCTCTGTGTCTTGATTCACTTTTGAAAAGAAGAGATAATAATATTAATTAATCAATAGAGTAAAGTAAGTATTAAGGAAGTTAATAGATATAAAAATGAGTAAGAATGTTTTAGATATACAGAAAATACTCAATAAGCTTTAGATAAATATTATTATTATTATCATTATTATTATTATTGTAATTAATTCTTTTATTTGTAAATCTGCATACATATTATATGGATCCCACTTCAATTTAGAAAGCAGAATATACACATTCTAGGATTCAATTTAAAAAAAAATTGCGATTTTACTTTTTAAATTGAAATTCCTTAACTTCAATACCTAACAAAAATTTCACTGTGGGAAAAAAAAGTTATTATTCAAAGAAGATAAATTAACCTACATGCTACCTAACCATTCCTTAATGATAGGAGTTAATTTGTAAATATCACCTATTATTGTTGTTATTTCATTATTAATTACTAACCTATCTAGATATTCTGACCTGTAGCCCTTGAACAACTTATAAAATTATAGACCTCTTCTAACCTTATATGCTTTCTTTTGATTAAAATAAATAAATATCTTTTTAGCAATTCACTCATTCTATAAACAATATTTAATACCCACAATAAAACCAGGTACTGTGCTTTCTACCAAGGTTAAAACAAAACCTCCGTTCTCTAGGAGCTCACAGAAAACCAATGTTTTCCAGAACAGGTTTTGACACTGAGTTATTGGCAATGCTTTCACATTTCTATTTACATTTTTTCTCTCATTTAAATTTTTAAAAATTTTGTGCATATTTAATACAGTGCAAACATTTACATACACATATGAGTATATTTTAGAAATAAAAATATTCATATATTTAAAAAAGCATAAAGACTATTCTATAGGGGAAAATTACATAACTGTATAGAAGTCATAATAGAAGCAAATCTATAAAATAGAAAAATATGATTTTAGAAATCTATCAAATAGAAAGTGATAGGAAAGCAGATAATTGTCTTAAACCTGAAATTTCAGAGAAAGCTATATTTTGCTAATAATACTTGTTAATTTAAGAAACCTGAATGGGTCATTGTTCAACTACAGGGTGTAAAAGTGGAAGGGATGAATGTGGCCTGATGATATTGAAGGCTGATTCTACTGCCTGATAATGGCATGGAATTATGAATGACAGTGGTTGCAGGATGTAGTTGTTGTGAAGACAATGGAGGGAACAGACACTCTGGACAGTAAACATAACTAACTCATTGAGAACTCTGCATGTTATGCTTAAGAGTGGAGGCTTCATTGTAGCAAATTGAAAATCCACTGGTATTTAAATGAAGAAGTAACATGGGCAGATTTGAATTTTAGAAAGATAAGACATTTAACATGAATCTAGTGCTTATTACTGTTTTGTGCATTTTGTATGCATTATATCACTAGCTTAATCTCCAGGTCCTTAGAAGTATAGCTCTATAGATAAATATGACCCAAGGCATACAACTTATAAATGGTAGTGCAAGGATCAAATACAGGTATGTTGGACACAGAATGCACCCTTCTTTGTGATAGTAAGGTATAGTGTTGTATAAAGCTAAAGATGGTTAATAAGCAGTTTTTAGCAATTAGGGGAGATGATTGAGCTCAATCAGCTGTGCTGAACCAGTAGTACGTATTGAGGTCAGGGGTTGATGTTAATTCAGCAAGTAGTATCTCCTGTAAGCACAGGTAAAATTTAAGTTGGTGGTAGCCCATACTGACAACAGGTGGCATGATTATTGGACATACTGTCCACAATGAATTCAGTATCCGTCATAAAAAATTAGACACATTTCCATGAGAATGTCTGTATTTCTTGATAAACAAGTAAGATTCTTATCACATCATTGTATTTGTATCATATAACAAGTTTAATTTTATGTTTCAACTTGAAAGCTACTGGTGAAAGTTAGTAATTTACTTACTTATAGTAAACTAATTTTCATATGTTCCTATAGATTTTTTATCCTCTTTTGTGTTTCAAAATTTTATTCTTTATCATTCAGTTATACATGATTTACTAAAAGTCATCTCAATTTTTGGAAAGAAATATGCCATGTAATATAAATGAAATAAAAACCATAATCCAAAAAAATGGTGTACTGCAATTTATAAAAGTATGTAGCTTTGTTTCTTTGAATTGAGATCCTTTAATCATATAAAAAGGTAAATCTATTGAAAATGTTAAAATATTTTCTGATTATAGGATTGTTCCAAATTTCAAAAAAAAATCACTTACCAAAACCCTTTAGTAAGCATACATTCTTTATATCCTGACCTCCATATTTTTTTCATGGATGATTAATAACATGTATTCCACACCTGGACCCAAGGCACATGGGAGAATCTTGGCAGCCTTCAAGGAGAAAGGCTCTGAGCTTAGATTGAATGCCAATAAACTGCATGCTGCTTTGTTTCCAAAACTCATTAATAAATTTTCCTAAATGGAAAGATTTTTTTAATAAAGAGGAAAGAAGGAAAGAAGAAGGAAGAAATGATAGGAAGAAAAAAGGAATTAGTGATTACTAATGGATAGATAAAGAACTATTCAATTATGACAAAGAAGAGTGATCAAATTTAAGCAAATACAAACATAGGTGCCATTAACATTTTGCTCTAATGCCAGTAAATAGTTAGCAGATTTTTGTCTTTTAATGATAGCTATGGGAAGAAATTAGTGTATAATGAATAATTATGGAAGATGAATTGATTGTGATGTTTCTTAAACTGAAGCAAGCTTCCTTAGTGTCTGCACACAAACCAGAAACTATTCCTCGATTGCATTTCATGGGCAAAGAGATATGGCAAGATTCTCCTATGGAGATCAAGTATTAACAATCCCACTGGAACAATAAAAAACTTATAAGAATGAAATTCCAAGGAATGACTAGAAAACCTTGATATGTTATTCTCACAATCATTTTCATACATGTAGAAATTGGATAGCAGCTCTAAGAGATGACTAAGTTTTCATGGCTGTAACAAATTCAGAATCTCTAAACAGTTCTACACATGGAATGAGACAGAGACAGCAGATGGTAGGATTTCCCCATGTTTGGAATTTGGCCCATGGAGAAAACTTTTAATCCAGAAAAGTTTAAAGAAGTGAGACATTCTAGAGAAAATTGTAAGGTGAAGCTCATGTGCATTTAATTTCCTGATGAATCCTAGGGCAGGTTAAATTTGGCAACCCAAATTTAATTTTTTTTTTAACTTAGAACAAAAACTAATAATCACAGTACCCTGCTGTATCTTTGTGTTTCATCTGGACCCCACTGAAAGCATTATGCAATCTAATCACTTCACTAACAATTTTGATCCTTTTGTTGAACTTTTGAGAATCTGAAGAAATGAAATGCTTTGGAATTCTTATAGTCAAGGTATTTTAATAATTGTAAGAATGAGACTTTCAAAAAGACTGTATATCGAAGGCTGAATTCCTGGTTCATTCAGGACACGGGGAAAGAGTTTAGATCTCTACATAGACTCACTCACAGAACATTATCTTCAGGCAGGAAAAACTTTCCTAAACTGATTTCATTTTTCCATGTTTGCAGTGATTCTGTCAGCATTATATAGGGAATCACAAATGCACACAAACACTCTTAGGATCTTCCCCCTCAGCAGAAAATAACTAGTGTCATGTCACATGTGTATTTTATCCCCTGGTGGAAAGGATCTTAGAAGTCACATGGTTTGTATTTTTTTTTTTAATTTTAGAATTAACAGAAGTACTGTGGACTCAGATGTAGAAAGAACGTGATGAGCTAGGACTTTTTCCCTGATTCCATGTCAAGCACTATTGCTCTTATCCTTTGTATCATTCAACTGAAGTCCATAAAAGTAAACCAGTATCATAAGGTGGAAAATTGACCAAAGGACATAGGAAATTGATAATTGTGGAGAGGCCATCGATGATCAGAAAAGGTTTATAGAGAAGAAAGAGCTTCTGTGGGATGAGGATGAACGTAGATTTAAGATGGGAAGGCCACTGCAGGAGCAGGAGCCAGGAGGAGCTTGCATAGCCTAATATGTCCCCTCTGCGTCACAGAGGGCAACAAGGGGCAGATCTTTACTGGAGTCTCCCTCACTACACTGTAGCAAAGATTTTAGAATCCTTTTCAATCAAATATTCCTATTAAATTTTTTTTAATATTTTTCGTCAAGAGTGACGTTTCCATGAGACTTCACATGCATAATCACCCCCATAAGACATTCTTCACATTTTATCTCTAAAGAAAAGCCAGGCTCCAGCAGTTTGCCCAATTTATCCAGCTATATCAGTATTTAGCCACAGAGATGGAATCAAATGCAGCCTATCACTCCAAGCCCTGTGTTCGTCAATCCCACCACTATTAAGAATATTACTCAGCACTAAAAAAATAACAAGATTATGGCATTTGCAGGGAAATGGATGGCATTAGAGCAGATTATGTTAAGTAAAGTTAGTGAATCCCTAAAAAACAAATGCCAAATGTCTTCTCTGATATAAGGGGGGTGATTCAAAATGGGATAGGGAGGAAGAGCATGAGAAGAAGATTACCACTAAATAGGGAAGAGAGGTGGGAGGGATAAGGAGGGAGAAGGGGAATTGTACAGAAGATGGAAGGAGACCCTCATTGTTATACAGAATACATGTATGATGTTGTGAGGAGAAAAAAAAAAGTGTGTCACATTAGATTGGGTAGAGAGATGTGATGGGAGGGGAGGGGAAGGGAAGGGGGATAGGAAGGGCAGCAGAATAAAATAGACATTATTATGACTGTATGTATATATGTGACTGTATGACCAATGTGATTCTGCAACCTGTACAATCAGAAAAATGAGAAATTATACCCCATTTGATTCAAATGTATGAAATGTCAAGATCATTGTACTGTCATGTGTAACTAAAAAAAAAAAAAAAGAATTCTCTAGCTTGAGACTGAGTCCTCTTTGGCCAATGGAATAGACTAGGAGAAGTTATAGGGGGATTTTGAAAAGACTGCTACAGGTTTCTATCAAAGAAATAATTGCAACTTTAATTTAAATTTAACTGTAAGGAATTTTAGTCCAACCATTTCATAAATCTGTTTCCCTTGTGACTACTTACATATCTCTGGCTTTTTTATTCACAGAAAACTCAGAGATTAATGTTGCTGGGATAGCTCCCACATCCTATACACATTAGGTGGCTCTTATTTGCACAATCTAACTCTTCACATGTCAAGAGTAAGTGAAGGATATAATCCCAGTGGCTCAGGAGGCTAAGACAGGAGGATTGAGAATTCAAAGCCAGTTTCAGCAAAAAGCAAGGCACTAAGCAACTCAGCGAGACCCTATTTCTAAATAAAAATACAAAAAATAGGGCTGGGGATGTGGCTCAGTGGTTGAGTGCCCCTGACTTCAATCCCCAGTACTCCAAAAGAGAGAGAGAGAGAGAGAGAGAGAGAGAGAGAGAGAGAGAGAGAGAGAGAGAGATAAATAGGTTTTCACTAAGTTAAAAAAAAAGATTACATATAATGATATTGTAGCTTCATCTTAATAAAGGCCAAAATGCAATGCTTTTATTTCTCAATAGAATCAGGCTCACCTCCAGTTTTCTCTTCTCTCTTCTTTTTATCATTCTGTTTTCTTTCTTTCTTTCTTTCTTTTGTGATACAGTGGGCTGGGGGAGTATCTACCTTTTCACTCAGCATGCGGTACTTGTATCATGTGATTGTGCTCAGGAGCTCCCAAGGAGTTGGCAAGAGATTTTGTAGACTTGCATAATGATCAGACAGACACCCTGTTCCACCCTATTTTCTTCCACAAATTTATTCTCTGATAACCACACTCTAATAACTTTTTTGAAATCTAGGTTAAAAATTATTGAAAATATTTATCAGCATAAAGGTGTAGTTTTTTTTTTTTTTAAGTTGCTTGTCACATCCTCTTTGTGACATCTTCAGGCATTCTTACTTGAGATCTCTGGTGGTCCAACCACACTCAATTTATCCTCTCTTTTCACGTGTATTATAATGTAGTTATTTTGAATGGTTGCTCTCTCTAAATCCACCAAACAAAATGGTGTTTATCTTTCCACTAATATCTCTGTTGGCTTTATTAATTGTTTTTTGCACATGATGCATATTTAGAAAGGAACATAATTCCTAAGGGAAACTTTGCCATTTTGGAATGGACGATTGTAAGAGATTAGGGAATTAAGCATGGAAAAAATGTCTAAGACTTGTGATTAGTTTTTCTTTGTCTTTTTTTCAAAGTGATCTATTTCTTATATTGCCTTCATAAAGAGATGCTAATAATCAAAATATATACTTACTTTTATGCTCAAATACTAGCTCAGAGATTCATTTGACATTTAGTACTTCTATGGAGAGTTTAAATTAAAAACTTTTCTTGAACAATACAATTCATAACCTTTGTCTATAAAAAAGGATAAGAATGCAAAAAAGAAAAATTTTATGATAAAAATATGATTCTGAGCCAGATTCATATTTTTATCATAAAATTCAGCTATTCTGGAGGCTGAGTCAGGAGGATCCCAAGTTCAAGGTCAACCTGGGTAACTTTGCAAGAAAAAGGGCTGACTGTGTAGCTCAGGTGTAGAATATTTGCCTACAGTGCATAAGGACTTGGGTCCAATCCCTAGTACCAGCAAAAAAAAAAAAAAAAAAAAAAAAAAAATCCCAAGCAGAGTTATAAATAATGTAAGAAAAGGTAACCAAGAAATCACTTGCCTTTGGTTAAGGTTTGGTTTCTTAAAGATTCCACAATGAGACTGATTATTTTGCACTTCTTTGAGAATTAAAAAAAAAGACATACATTAGGACATACTTATCAACTAGACAAAATTATTTTTGAAAGAACATCATCTGTAGGACTTGATTCAAAGTCATGGTCTCAGTGTTCTAGAACCATGCTGTATTTCTCAATGTCAGAAAATAACTTCATCAAAAATTGCTTTAGATCTTCTTCTATCTCTCTCTTTAGGGTTCTGTAGTTTTCATTGTATAAATCTTTCACCTCTTTTGTTAGGTTGATTCCCAAGTATCTTATTTTCTTTGAGGATATTGTGAATGGAGTGGTTTTCCTTATTTCCATTTCAGAGGTTTTGTTGCTGATATATAGGAATGCCTTTGATTTATGCGTGTTGATTTTATAACCTGCTACTTTGCTGAATTGATTTATTAACTCTAGTAGCTTCTTTGTAGACCCTTTTGGGTCTGTTAGGTATATTATCATGTCATCCGCAAATAGCGATAATTTAATTTCTTCTTTTCCTATTTTTATGCCTTTAATTTCTTTTGTCTGTCTAATTGCTCTGGCTAGTACTTCGAGAACTAAATTGAATAGAAGTGGTGATAGAGGGCATCCCTATCTTGTTCCAGATTTTAGAGGGAATGCCTTCAGTTTTTCTCCGTTTAGGATGATGCTAGCCTGAGGTTTAGCATATATAGCTTTTACAATGTTGAGGTAAGTTCCTGTTATCCCTAGTTTTTCTAGTGTTTTGAACATAAAGCGATGCTGTACTTTGTCAAATGCTTTTTCTGCATCCATGGAGATGATCATATGGTTCTTGTCTTTAAGTCTATTGATGTGGTGAATAGCATTTATTGATTTCCATATATTGAACCAGCCTTGCATCCCAGGAATGAATCCTACTTGATCATGGTGCACAAGTTTTCTGATATGTTTTTGTATTTGATTCACCAGAATTTTATTGAGGATTTTTGCATCCAAGTTCATTAGAGATATTGGTCTATAGTTTTCTTTCTTTGAAGTGTCTTTGTCTGGTTTTGGGATCAGAGTGATGTTGGCCTCATAGAATGAATATCTCAGAAGATGGAAAAATGTACCCTGTTCATGGATAGGCAGAACTAACATCATCAAAATGGTGATATTACCCAAAGTTCTCTACAGGTTTAATGCGATGCTAATCAAAATCATTTCGTGTTGAAATAGATAAAGCAATCATGAAATTCATATGGAAAGACAAAAGACCCAGAATAGCAAAAGCAATTCCAAGCAGGAAGAGTGAATCTGGAGGTATAGCGATACCAGAGTTCAAACTGTACTACAAAGCAATAGTAACAAAAACAGCATGGTACTGGTACCAAAACAGGCAGGTGGATCAATGGTACAGAATAGAGGACACAGAGACTAATCCACAAAGTTACAACTATCTTATATTTGATAAAGGAGCTAAAAGCATGCAGTGGAGGAAGGATAGCATCTTCAACAAATGGTGCTGGGAAAATTGGAAAGCCATATGCAACAAAATGAAATTGAATCCCTTTCTCTCGCCATCCACAAAAGCTAACTCAAAATGGATCAAGGAGCTAGATATCAAATCAGAAACGGTGCATCTGACAGAAGAAAAAGTTGGCTCCGATCTACATATAGTGGGGTCAGGCTCCAAATTCCTTAATAGGACGCCCATAGCCCAAGAGTTAATAACAAGAATAAACAAATGGGACTTACTTAAACTAAAAAGTTTTTTCTCAGCAAGAGAAACAATAAAAGAGGTAAATAGAGAGCCTACATCATGGGAACAAATTTTTACCCCTCACACCTCAGATAGAGCCCTAATATCCAGAATGTACAAAGAACTCAAAAAATTAAACAATAAGATAACAAACAACTCAATCAACAAATGGGCCAAGGACCTGAACAGACACTTCTCAGAGGAGGACATACAATCAATCAACAAGTACATGAAAAAATGCTCACCATCTCTAGCAATCAGAGAAATGCAAATCAAAACCACCCTAAGATACCATCTCACTCCAGTAAGATTGGCAGCCATTATGAAGTCAAACAACAATAAGTGTTGGCGGGGATGTGGGGAAAAGGGTACACTTGTACATTGCTGGTGGGACTGCAAAATGGTGAGGCCAATTTGGAAAGCAGTATGGAGATTCCTGGGAAAGCTGGGAATGGATCCACCATTCGACCCAGCTATCGCCCTTCTCAGACTATTCCCTGAGGACCTTAAAAGAGCGCACTATAGGGATACGGCCACATCAATGATTATAGTGGCACAATTCACAATAGCTAGACTGTGGAACCAACCTAGATGCCCTTCAATAGATGAATGGATTAAAAAAATGTGGCATCTATACACAATGGAGTATTATGCAGCACTAAGAAATGACAAAATCATAGAATTTTCAGGGAAATGGATGGCATTAGAGCAGATTATGCTAAGTGAAGCTAGCCAAGCCCTAAAAAACAAATGCCAAATGTCTTCTTTGATATAAAGAGAGCAACTAAGAACAGAACAGGAAGGAAGAGCATGAGGAAAAGACTAATAGTAAACAAAGACGAATGGGGGGAGAGAAAGGGAGAGAGAAGGGAAAGCATATGGAAATGGTAGGAGACCTTCAATGATACACAAAATTATAAGAGGTTATGAGGGGCAAGGGGGAGGGGGGGAAAAAGGGGAGAGAATTGAACAACAGCAGAGGAGGTAGAGAGGGAAGAGGGGAGGGGAGGGGAGGGGAGGGGAGGGGGGATAGTAGGGGATAGGAAAGGTAGCAGTATACAACAGTCACTAATATGCGATTATGTAATAATGTGAGTATGTAACAGTTGTGATTCTGCAATCTGTATTTGGGGTAAAAATGGGAGTTCAAAACCCAATTGAGTCTAATGTATGAAAGATGATATATCATGAGCTCTGTAATGTTTTGAACAATCAAAAAAAAAAGAAAAAAAACAAAAAAAAAACAAAAAAAATTGCTTTAGGATTTTAATTTAATTTTGGTGAAAAAAGTATAGCTGGAAATTGACTGTTTTTAAGATTTCCCCGAGAGGGTTTATTCTTATACCTCTAGCTAACAATAAAAAGAGACACATAACCCTGTGTACTATAAGAAAAAATAGTACGACTACATTTATCATCATTGGACTTCTGTTCAAGGGTAGTTTTTAAAAACACCTGTTATTTGTATTGCCTTTCTCAAAGGCACTGTGATTGGCTGATAGAACTGCTGATTGTTGGAGCTAAGAATTCATACTCCTTTCTTTCTAACACTGAACCAATTGCTTTAACTTTTAGTAACATTTTATATTATTTTCTATGAAATGATTGTACTCCCAAAGGTTTGTTAACTAGGAACTGATAAGATGATTTGAAAAAGTATTTAGATATAAAACACACAAAAATAAATAGATCATATTTGTATGATAATAATAACCACCTGAAACAAATTTTAAAATAAGGCTTTGACTTGTATGGAGAAAGATATGAAATATTATTGATGAACAGGAAATAAAATCTCAAAACAATCATCAGTTATTCTTGAAAGGAAAGGGTTTAAGAATGTAAAAATATAAATTTTACAATAATTGATACATGCAGTTTAAAAAACTTCAAATATAATCTCATGAACAATTTGGAATTGGGAAAATTATATGAAAGCTCCTATTTAGGAATGTGTATGAAATAAACAAAGAGATTAAGCTGGTCTCAGTGGCCCATAATCTCATCGGTTTTGGAAGCTGAGGCAGGAGGATTGAGAGTTCAAAGCCAGCCTCAGCAAAAGCAAGGCACTGAGCAACTCAGTGAGTCCCTGTCTCTAAATAAAAATACAAAATAGAGCTGAGGATGTGACTTAGTGGGAAAGTTCAAACCCTGGTACCACCCCCCAAAAAAATAAAAAAACAAGGAGATTATGAAAACAAGCATGATAAAGTGAACAAATAATAAATACCCTAAATTTTTAAACAATTATAATAGAATAGCATTAGAATAATCAGTGAAAGAGAGAGTAGCAAAACATAAATCTCAATTTTCTGGGATTTTTATTCGTGAAAACAAAGTAATAAATGTCAATGGGGAAGATGGCTCAGTCAATGAACAGAACTGGCACTAAAAATGAAACTAAAATTATATTTGTATGACACCCTATACAAAAAAACTTCAGGTGTATTAAAATCCTGAAAGTTAAAACCTAAAAAAACTGTCTGATAAGAAAATTTAGCAGGCTATATTTGCTATTTTAGAAATGAAGAGACCTTTGTAATTAAACCACTAAGCTTGAGAAAACAGGTATATCTGACGATATAAAAATGAAAAGTTTCATGAAATATATATCATAGACATAAACCAAAAGACAATAGTTTCATGAAAGTATTTAACTCCTACTTATGGGAAGTTCTGCTGTTCATTCAACATTCATTCAACAACCTGAGTCCCTACAAGGTTGCTCACCCTGCTCAGGATAAGGTGGTACACAGCAAATCCTCACAACATCTGTGAGTTTCATGGATTTACAGGCTCTGTGGAGGAGGCAGAAGATACAGAGATGAATAAGTACGTAACATGTCAGGAGGTCATAAGTGGTATAGGAAAAAAAAAAGAAAGAATGTAGATGAAAGCCTCAGATAGAGATGAGATGGGATGGGATGGGAAACCTGATCTGGGTGGAAAGGTCAGGGCATGAAATGAAGAGATCTGAGTGAAGCGAGAGATCAAGGAGGAGCATCAGTACCTGTGAAAGAGAACAGACGTACTGGGCAAGGAAGACCCTAGGTGGGAGCATCAGGAATGCTAGCTTGGCCAGGGTGGAGGGAGGGAGGGAGAGAATGCTGGAAAGGAAGGTGGAGAGGTACAGAGAACCAATACTAAAACCTCTGTGTAACCGAACTAATATGCACAATCTCCAACTAAGTAAAAAAAAAAAAATGCTGAATGACATGAACAGGAACTTCATAGAAAAATGCTTAAGCTGATATCTAATAATAAGAAAATGTAAGGTAAAGTAAAGTAATAGTGAAATCATTTCACATATTGGATTCGCAAAGATTGTTAAACATCTGATATCACCTACTATTTGTGGCATTTACAGAGAAGAGCCCTCTTTATATAATTGATGGTGGAAATGTGAATTGCTATGGCCATTTAGGCCAACTGTCTGGTAATATCCATTAAAACTAAAAGTACACATGTCCTTTTACCCAGAAATACTATTTCTGAAATTTTTAAATAAAACCACTAAAATGTGTGGATATACATGCAAGGATATTTATCACAATAGGAGATAGAAGAAAATTCTCATTCATTTCCCCTGAGGGAAAAAAAAAAGAATGATGTGGTTAAGCAAATGGTAACCCAGTTCCCCCACCATGTGTTAGGTCGCCACTGAAAAGAAGCAATTAGAGCCACCAGTCTTCAGATGTCTTACGTTTCACATAAAAGACACTCAAAGTTACAAATAATATGGCCCAATTTTTTTGGCATCAGTGAAAAAGCTCCCACTTTTCTGAAAAAACCGATGGCAAATCTACAGAGATGACTTGAGCAACTTCAGGCAGGTTGTTGTTCCAGTTTTATAAAATATTTGTGTCTATACCAAAGGAGGGACTCTAAAATTTTAATGGTATTTATCATTATTATAATGATAGAATTTCAGGTGGCTTTTATTGTTTATATTTTATATGCTATTTAGATTTATAGGGATAAGAATGTGTAATATGTATGATCATAAAAAATGTATAAAGGTGATTTTTTTGTGATCTAAAAGACTTTAAAAATCCCATAGTGAAATTGATATTAATTTTTATTTGAAACAGTGTTTCCTAACTTGCCTGACCTCAGTAACTTCCTTTTAGCAAACATCTAAAAATTTGTCTCATAGTAAAAGTTTCTCACGAAAAGAGCAGGGGCACACCTTTCTAACAGGTCTATCAAAAAACAATGATTAAATATGCATATGATCATAGTGCAACTAGGAAGTAAGTACATACCTATTTTCACAGCTCTCTTCTGTGTTAATACTGAGGTTCTGGGTTCTCCTTTATCCTGTGAATAAGAAGACATTGAGGAAATTGTCAAGGGACAGGAAAGCTCTATGCAAGGAACAGCCTGGCACAATTCACTGAAAGAGAGAAGTGAAAGTCTAATCCATTCATGAATAATGTTAAAGCTCTCAGTTATCAAGGAAATGTAAATTAGAATAAATACAATTGCTTGCCTCTAAATTGGCCAATTTTCAAAGGAAAACAGTTGTAAGGGTACAGAAACCAGCACTCAAGATACACTGCTGGTTAGACTATATCCTGGTGCAAGCTTACAGGAAAACAATTTGCATTAAAATGCTCATATGCCTAGAAGCAGAATTACTGCTGCTTATATATCATTAGAAAATCAGAAACATAGCCACAACATTTAGTTGCAGAGATGTTCACTGATGTGTTAGTAATAGAAAACATTGAAAGCAACATTAAAAGGAAGGACCAAATAATTTGTAATGCGTCTGTAAACAAAAATACTATTTGTGACACTTTGTAATGGTAAGGGGAAATGTCCATGATGTGTCATATGCCTCAAAAACATTTATGTGCACGTGTTAAAAATAAATCAACTAAGGAAGGAATAGAATGTGCTAATGTTAATAGTTGCTGTGTTATCATTTTATATGGTGGGATTTGGGGTGACTTTTATTCTATTCCACATGTAGTTTGGCTTTTTGATTATTCTTGTTGTACTGTCTGCCACCCACATGTGCTGGGGCAGTGGGATGGGTTGCCAAGAGATCAAACAAGAACCCCAGAGATGGTATAAGAGGTATAGGATTTATTGGGAAATGCTCATGGGGGTGGTGCAGTGATAGTGGGTTGTACAGGTATACTTCTACTGCATGCCAGGGCTCCAGTCCCTCACCAACAAAAGCACCTCCTACCCCTCTTCCATGCTTTGTCCAAGGGTGGCCATCTGAAGGAGCCTTCCCTCTTCATGGTGCTCTGGTAGGCAACAGTTTTCCCAGGAAGAGGGATTTCTAAGTTAAGTAACAGAAACAGTAACATCATCGGCACTAGTTTACTTTTCTCTTATTGTGACCAACATCTCAATGAGCAGTTGTCCTGGTAAATGTGCTAGAAAGTGGCTTTCTATAGATAACACCAACTTGTCCTAATCCCCACCATAGGTGAGAAAGAGCCAATGTCCTTCAGGATAATATGCATCTGAACATTCCCACCCAGACCCAATTTCATTGTTTCCTTTAGTTGGCTAGGTTTTGGAGAACAGAAATGGGCATTCCAGGGACACAGCATCTTTCTGTCCTCCTTTCTTTTAAGGATACTATGACTGTAGACTGAGTTCAGGAGTTGGGAAGTTAAGAACTGGTACTAGAAAAAGGCTATAAAAGTTGAAAGCACTATGCCTTTATTTACAATATTACTATTATGAGAAATAATCAGTGAAGAGTAAGTCATTACTAAATTCTGTTTGTTCCTCATGTGGAATATTCACCTGAAAAGTGAACATTTGCAGTTGATCAAGAAAGAAACTGAACTTATTTAAGTGAATTTTCAAATAGCTTTGTTGTGGGGAAAGTGACGGCTAACATTATTTCTTTCTTTCCAGTAAAATCAGGGCAAAATTTTTTGTGAGGTTAAAACAATAAAAATGTATATTTTTCTCTTAAACAGTAAATTCTCTGATGACCAGAGAAGAAACCATCTCAAATTGTGAACATATGATAAATGTTTTAAAGCCTCATTCCCCCATGACCATATTATTGAACCTCATCAGGAAACCACCTCACAAAGTTCTAAACCATGGGTTAAGATTTCTTTAAATAAGTAAAAAAAAAAAAAATAAAAGTTACCAATTTGTTGCTAAGTGGAAGGAACTGAGAATACATTCCTTCATCAATTTTAAGGAAATAATCTTTATTGGTGTCTTTTCGTTTTTTGTTTGTTTATTTGGTTAGTTGGGTTTTTTGTTGTTGTTTTGTGTGTGTTTGTGTGTGTGTGTGTGTGTGTGTGTGTGTGTGTTTTATTTTTAATGAGACAGAGCATTTGCTGAAGCTTCTGCCTTCACAAAAGCAACTTAACCTGATGTGTCAAGTCAGAGACATTGGCTCCCTTGTAAAACATATCTAACCACTTCCCAAGAAGTCTTCTCACCTGAAGCATCCCTTGACTCATAACATGCATTTTATTCTGTTTCCCAAAGGAATTAATAATGACAAATGAGAAATTCACAGCTCCTTAAATAACAACTGAAAAGCATACTATGAAAGAAAGAGATGTCTTCCCAGTTCATTAGATAAGTCTGCCTTTTTCACTCAACTATTTCTGAGCATCAGTTATGAGCTAAGACTGTGCTATGTGCTAAAGATGAAGATGTAAACAAGACTGGCGTGGTTTAAATACAGCTTAACTAACAAGAACATCGTAGGGTTCAGGGAGTGCATAATGGGGCCAGCTAGAAAAGTCAAAGAATATTCAGAGGAGCAACACTGAAAATGATACAAAATTTGCAAGGAAAATGTCCTAGCCTGAGGAATGTCAGCCAGAATATCTCCCCAATTGTATGGGACAAGGTTTTTCTGAAGAATTATTTTTAAAATAAGTAGGCAGAAGATTCTTTAGAGGTAGCCAGTGTGGTAGTATCAGAAAAATGTGAGTGAAAGAAGTTCCTTACAATATTCCATGAATGTCAGAGAGTCTCACAGGCTACTAAGCCATGACCATATGATAAAATAAGAAAGGGTCACCAGGCACAATGGTGCACACCTGTAATCTCAGTGGCTCAAGAGGATGACGAGGATCACAAGCTCAAAGCCAGCTTCAGCAACTTAGTGAGGCCCTAAGCAACTTAGCAAGAACCTGTCCCAAAATAAAAAGGGCTGGGGTTGTGGCTCAATGGTTAAGCACCTCTGGGTTCAATCCCTGGTACTCTAAATAGATAGATAGATAGATAGACAGATAGATAGATAGATACTATGTATAACTTTAAGAGCAGAATAGCAACAATAAAATCATTAAAGAAAGCATAAATGATCAATTAGATTAAAATTAAGAAAAGAATGAGAAAAACTAGCTCAGAAAATACAATAGAGCTTTCTAAATGAGGTGATTTCAATAATTAGACAAATTACTAATTTAAAAGAAAACAATGGCTTTAACATATGAAGACAACAAAAAGAGGAAACAACATATTTGTAATCAGCAACAATGAAAAAGATACTTCTTACATCTCACCATTCTCAGAAGCATTTACATAGACCTAAAAATCTAGAAGTAAAATATTGACAATAGAGTAGAAGATAAAGAAGAGTGATAAAAGAAACATATAATAGGAATCAGAATAGAATGGGATAATTTCAGGGTGGAAAGAACAGCTAACCATTCTAGCCAGACAGTTACAGTTTGTTTAAGGAATTTCTTGATTGAACAGATGTCTGGATTTGAGGTAGGGCCCCTAAATTTGTTTTCTAATTGACAAGAGCCTAAAGAGTTGCACAAAGCCCTTCTTTGCTCTTACCTTAGATGCGTAACAACAGGACACCCTGGTATCTGAGCACTGCTTCTGGTACCTGTCGGGAGGGTAAGGCCCTGACAGAAGGATACCTGGGCATATCAGCAGAACCTAGGAAATTTGCAACCTTCTAGCCCAGGGCATGCTCCACTGCCTACTTTATTTTTGTAAGGCGGAAATATATTTAAATTCAAAATATTGCTTTGTCTCCTGTAAGAAATAAGCTGCCTCCTTCTCAAGGAAGCAGCTCTCATTTCTAGTGGCAATTCAGTATTTATTAATGTATTATATCATTAGTTTCACTGTCTTACTCTTTGGCCCCATGCTGAGATATAGTCTCATGTTCTTACAAGAACTGCTGCTTTCCTGAACAGGATAACAAATATTAGATTCACTTTTCCCTGCATTTCGGTCTTAATAAAATTCAAATTCTCTATATTCAAGAAGATGCTTCTTAAAATCCATCACTATTTGCTGGTCTCTACTGATTTGGAATGATCAAGTAAATATCCAGTCTGTTCCTGTTTGAATTACAATTGGAAGTGTAATGTGGCTACTAAGCATCACATATGCTTTGAAATTGGGAATGAATGGCTGGAGGAGGAGTGTTATGTGTCCTATCTGCACAGTATCACACAGTGAAGCTATGATTAACAGAGGGAGCACCAGCCTAGATTCTCAAAGGCATAAGCCTGGAGTGAAAGAAGAGTCTTTCTGGGAAGTCTTTTCAAATTAAAGCCAGAAGGAAACTTGAGTCACCTCTGTGCTCAGATAAGAAAAAAAAAAATTTTACAACATCATTTTCCTGATTTTTCTCCTTTAGCACAAAGTTTTAAAGCATCGATTTTCTAGGCATTGAAGAGGTAATTAAAATCAAAATGTTCAGGAAATTAACTTCAATAGCATTAGAAGAGAAGAAAGAATGCTCTTGGGTATGTTATGTTTAGTACAGCATATTCAATAGGGTTTTGAGGAAAGAATTGCAAAAATGAGTGTAATAGAGAATACTGTTCTGTATCACCTTGGCATTGTTAAAACCCTTACCTAAACTTGTAAATTGAATTTACATGCATATTAATAGTCCCATCATTTATGCCCCAGGTTGGACCTTGGTGTGAAGTGATTCATCTTGGGCGTATGCATTTATATAATTAGGTATAGTCCTCTTTCTAAAAGAAAAATTTGGAAGACTCTCATTTGTGTGTGTTTGTTGTGGTTAAGAAAGCACATAACCTAAATTTCCCATTTTGTCCATTTTTAACTCTGTAGTTTGGTACCATCAAGGAAATTGATGCCATTGTGAAACAGGACTATAGAACCTTACATCTCACCATTCTCAAATTCTATTCCCATTAAACAGCTCCCATTTCCTGCCTTCTCCAATCCCTGTTAATCTTTGATCTATGAGTTATAAATGCTCATTATGTAGGTCTTTCACATAAGTGAAACCAGACAGTATTTGCCTTTTTGTGACTGGATTATTTTATATTCACCCAAACAGTAGGATGTAACAAGAATTCTTTCCTTTTTCATGCTGAATAGCATCCTATTGTGTATATATACTATGCTATGTTTTGTTTATCCATTTACCTACTGATTACGTGTGTGTGTGTGTGTGTGTGTGTGTGTGTGTGTGTGTGTATGGGATTGCTGGATCATATCATATCACAGTTCTATTTTTAATTATTTGATGAACTTCCATACTATTTTCTACAATGATTATACCATTTTACATTGTGACCAACTGTGCAAAAGTGTTTGTTTCTCCACATCCTCACAAGCACTTGTTATTTTCTGATTTTGTTTGCTTTAAAATACAATTATGGTGACTGCCTCAAATGAGTATTAGGTGATATTTCATTAATATTTTGATTTGTATTTCTCTGATAACATTTAGCAATGTTGCCCATCTTTTCATAAGCTTATTGACTATTTGCATATCTTCTTTGGACAAATTCTTTTATCTAACTTTAAATTGGATTATTTGTTTTGCTTTGAGTTGCAGGAGATATTTCTATATCCTGGATCATAGCTCCTCTTCAATATATGACTTTCAACTATGTAAGCACATTCCTCTGATTACATTTTTTACTCTGTTGATTGTGTCCTTTGATACACAGAAGTATTAAAGTCATATTTAGTACCAGTTCTCTATTATTTTGTTGCCTGTGTTTTTGGTAACATATCCAAGAAATCATTGCCAAGTCCAATGACAAGAAGATTTGCTTCTGTTTTTTTTTTCTAGAAATTTTATACTTATAGGTCTTTCATTTAGGCCTTTAGTCCATTAGGAGTTATTTATTTTTGCAGAGTGGTAGGTACCAGGAATTGAACTCTGGGGCACTCAAACACCAAGCCACGTCCCTAGCCTTATTTGGTATTTTATTTAGAGACAGGGTCTCACTGAGTTGCTTAGTGACTCACTTTTTGCTGAGGCTGGGTTTGAATTCGCAATCCTAGTCTCCCAAGCCACTGTGATAACTGGTATGTGTCAATATACTCAGCTCATTATGAGTTAATTTTTATAATATATATATATTTTATATGAGTTAATTTATATATGTTGTAAGATGACGGACTGACTTTATTCATCTTTAGGAGAACATCCAATTTTCTCAATACTGTCTATTAAAGAGCCTGTTACTTTCCCATTTGGTGGCTTGGCACCATTGTTGAAGAGTGACCACATACACGAGGCATCATTGGGGGGTTTTATACGATTCCAGTAGTTCACATGCCTTTTTCCCATTACCACTCTCTTTTACTTACTATAGCTTTGTAATATGTTTTGAAGACAAGAAGTATGGAAAACAGTGACAGAGAATGGGAAAGCAGTGAGTGAGATTGAGGGTCTCTGATGACCTCATGGCTGTGGCATGCCTGGTGCCTGGGAAAGTTTCTGTGCAAGTGTACAGGATGCCTCGCTGCTATGATAACACCTTGCCTGAGTAGGCTCTGTGCAATGGTCTTACCAGTTTCAACCTTGATCTCAGGAATATAGCTTCCAGGGATAGAGGGATTCTCATGCTAGACAACCACAGTGTTTCATGAGCTCTGGGACTCCTGAGCCTGACCACTTAACAATAGCTTGAAACAATGGACTTCATTGAGTGCTACACAAAGCTCCTAATGTTGCACATAGACACTGTGGAAAAGCTGCATAGATGTTTCTAGTTCTGTAACTTTCCTGAGTACAAATGATAATGCTTGCATAGTCTTTAACCTGACAATAAGACACATATAAATAAAGATTGGTGGCATAAATCTGTAGATCTGCTTCCATCTGAGAGCAGCACTCCACCTGATCCCAGCTTCACTTCATATCTGCCAATGTGAGTCTTTATTTTCTAATCCCCCATTGCCCCTCACTGGTACTGCAAGTCTGGCTGTGCTGGTTGTAACAAAGAAGCATGACTCATCCAATTTTTTCTTCTTTTAAAAAGTATTTTGACTGTTTGATGTTCCTTTAGATTGTGTAAATTTTTACAAGGAATTTTTGTATTTCTGAAAATAATGCCACTGGGATTTTGATAGTGATTGCCTTGACATTTTAGCTGCTTTGGTTACTATGGGAAAATGCACAGCTGACTTGTTCCATGGAGTGTTCTGCCTATGTCCATTAGATCCAATTTGTTTGTAGCATTTAAAATCCTGTGTCTCCTCACTGACCTTCTATCTGATTGTTCTAGCCATTATTGAAGGTGAGGTGTTGAAGTCTCCTACAATTTTGTGTTTCTGTTTATTTCTCCCAGGGAGCTTAGAAGTTTCATAAATAAAAAAATATAATTGTTAGGCTTCTTGGAGAATTAACACTTTATCATTAAAAAATGTCCTTCTTTGCCTCTTGCAGCATTTTTTTTTAAATTTGAAGTGTATTGTTTTTTTTCTGATGTTAGTATCAGCATTCCTGCTCTATTTTGATTACCACTTACATGGGCTGTTTTTCTACCCTTTCCCATTTAGCCTATGTATTTATCTAGATAAAAATTTTGTCTCTTGAAGACAGCATGTGGTTATGTTCTGTCTTGAAAATCCATTTAGCCAGTCTGTTTTTTTTAGCATGCTTTTAAATACATTTACATTTAAGTAATTACTGAATTACTAGTAGGGAATAACATACTATTGTTATTTTCATTAATGATTTTCTGTATATCTTGTGGCATTTTTTGATCCTCTTCTCCTTTGGTGTCTTCC
Organism: Spermophilus citellus; assembly: GCF_964194105.1. Lineage (NCBI taxonomy): Eukaryota > Metazoa > Chordata > Mammalia > Rodentia > Sciuridae > Spermophilus > Spermophilus citellus. Next base: position 46,146,468 of record NC_138199.1, on the reverse strand, counting down.
TTTGTATTTTGTTGTGTTTGAGTTTTTATTGGTGATATTCTTTGATTCCCCTTCTCATTTGCTTTCATGTATCTTCTATAAGTTATGTGTGTGTGAGAAAGATTGCCATTGTAACAACAAAGCATCTTAAAGATAGAACGTTCTTTATTAATCTGAACAACTTAACTTCAATCACAAATTCTACCCTTCCACACATTTGTTATTAATGTCACAATTTCATCTTAATTTACATTAACATATGCTAATCATTTCTTATGTTTTTGTCATTTAAGTTCTATGCATTGAAATTACTATAGTACAGGTTACTACATTTGTCTATGTGTTTACCTTTACCAGTGAACCTGATAGTTCTGTATAGCTCCTAGTTCCTATTATTTTTTCATTTGTCCTGCAGGACCCCTTTAGTGATTCTTATAGACTAAGGCTACTGGTCATGGATTCCATTGGCTCTTGTTTATTTATAAAAGTTTTAATTTTTCCTGGGAATAACCATGTGATTTTTTAACCTAGAGAATATAAAGAGGTAGTTGAGCAAGAGCAATCACAGGGAAAAACAAAACTCCCTAACACTCCACTGTCTGAGTAACCTCAAGTGGTTCTCAAATACTGGTCCAGTTACTCAGACTCTTCCGTACCTATGATGAGATGATCAATGGTTCATAAAAAAATGAATATAAATTCATTTATACTGTTCAAAAGAAGTAAATGTCTCCCCAAATCCTCAGTTTAAAGTCTTCTACCCTGAGATTAAATCCTCCCGAAACTTTGGAAGACAAATGATTTCTTTTATGATACAATGGTGAAAGCACTTGCCATTGGGCTGTACCCAGGATGTTCATATGGCTTCTGCAAGGGGTTACATGAATAAGAAATACAGTGGCCCCACCATTATGCAAAGCATTGTCATGTGTGCTCATCTGACACTCATTTTCCCCTTTCCTAAGAACATCCTGATTTTCTTTCAACAAATATATTTCCTTCTTTGTGTATAGTCTTGGCAGGATGGTAAATCCAGATTTCTGCCTCCAACTCCAATAACCTTTGACACCAGATCTATTCTCTTCCATTCCAAATTCAACCATGGAATAGATGCATAATAATAATTAGAGACATTTTTCTTTGCAAGCACCCTGACCAAACACTTGCTGCTGTGGTCCTTGCTTCTTGACTCCTTGTCAGTACTCCCATCTACTCTCTGGGCCCAGTTATCCTTTTGGTATGGAACTACTTATCTTTTTAACCCAGAGTTTTCACTTTTCTTTTTTTTTAGTATAAAAAACTTTAATAGGAAATGGACAAGATCATAAAATATTACATATGATTTTAATGCAACGACCTCAATATTTCAATACTTGTTTGCTAAACAAATAACATAGCACAAAATGCTAAATAATTCTGTTAATATTTGACTAAGACATCTAAATAAATTAATGAAAATTCAAATTGTCTAGTAAGGTATGTTTAACCTTATTTATTAATACTATATAAAGATGATCATGGTTAATACAACTTAAGCATTTACAGAATACTATTTATGTCCAATATTGACATATTAAATCAAAGCATCCCATGTGCCAACACAGAGCTTTCACTTTTCTTAATTCTTGACATATTGGAAGTTAGCTGTTATATTTACCAAACAGCAGTGCAACCTTGAGGAAATCACTCCCTTTCTATAATTAATAAGAGTACACCCGATTTAGAGGATTAAGAAAATTAAGCAAGTTTTTATAGGTACAGTGCTTAGCACATAGTTGGCTATTTGATTATCATTACTATTGTTACTGTTCAGCAAAGTGCATAATTATAATCCACAAAAGACATTACAAAACATGAGTGTCTGCCCTATGGCTATCAGGCATCTTCTAAAAACCAAGAGAGTGAAAGGATAAAAGCTTAGGCATTTACTCTCATATATCCAACAACCACCTTTAAAATCAATTTCCAGACATAAAACTTGACCTTGGTTTAGAAATAAATGGAATTAATTTGCAGAACCTGCTTGCAAGCTTTGCTTTCTAATGCTGACTCTCACTTAACAATTATCTTTAGTGATTTAGCTTTTTTTTTTAGCCAAATCCCTACAGAATTCATTTAAATAAAATTGTTCAGGACATCAAAATGGAAAATTTCTCAGTTGTAGTGGACTTCCTATCCTAGATAGTGAGCTCTCAGTTACAAAATACTTTCTCATGCTGCATAGAAATCAAGGAAATATCATCTACTCTCCTCAATCCACTAGCCAGCCCTGGAAGAAAACAGTGACAGATAGCTGAATATATGATGGAATTTATCAATAACCCAATTAACCAGTCGATCCGTCAATCTATTCAAATGATCTCTTGTCCATAGGTCATGAACTACCTAGTGAAAGCCAAAAACTTAGACTCCGTCTATAAAAGCAACAAAATGTTATTTTACTTACTTTACACGTCTTTGCCCTTTAATCTCACAGTCCTTTTTATATGGCATTTGATTCCAGTTGACAACTTGAATATATGGATAGATTTTTTTTTCCCAGAGACCTAATTAGGGTGTTTGAGATATTGAGTCAAGCTTAAGAGTAGTACTGATTAAAAGCCTTCTGCTTTCAGTTATAAAGAGCCAACCTTAAATCCCCTCTCTTTCCCCTCCCTGTGGTGCAAGCTATACATAATTGAGAACATTCTTTACAGGGCCCGCAAAAGGCATGTACTATCCAGGGTTTATTACTACACAGAGTTCACTGAGCCTGGCCCATCTAGCACCTTTATGGCCCATCTACAAATCATGGGAACACTCACAGTGCTCAGTATTATATTTGTAACAGAGATGAGTCTCCACAAGGTATTTGCTCAGCAGACTTATCATGATGTCTGTGAATGCAGAGAGACATAGCTCTGGATTTGTGTTTTTTACCTTGCAAAAAATATCCTCATATTTTTCCTGACGAGGGACCTTTGTTTATGACATGCAGTAATCAATACCTTATATTCACAAATGATATGATTCTTACAGCTTAAAATCCAACCTTGTTTTGCTGCATGTTTCCTTGAAAGGGAAGAAGTAAGAGTGGCTACATTAAAAAAGAAAAGGAAAGGGAGAAAAAAAAAAGCTACATAAATGGCCACATGATCATGGTTTTATCACGATTTTTGGCATTGTGTCTCTATGTATTTCACTTAAGAATAGGGTGCAGTGGGCCTCCACTTCAGCTGGTGCAGCCTTTCCATCAGGCCTAAGCAGATGCAGGGAATGCATTACTTTGGAAGTATCAACTCAAGTTGGAAGGTTTTCCGCATGAAAATTTAAGCAATACTATTGTATGTAACATTGCTAAATAATACAAATGTCATTTATTTATTTTAGGTGCTCCCAACAAATTAAACACATTAAGGAATGCCCATATTCTAATATCATGATAAAAGTATTGGCAGCAAAAAGGAGAGGTTAAGCAGCTCTGTAGATGTTAGTCAGATAATGATAGGATAAATGTTTTGGCATTATGTTAAAGAGAATAAGATTTTTTAAATATATGGTTCCTCATTCTTCCTCTTTAAAGACTTCTGACTGATCAACCTCAACTTTCTAATCTTGAGGCATGAGAGTGTCTGAAATAAATCCTGCCCTTTATGAAGCATATATTTGAAATTTAGTTCAATATTCCGGAGTTCAATATGCCAGGCGTGAATTTCATCAATGTCTTGCTCCACTCCTTTCTCCAGGCCCACTGTGCCCAACCCCAAATCATCTGCTTTTCTCTTCCTCAGCTGAGCAACGACCTTACTCTGTGTTTTCTGCATGAGGGTGCTATTAGCATTTGGCACAGGGCACTCATTGATTGTAAAGGACTACCTCATGCTTACAGAATATGTATCAACTTTGTCTCCAGGAGCTCCAAACACCAATAGCACATTCCAGCTCTAATGATCATTTCTAAATTCCTCAGGCATTTCAAAACAACTTATGCTGGATGTCATCTTTCCTCTGTTTTTCAGATTCCTCTTCCTTGATCCCTTTGTAATACCAGATGCCAGCTATACTAGTTATCTATTGCTGTGTGATAATTTTCCACAAATCCCATTGGCTTCAGACAACCTGTATTATTATCTCCCAGTTCCAGTGCATGGCAAATTCTGTAGCTTAGCTGGGTCTTCTACTTCAAGGTCTCTTGTCAAGACAGCAGCAGAGGCTAGGTCCCAAAAAGGGAATCCACTTTCCAGTTCACCCATGTTCTAGGTAGGACTCAGTTCTTCCTGGAGGGTTGGACTGAGGACCTGGGATCCTCCCAGCTGCTGGTGATGGCCTCAGGGGCCTCTCCACAGTTCAGCTCACAGCATGGCAGCAGTCTCCTTCACCAACAGTGAGAAAGTGGAAGGGAAATGAGGGTGAGTACCAGAAAGATGTGAGTCACAGTCTTTTAGAACCACTCCCAGAAACAGCATTTCATCTCTTTTGGAATACTGGTAGATGCAAGTCACTAGGTTAGGCCCGCACATAGGAAGAGTGGATTACACAAGGGCATTGCTATGCCAAAATTCCTATGTCAGAATTCTAACTCTCAAGATGATTATTGCTAGGAGCCACAAGCAAATATACGATGTATGGCACCTTTGGTTGTAAAGTGACGCCAGCTAGCCACTGAGATGATTATGTTAAGATTTACATTCATATGGAAATTGGACTCCCGCTGTTCACCTTGGCCTGCTACCGGATTCATGTTACGGGACTCATGGAGAGTTCCCATTGGTTGGGGAAGGATAGTAGGAGGGAATTCCGGGGGAGGTCCGGGGGGACCCCCGGTTCCGGGAACGTGCGGTTCCGGTGGAGGCCTGCGTGGGAGGACCGGGTTTGGCTTGCCAGCGCCTACAGAGTATTGGCGGCTTTTTCAAAATAAAGTTTTGTTCCTGCTTGAGTGGCTCGTGATTCTGTGCCCAGCCAAGACTGCGGCAGATTATAGTAAAGGAAGGAAGGGGGACATTGGGGAAGTAATTAAATCTTGAGACACCCCCCCCCATCATGAATGGGGTTATTGCCTTTATAAATAGACCCCAGAGAGCTAGTCATGTCCTTCTACCATGTGAGGACACAGGAGGAGCTGCCATCTAGGAATTAGAAAACAAGCCCTTTTCTGACACTAGATCTGTCAGTACCTTGATCTTGGACTTCTCAGCTTCTGGATCTGTGAGGAACGCAATTCTGTTGTTTATAAATAACCCAGTTTATGCTATGTTGTTATAGCATCCTGAGCAGGCAAAGACAGGCATAAATAGGGATCCTTTGAAAGCTAGGTCAAAAGCTGTCTTTAACACTGCCAATTTTTGAAACTATTTCCTTTTGTATCCAGGACATTGTTCTCTCCTGATGGTTCTTAACTGGCTATTGACACCTTAGTCATCATCTTGAACAGTCTTTTCTGACCATCATTTAAATTATTTCAGTTCTCCTTCTTTAATGTTTATTCTATTAAACTAGATCTGGGTGGTCACCTCCTATAGTTCCAATACCTTCTCTTTGATGACCAATCTCTGATCTACATCTCTAATCTATAACCTTCAACTGAATTCCAGACAGACACAGCTGATAATTAAGTGCAATATTCTCTTCAGGGCACCAGCCACAGGCAACCACAACTCATCATACCTGAAAATGGGATCACCATCTTCCTATTCCTTCAGTTCTACCCTGGATCACCACAGTTGGAAATCTGAATGCACGGGAAAGGCACTTCACACTCCTGATGACTCGTGGACTCCTTTGATTTTGCATCTAAGCAGATTTCCAGTTCATCACTTCTTATTATTTACACTTCTCATTTTCTTTCTATATTCACAAACACATTTTTCACAAAATAATTATTACAAGATCTTTGGCACTCTTATATTGTTAGCCTCAAAGTTTTAACAAATATATATATATATATATATATGAACATATTACACACGCACACACACACATACACCCTCACACATATTACAGGTTGGCAACATACTTTGTGGGTTTCTGGGCAAAGTGGAATTGAGAGGTCATTGTTCAAAAATTGTCAAAAAAAAAGTCTTGTTAATAGTACTAAACAATAAAATTTTCTTTATTCTGCACTCTCTTTCTTCTCTCCCTCTCTTACCCATCCATTGCTACTTTTTAGTTTTTTTTCTATTTAATGTCATATTTCCTCCAGCACAGGAGTATTCACAGTAAGCAGAGAACTTAATGGGAGCCCAGGGGTCCAGCCCCACGATTCTATTCTTGTGCAGCATGTGTGCAGCCCACCTCCCACTAGGGTATCCTCCTACTACCTACCAGTCCTTCTTGCCTTGCCCTGGACTCAGAAAGGACATTCCTCCTTCCCATGAACTGGCCCCCAACTCATACCAGACCAATAACCTCCCCAAGGAATCACAACCTCCATACTGAGAAGTTCTTTGTTCCTGGATCAAGGGTGAGTGGTAGACTAACTCCCAGACAATTCTTCCAGAATAAGCCACATAGCTCTTGATAAAATATCGTTAATGGATTCCAAATTTTCCTCTAGATGAAGTATAATGGATTGATTAATTATATAAACCTTTCAGGTCATGGAATTCAGGCTCTACTGTCACCATCTTCGTGATCATAGACAAGTTTTTAAATTCTCTGAGACCCTAGGTATAGATGGATCTGCAATATGAGATCATTGTAACAAACAGAATTTTTTCAGCAGGGCTAACTGAAATTATCATGCAAATTGCTAAAGTGATGTTAGTTCTAATGGATATAAATTCGTTTTTCTTGTGATATTTATTACTTTCTTCAGTGAAATCTCTTATTAATATTCCCACTATTAATTTTTGTTAGCATTTTCCCATTTTGATTGTGTCTATTTCTTTATTTTTAGTCTTTGTGTCATTGTATTTGTAAAGTCTGTTAAGAAAATAGCACATGGTTTGATTTTCAGAAACATGTTGGAGAGTTAACTTTAAAAATTAAATCTAAATAAATTTATTAGGATTATATGTGTTAACTATGGCTATACATATTAGCTATTACTTTTCCTCTTCCCATTTCAGAATCTTACTATATTAAAAAGAAACTTTTGTTTGATTCCTTTTATTACTCAGTAGTTGGGGGATTATATATCTTTGTCCATTCTTCTATTGGCTTCTTTTCCACTTGAACAAAAATCTGTTAACATATATGTTTTTCTACATACCATCAACCTTGAAACAAACAAACAACAAACAAACAACATAAGTCCATTTGAATTTACTACTTCTACCTTTTCCTGCATGGTTCTTAAATTTGACCCCTTCTTTTCAGTGTATATCATCTTCTTTGTCTTTTGGAAATTATTTTTTTTCCTTTGAATTGTATCATGCCTTTGTTATCTCCAGATATATTTTTGAGTAATTTGCATATCTATAAAAGTACACGCATTCTCCTCTCTTAGAAGAATCCTGGTGAATCTAGGTAGCAGTGTCACCTGCACCCCATCTCTGCAGACACTGTACCATTACCCCCACTCCACATCACAGGTGAGAAAAACTAAGGCTGAGTCTCATTTTGTGATAGTTAAGATAATTTTAGTTTGGTATGAGTTATTTTTAAAATTTAAAGATTTTATTCTATCACTGTTGAGTTTCAAAAATGACCAGATTATGTTTATTCAATTTTTCATGCAAGAAGCCGAGATACCACATATCAAAGAAATAAGGGGTTGGCGTTTTAGCTCAATGGTAGAGTGCTTGCCTAGCATGTGTGAGGCACTGGGTTTGATCCTCAGCACCACATAAAGATAAATAAATAAAATAAAGGTATTGTGCCCACCTACAACTAAAAAATTAAAAAAACAAAACATATAAAAGAAGTATGTTAAGAAAATAAGAATATTCTCCAAACATGGTGGTAGGTATTTAGTCAGTTGGAGTTAAAACCTCCACTTATAGACCATAGTACAATGTAACATAATAAGAAGTGATGAATTCTACAGATATAAAAGTCTCCACATCCTTTTCTCCTCTTTATGCCTTAACAACTCCATATATCATCCTTTGCTCCTTGGGCTCATACAAGCATATCGTACCATGAAGCCAATTAAAGGAATGCTATTTATGACCACTAATTTCATCACCTCCTTCTCTTGTAGGTAAGTTCAACCTTCCCTCACTCAAACTCCATTTTCTATGCAGGACATTGCCAGTAGTTATCACTCTATTGGTTAATTTGACACAACTGATCAAGGACCAACTATTTTACAAACCTATAATTAGGCAAGAATTTTGTAGAAGGAAACATGTGGAATCCAAATGGTTTCAGGAAGTAAAGGCCACTTTAAGATCCTGTCACCAAAATCTTATGGAAGCATTTTGTTTTCTTCTTGAACTGCAGACACTAAATCATCACCTGACCTGATTGTTTTTCTAGGTTTTTTTTTCTTTTTCATATTTTTTTCCAGTTGGTTATACCCTCATTGATCTGATTCTCATTATATGAACACCTCTATCCACCTCTATTTCTTATTTTGTGTGTGTGTGTTTACTGCTCCTTGGGAGATTTCTGACTGCCTGAGTCATTGGCTCCGGCTGCATAAATTGGTGAGCTGAGGCTGCAGATATGGAGCTGTCCCAGCCTCCCTCGCAGGTTATAAATGATGCTGTCTGACTGGAGGACACTGCATTAATGGGCATTATGGATAGGCCTGCTCTGTTTCAGAACTGTAATTTTCAAGCCAATCGTTTGTGTCTGAGACAGGGGAGATAGAGAAGGCCATGGTGGAGGTAGAGAAGTGACCTTTTTTTCCAGAAGGAAAAATACAGAAAGTGATTGGATATATTAGCAATTGAAGAGCCGTAAGACATGCTGGTGTAAAAACATCAAACAGACTAATTTTTTTAATCCAAATAATCTATTAAACCTCAAATTGTCTTTTACTTTAGGCAATAAACAAGTTTAAAAAAAGAGCCTCTTAATTTCCAATTTATGTCAGATTCTTTCTCTTTTGAAGGAGGACAATAGAAATGCACTGTGTAAAATACAGTTAAAGTACATTTTAAAGTTAGAGGGAGGCAGGGACATCTGTCTTATAGCAAGATGAAGGAAAGACAAGACCGTGAACTCTGGTCTGACATTAGTTGGTGTTGAAGCTATTGGGAGGGGTAATGCAGAGTCATAGAAAGTGACTTGCCAGGTCAGTGTCTTTTATGGACCTACTTTATTATTTTAGTTATTCTTGTCTCTTCAAGGCAAAATTATAAGAATAAAAATAGATCTCAAAAAAATGTATCATATTAAGAACCTAGGGTTACAGAGGAAGTGAAATAGCTTGAGATTTGGAAATTTGGGGGCATCCGTTCTGTTTACAGGTATCATAAGGAATTACTGTGTCATCTTTGTTTTTAATTTTTTTTTGTAGATGGACAACATGCCTTTATTTTATTTGTTTATTTTTATGTAGTACTGAGGATCGATCGAACCCAGTGCCTCACACATGTGAGTCAAGCATTCTGCAACTAAGCTACAGCCCCAGCCCTACAATATGATCTTAAAGAAAGTTTTTTAAACTTTCTAGACTGGATATTCTTCCTCTGCAAAGGAATGTGACAATAGATACCCGACATTGATCCTGAAAGATTAAATGCAATGATATACTTCAGCATCAAGCACAGTGGCACATTGTAAAAGGCACATTGTAAATACCTGTTTCTTGTGTTTTATCCTTCCTCTTGGATCACATACCATAAGTTCTGCCTGTTTGGATTTTTCTTTTTAAAATACATGTTCAGTGCGTTGTTTTTTGTTTGTTTATTTGTTTGTTTGTTTCCGGGCAAATGTTTATAGTCAGTGCTTGAGATTCATAGTATCTGTCTTTGAAATCTTCAGCTTCCCATTGAATATCAAGGTAGTTGAGTTAAATCACAGAACAAGTCCCTGCAAGGTAGAGAGAAAAATGCTGAACCATTTTTACTGTGATGATTTCTAAGCCAGCACTGCTAAAACTAAAATAATCTGAGAAAGCAGATCATTTGAAGCTAATGGAATTCAGTCATGTTCTCAATTTAGGGACCTTCAACTAAATATCAATTACGACTCCCATTTCAGACAAGGTAACAAATCACTCTGATTTCAGATCATTTGATGTAAGTGGAAAAAAAAATGACTAGGAAGCTTCATGTAATTGTCATTTTCCCTGTTCAAGTCAAGAAGGATAAAGATTGAGGATCAGAGACTGTGATGTAACCTAATCAGTACAGATCCCCCTCAGCTCAAGATCTGGAGGGTTATTGTTCAAATCCTTAAGGAAGGAGCAATACAATCTCAAGGTTGAGCTCCTGAGGGCACAGAAACTTAAACATCAAGGATGGGCAGAGGCTCCCTAAAGGGCTTACATGAATTCTCTAAATTGGTCTCACTTTTGATTTCTTCCTTGTGTATTGGGAGTGAAGTGTGATCAAGTAAGGAAACTTCTTCATACAAAGTACATGTACAAAGGCCCAACTCAAGTCCTTTCCAGGAAACTGCTGTCAGCTGGCCATGGCAGCATGTGACTGTAGCCATGGGGTGTCTAAAAAACTGATGTTGGGAACCATTTGAGTTCAACGGACCTTTCTTGTAGCCACTGGTGAGAGAAGGTGATTCATAGACTAAACCTCTGTTAGGACTTGGACTAAGTACTTTCTGCAGATCTCAAGTTAAAGCAATGTGTTCAGTGCATGAATTAATTTTCGATGGTAAAATCATCTTGGTGTCACTATGGCAGAAGCAGCTATGGATTGTTCCTGAGGGCTGCTGACCCTCGACCTCAAGAGCAAGTGAGTTACATGTGACTAGACACCCCATTGGCTCTCCATGGGCCTTTTGGTTTCAGATTTGACATGCTCAATCCACACCCACAGTACTTTAGTTTTGCTCATGTGTTTCACATTGATAGGCCCATAGGGTAACTTCATCTTGACATATATTGGAAGCGTGGTGATACCCAGCAGATGTTCCATAAACAGTATTTATGGAAGTCAGACATCTCCCCAACGATCGTGCGGTGCAATGTGTAGCAGAGCCACAATTAAAAAAAGAACTATGGCAGGTGCACTCCTTAATGAGGTATCATCTGGGTCCTGAGCAGGAAAATTGTAAGCCCACAGTGTCTAGTTGTTCACTTTTTAAAACATGGAGCTTATTCACCAAGACAGGTTAACATCAATAAGTATCTATTTTTTTTTATGAGTTTTTGCTTTATTCAGTCTTTCTTTCTTTTTTCCTGGCTGCCTTGCTTTCTCTCTCCTTCCTCTCCTCCCTTTTCTTCTCTTCTTCTCTCCTTTCTTTTTTCCCCCATTGAATTTAACCAAAGGTTATGTCTACTTTAAGCCAAGTAGATAATTACAACCGTAAAAACAGTGCAACAGTTACACATATAAGGCATTATGCTAAGTAGAGTGAGGAATATAGCTGTGGCTATTAAGTTTTTATTCTTAAGGAACTTACTATGGTTCAGAATGCAAATATGTACACAAATAGAGAGAGCCAAGCCAGGATGGCAGTATGCAACCAGAGAAAGAAAGGGAACTTAGAAAAAAAAATTCACTGTCTCCCGTACTTAGAGAAACTTACATAGGAAAAAGCTGCACTTGAATTAGACCTTGAAGAGTGAGGAAGGTTCAGAGAGATAAACTGAAGTTTAGAATTAGAAAGAGAATTATATAGTTAAAGAGGCAAAGAAATTGGGAGGTGGACTCCCCAGTTTTTAGGCATTTTTTAAGGAATGGTGATTAGAGGTTGGTAATGTGATTTGTAACCAAAGCAAAACAAAATAGGAAACTCAGCAGGTAATAGATGCTTTGAGGGTAGGATGAAGATAATTCTCCTTACATTTGTTTTTAGAGCAGAAACAAATGCAGAACCAGATTAGAGGATCAAGATGAGAGCCATAGACACACAATGTTGATATTCAGAAATAAGAACTAATGTTTTGGGAGGATAGGAAGCTCCAAATTGAGAGTCTCATAAAATTACAACATTCCAGGATAGAGTAGGTATAAATCATATGGAGAATAGTAGAAAGAATAGTCGATGGGACCTGGAGAGCACACAGCTCTTGGAGGCTGGAGGAAAAGAAAAAACAAAGTGAGGACACACATAAGCATAAACTTTTGAAAGCTCAGGGGGAAGGGATCACTCTGTCAGATGTTGCAGAGGATTAAAGAGAATGGAGACATAGGAAGGGCTTCAGTGTATAATTAGATGGAGTAGAATACAGGGGTTAATTATGCATATTTTGTGTTTGTATCTTTTCTCTACCACTTACCAAATGTGTGATTTCAGGCAAGTCTCTTAGTCTCTCTGGTTTTCCATCTTATTCATGAAATAGAATTGTCACTGCGAGTATAGGTGGAAAACAATTTGAATAATACCTACCAAGCAGTCAGCAACATAAACACGCTCTTCATTGCGTTTCTCTTTCTTCAAACTCTTCTTTGGTCACAGTTGCGTGAAGAACGTCAAGGCTGATCTGAATACTCTCAGACCCTAGGTCCACACGACCTTGCAGCTCATACACATCCAACACTGATCAACTCCACACTGTTTCTGTAGTGCTTTGTTTTGCTTTTATTTTCCTTCCCAGTTCCCCCAAAATACGACTTAATTGGTCCAGACTAGGAAGGTTTCTTCCCCCAAACAATCAGCCTGGCCCCTGGATTCTAGTCAGGTGGGACCCTGAGAGCAGGGTGCTCATATTTGCCACTGTACCTGCCACCCACGGGGGAAGATGAGTGTTGGAAAGGGTCAAATGTCAACTGTGGATTGTGTGCCACCTTCTGTTTATTGCCTTATAGTGCACAAAAGAGTATCCCAAGCAGCCTGGCTGGCCATAATCAAATTATAGTTCATAGCTCTGATGAATCTCAGACCATTATTTACCAAAATGTAATATAGATGGTGAGGACATCACTTCTCATATACATTGCCTTCTCTGGTGTTCCTTCCATCAGCTATAGTTGTAAGATTGCTGGACTCTCCAGCACCAGAGACAGCACTATGTTCCAAGGCAGACTCTGCCAAGTACTCTATGTGTGGTTCTGTAGCCCTTAATAATGCACCTCCATTTCTTCATATGTGAAATAGAGCTCACAGGTCTGTTCTGCCTAGCAGGGTGCCTGACATGTAGCAGATGTTCCATAAAGACTGTACTCCCTGGAATAATGAACACAGAATGAAAACACCTTGTTGTATGAGATGCAGTAGTACAGAGCAGTGATGCTTCAACAGAAGTCTTGTTTTTTTCTCAATACTGTCCTAGCTGTGTGATGTTTGAGCCTCAATATCCCTTTGAACTTCAAAATTCTCACATACAAACAGCAATATTCTTTGTTTTGGTCTGCATTTTGTGGTTGTGGTGACAAAATAACTGACCAGAGTAATTAAAGGAGGAAACATTCATCTGGGGGCTTATTGTTTCAGAGGTCTCGGTTCATAGATGGCCCACTCCATTGCCCCAGGTCTGAGAGGAGGCAGAACATCATGGTGAAAGAGTGTGATAAGAAGAAAGCAGCTGGAAATGTAGCACCAGGAGGCAGAGAGAAAGAGCTCTGTGTGGGAAGCCAACCTTACAGGTGACTGAGTTACACTCCCCAGCTGGGTGCTGAGGCATTCAGTCACAGAAATGGGTGTGTCTTGCTACAGCCCCATGGGTGAAGCTATGCTCAGCTCACCTGTTCCTTTGTAATGTAACCCTTGCCCTGTTTAGGATAGAATCTTCCATGGAAGTGCCTTGTGTGTGTGTCCCCTCCTCTTACTGTGCCCTTGGGTGTGGCCTACCCAGGTGTCAGTCAACCTGCTGACAGTGGACATCATGAAGATAGACTCAGCCCCCTGAAACTTGACCCCTTGCCTCATTTGAATAGCTTCTCCTCAATAAAACGGGTCAGCACGTGCTCTCACTCTCTCTCTCTCTTTCTGCAGACTCTTAAGGTCAGAGGAGCAGTCACAGCGACCCCAAAGAAAAAGGTATTTGTGTCTCTTCTGTGGTTATTTCGTGCAGCCCAGTTAGCCCAGTTTACCTGGAGTGACCCCTGAGCCTTTTAGTCGCGAGAACAGAAACTTGGCAGCTCTGCTCACAAGGACAAAATATATACCCCAAGGGACCCACCTTCTCTAGCCAAAGTCACCACCCAGTTAATTCTTATTAGGGGATTAATACACTGACTTGATTAAGACTCTCATAACCCAATCATTTTATCTCTTAACTTTCTTGCATTGTCTCACCCATGAGATTTTGGAGTATACTTCATATCCATAGTATTCTTTAATTGCTATCTATGTTTTATTGGTGTTCAAGGACCCAAGTGAGCTAAGGTACTGGAAAATAGTTTATAAATTAGAAAACGCTAAATGCAAAGTCTAAGACCTCACTTTAGGTACAACTCTTGAATAATTGGAATTTTAAAATGTAACCCCTAGAAGTTTCATTTTCTAAAACACCATTAAGGTAGATTCTGGAATAAAATGCATTTATCTTGATCTCCTACAAAGACATTTTTTTGTATGCTGTGAGCAAAATGTGATGAGCAGATGGGTTTGGTTTGGGCTGCATGTTGTTTAAAAAGTAATCTGAAAATTTTTTTTTTTTTTTTTTTTAATTTATGAGGTCCTAATCATCTTAGTGATAGCCAGTCCAAAAAAAAAAAAAAGAAAAGAAAAAGGTTGGGATTGTGGTTCAGTAGATAAGTACTCCTGGATTCAACTCCTACTACCAAAAAATAAGAAAGTTTTTAAAGCATGTTTGTTTTAGGCAGCTTTTCTGCTGCTGTGACTAGAAGACCAACAAGAACAATTTAAAGGAGGAAAAGTTTATTTAAGGGTTCACAGTTTCAGAAATCCCTGTCCATAGAGAGCCAGTTCCATTCTTCAGGGCTTGAGATGAGGCAGAACATCCTGATTGAAGAGTGTGGCATGAAGATCAGAGAGCAGAGAGAGAGACTCCACTTGCCATGTTCAAAATATATACCCCAAAGGCACACAGTCAATGACACACTTCCTCCAGCCACACCCTATTCACCTTTATTTACCACTCAGTTAATCCTATCAAGGGATTAATTCACTGACAGGGCTAAGGCTCTCATAACCCAATCATCTCTCTTCTAAACTTTCTTGCATTGTCTCACACATGAGTTTTTGGGGAATACCTCACATCTAAACCACAACAATATTTAAATGTAATTTTTTAATAAAAGCTTATACTGGTCTCTTCAATTTAAAAATAAAAGGACTATCTTATAACAGGGACAGAATTTAAGGTGAATTTAGCTGATTGGTAGCTCCTAACTTTCAGTAGTGCCTGAACACACTGGTTTGTCATAGTCTCCACCACTCCTAATCACCAGCTCACACTAAAGCTGAGCATCATTTTCTGTTTGTTGTCACACACATAAGTAGATACTATTTTTTATGACACATTGTAGGCCAAGTCTTCTTGATTATTTACTTTATCTCAGACCATTGAAGGCAACAGGGTTTTTATGTAGAGAATGCATTTCCTAGTATAAACCTAAAGAAAGACTAACTTTCTAATAAAATGTTATATTCAAAAGCAGAAAAGTATTTAATTTTATTATTTTTAAATAATTCCATACTAAATGTAAAACAAATATTGCTGTCAAATAGAAAATAAATTAATTTGATGCCACTCTCAAATGCCTATTAGACTAGATTTCCCCACATTTGACATGCATTTTTCTTCTTCTAAGACCAGCATGTAACTCTACCCAAACTTATTAATAGGATTCTTACTAGTCTGTAATCTCCAAATATTGTGCGTGCTTGTGTGTGTGTGTGTGTGTGTGTGTGTGTTGGTCCTTGTTTAGGGAGAGGTACCTCAGCTTTATTTTGATTCATAAATAGGATGATAGCACCAAAATTAAGAATCACTTCCCTACAGAGAACTGAGGAAGGTACTTGAAGCTGTCTGAGCCTGTGTGAAATCATAGTACTTATGGAAAGAAGGAATCCTTATTAGTCAATTCTGATTCTGAACTTGAGCAGGTTGAGGGGAGAGAGCAAAGAGAAAGACATCTATTTATGTGTGTGCATGAGTGTGGCTGTTTATGCATGCAAGAATCCTTGGGATTGATGAAAATGTAATGGAAATATGTAAGAGAGCTAGAAATAGCATTTGTAGCCAATGAGATCCTTTTCATTGGGAAATAATTCTCCACCAATCCCTCATGTTTCATCACATCTTGGGAACAAGGCTAAACTACCCCTTTTTCCTAAGTTATCTTTCCAAGGCTTCTTGCATAGCAACAGCTCAGAAGATATAGCATCTGCTTCTGACACAAAAGGCAGTTTTATATGCTGCCCAGTGTGATAAAGATATTGTCTCCCTCTAGTTTAGAGTTTCTCCTATTTCTATAGGAGAAAAATCTCAGACCTGTCACTGTGTTGGACAACCTCCTGTCCTACCCTATCTTCTTTCTTAGAGCTTCTCAAGGGCCAAGAGCTCCACCTATGTTGGCAAAATCTACTATATTGGGTCACATTTCACTAAGACTCTGTAGCCAAATTACAAATTTAAAGTTTCTACATGATTCAAGTTCCTAACCCATTAGGATATTACTGATATCTCAGAATTTTCGTATTCTGGTTGATAATAGGAAAAAAACTTTAAAAAACACATTTTTATTTGAAAATTAAATCTTCAATTAAGAGCAAATTAGGAACTCAGAGGATCTTGTAAATCCTCCCTCCAGATGTTTGTGGAACCATGGGGCTGGCACATTTACTTATCCCTGACAGATACAGAAGGGCAGAGTATCTTCTCAATGTCCAGGGAACTCTGATACAGAGCAAAACAATATAAATCTATCACAAAAAGTGGGAGAGTCTTACTGATTCATTCCACTATAGCGCACCTTATCCTTCTAAAACACATCACTGACTTAAATTTGGGATATTAAATTGCTGTTTGCAGAATGCTCACTCTAACATCATGATTCTTACATCATTTATATTAAGTCATAGGGGACATTAAAGTAAGCAAAAAAAAGGAAAAACTATCTAAAGAAGTTGGAATATGCATTAGGGGGACAAATTAAATTGCTTTCTACTTATTTTGATTTTGCAAAGTCAGTAGGACTTTCTGAGACTGGTAAATATGAATCTTTTTAAAAGATGAATCTAAATTTGAACAACTATTACCTTTAAGTTAAAGCTAAGGAGACTTACTTCTATTGGGGTTTTACATATATATTGTTATGTATTCTTTAACATGTATATGTAAAAAAAATTTAAATACCTATATAGCAGGATATTCCCCATAAGTATTTTATTTCTCATTTCTTCCTTTGTATTTCTCACCTATTTTCTTTGTTATTTAAGCCCTCACATCAAGACACTCTCTTTGGGGTGTTTACAAATGGTGACCCGGGAATATCAAAATGGTCAATCAAAAGTCTGCCTTCCAAACACACGAGCAGTGTAATCAATTGAAGAAATACTGTAGAGATTCACTCTGCCCCCACTGTCCTTTGACAGCTGTGATATCCTATTGTTCAATTTTGCAACCCGGCTTATGTTTTATTTATTTTTTTGCCAAGTTAAAATGAATTAAATTTTAATTTTATGTTGAAAATTGTTTTGAAAATTCAAAACACCTTGAGGTAACTGGAGATGCTCTAGGGGCCAAAGGCTGGAGGTTGGAAAACAGGCAGGGAATTACAAAAACAGGGATGAAATGCCTGGTGTTAGAATCAGGACAGATTTCTTAAGCATACTAATATCTTCCCAGGTGGACAAAAATTCTGCACATCTCTGAGATCAACTTTTCTAGATCCTACTTGTAAGATCATATGGTGTTTGTCTCCCTGTGCCTGACTTACTTCACTAACCTCGATGCTCTCCAGGTCCATCTATATTGTCTCAAATGGCAGAATTTCATGCTTTTTAATTTTTTTGATAACCGAATAATACTCCATTGTATATATCTGCCACATTTTCTTGATCCATTTGTCCTTCGATTGATATTTAGGTTGATTCCACATCCTAGCTATTGTGAATAGTGCATCAATAAACATGGAAGCAATTAGTATAACGTAGCGTAGTAACGGAATTTGACATGTTGATTTCATTTGCTTTGAGTACTAAATAAATGCTGTTCTTAGATGCTTCAAGAATAAGAACAGTGTAACCTACAAAAAAAAATAGAACCTGCAAATTTATAATGGGTAGAAGAAGAGATATACACCACCCTTTGATCAAATGCCAGGTACACTCTTTATTAAAATAAAATATTTACTATAATATTTATTATAATGAAATACAATATCACTTATGTTGTATTATCAAGTGAGTATTTTGCCAGAAGTTGCAAGTGTTTATTTTTTTTAGAAAATGTCAATTTTAAAAAAACCCACACATTTCTTAATTAATTAAGCAAGTTTTATTGAGAGACACAGTGCTAGATGCCAGGAACATGTTGATGAATAAAACAGAATGTCCTTATCCTTGTAGGTCCTGCAGACTAATGGCTGACATCTACACTGGTGTTTCAGTAGGAGGAAGAGGAAACAGGGTAACTGTTAAATTGCTCACTTAGATCTGAACTTGAACAGGCAAAAATGGAAGAGGCCCCAGCAGGAAGAGAAGAGGGAATTGTAAGGATGCTGTAGAAATTTCTAGCATTCAACATAACTCAGTTTTCCTCTCTTCCTAGGCACAAAGTGATATCATTTTCCCCATTCTCCTTGTGGCCATGGGGAACAGTGCATTTGGTTGGGATCAATGGGTTGTGGTAAATTAGGGTGTGCTTTGTACCTAAGGAAAAAGATAGGACATTTTGGCATGTCTGTAGTGGTCACTTCCCTGCCTCACAATCTAAGGCAACCATGGTTGAGCTGAGGGAACCATAGGACTGAAGTAGCCTGGATTGTTGAGTTGCTAGGTGGACATTTCCTGACAGTTGTCCTGATTTCTAGTGGATTCTGTAACAAAGGAAGACGTTTAGTTGTGTTGAGCTTTGAGATGGTGGAGCACTAGGTACAAAATAACTTACCAAGTCCTGGAAATGCAGAGTCCACTAGTGGACACTTTTTCTTGAAAATGGGTGTAGGTGCTATAAAAGAGGGGCTGGGATAGAAAAAGAGAGAAAACTTTGCAATTTTTGAAGCCAATAAGTGGAGTTATAAAAATCCCTGTTGCTTTATGTAAAAAAAATTATAATCAAACCCATATTTCAATTTGTTTGCCAAATGAGAAACAGATGGAAAATTACTTATAATACAACTGTTCTTGACTTTAAGAAAGCAAATATTCTCTGAGATCAAAAGAAGAATTTAAATACGCTAAGTCTGGTATTGAAGGGTTTTTTATTCTAACATCTAACAGTGTTCCCATTTCATCATACTAGCAATTTTTATTTCATTCATGTAAATGTGCAAGTAAAACATTTTGCATTGTGTGTGTGTGTGTGTGTGTGTGTGTGTGCATGTGTGATATAAAACTGAGTTAATGTTATTTGGTTCTGCCAGGGAAATTCCGATTTAACTTATGAACTCCATCATGAAATGAGTTTTAGGTAGATAGGCTCAGATCTCTGACTTCTAGAGAGAGAGAAATGATCATTTTGAATTTAGCTGCAAAATTGGAAACAGAAAAATGTGCAAAATTGAAAAGACATAAGAAAATCAGCAATAAACTTTGCAAAAATATCTTAATTATGTCATGGTTATTGGGCAGGTGTTAATGCTTAGTTCTCTGGGCACTGAGAATCCATTAATTTATGAATTCATTAAATCATTATATACATGTATGTATATATTATATATATATATATATATATATATATATATATATATATATATATATATAATGGTTCTTACAATATGCCTGAATATTAGCGGTTCTGATAGTTTATCAGAGGCAATGCAGGAATGGTCCATGCTCACTTAAAACAAACATTCAAGGAAGAGGAAACAGAGTATAATTTATACATAAAAATAAAATAACAAGAAATGAGTGTGATATATGGCATATAAGGATAGGAGTTATTGAAATTCTAGAAACTTCTTTAAGTAGAGTGGTCATGAAAGCCTTTCTGAAGAGGTCTTTTGAAGACAGAAACTTTTATGACAAGAAGGAACCAATTTTGCAATGATACAGGGAAACTGGTTTGCAGGACAAGAAAACCATAGTTACAGAGGCCCTTGGTGTGGGAAGTATTTGGTATAGACTAGGAACAGGAAGAGGACTTACTCCGCAGTGTGAGCAGGGCTTAAAGTGGCAGGGCATGAGGGAGGAGGATTCTCATTGCAGAGTAACTCAGAATAGAAAAGTAGAGTTTGAATTTCTTTCTCTGCAATGAGAAGCCATTGAAGAGATGTAACCAGAGGGGTGACGTGATCTTAATTCATTTTATTTTTAAAATAAAATCCATAGCTCTGCAGAGAATGAAGAAAGGTGGGTTAAGAAAGGAAATCTGAAGACCAGTTGAAGAGGTCATTATAGTCATACAAGAAATACAGCAGAGTAGAAGGATTAGAGATAAAAAAAAATGATGTATTTTGGATATGTTGTGAAAGTGCAATCAATAGAACTTAATTGTAAGCTAGAACATGGGGCTGGGAGAGAATTCAAGGAAGAGTCCTCTGTGGTTGATTTAAGCAACTAAGTACATAATCTTTCCATTTAGTGATATAGAGATGATGGAGGGAGGTGGAGGAAGCAGTAGGGGTAGGGAGGGTAGACTTTTTGCTTCAATCATTTTAAATATGAAATTCAACATTTGAGAAAAGATGATAAGATAGCAGTTAGACACAATAGTACAAATTTAAGGGATGAAATTATGCTTGGAGAAAAGAAGAAGAAGACTATGAAACATATTTGTAAAACTGTGAGACTTAAAGCTACTTCCTGGGAACATGTGTCTTCAATGAAAGTGGATTTGGAGAAGAAGAAATAATCTTGTCTTGAGCTTGATGGCACGCCTGTATTTATCGAGCAAGATTGAGGAAGAGCAGTGAGGAGGATGGAGTAAAACCAGGGGAATCCATGGGTTGCAAGCTAAGGCAATGTGTTCCAGCTTAACGGCACCAGTCCCTATTGAGAGGTCACATAGGAATCACAGAGGAATACCTACTGCTGGATTGAGCTTCTTCGTGAAGTTCATTAGTGACCTTGACTAGAGACATATGAAAGGATGGTAGTGGGTAGAAGCCGAATGAAGTGCACTGGGGAAAAGAATGGAGGTTGGCATGAGAAAGTGGAGGTAGTGACTACAAAAGAATCCCATGAAAAGGTATTGTGAGCCCAGGTGAGCTAGGGGCGATAGGAGGTCTAGGGAAGCTTTTGTTATTTTCTAAATAGAAATTTCTAAGGCATGCGTTAATGCTTTTGAGAGTATTTCAGAGGAAAAGGAGAAGTGAATGACAAGAGAAAGGAAATTATTAATGGAAATCCTTGAGGAGGGGAGAGAGATTAGAATTGAGAGCCTAAGTGAACCTATGGGAGCAGGTCAATGCCATCCGATTGTTTCTGTTTTCTCAACAAGTTTTGAAAGAGAATGTCAGTATAAAATAAGGGAGAAGTGGGCACTCCACCTTCTCCCTTATTCACGTGAGGATTGCCAAGGGAGCGCCAATTCATAGTAGTCCCTCATTTGAGTGGAAGTCAATGCACTAGAAATGCATTGTACTTTCTGAGATTACAGTCATGGTCTTAAAACTACACCAAGAGCGCAGCTGTGTTTTCCTCCAGCAAAGGATAGCTGTTTTGATACATGAACAGAAGAATGAGGTCACTGGGTTTAATTTTACAGGTAAGTGAGAATGACCAAGGAAAAGAGAAGGAAATGAAGACATTAGAGAAAATTTAATGACAGGGTATTGATTTTAGCTGAGTTAAGGAGAAAAATCAAGATTTAAGGAAAATGATGGAAAGTGAAAAAGAGTACTGTCAATAAATTTGGAGTTCTCATTGAGATTAAAACAATGATAGAAAAGGACCACCAGATATGTGACCAAGAAGAGTGTTAGAAAGTGCTAGTTTCTAATATCGGCTCATTTCTCCAAGCTTATATAATAATTAGAAATAAGCAAAAATCTTAGAAGGGTGTGTGACTACAGCAAATAAAGACATTTCACATCAATTAGGTCTGTAAATTATAGCTAATGGAATGTGAATGAAAGTGTCCGGTGTATCTTTTAGGAAACTTCCTTACATATGCAATGGCTGGATCATAAGCAACAATCCTGCAGCATTCAGTGAAAATTTTGTTTTAATAACAGAGGAGCAGAGCAGAAGGAATCTGCGAGCCTGATGTTTTGGGGAACCTACCTAACCAGCGTCTGTCTCTTTGAATATAATTTTACATGAGCTTCTATGAGCTTTGCTCAATTTCACATCTGTTTTTTTTCTGGGGGGGGAGATTTTTGTTGTTATATGTGATCATACTTGCTGCTAAATAAAACAGAAAGAGGAGAGGTTGTTTGAGTTTGAGATTTTGAAAGTGATACAATTATTGGTAAATGTGGAGGTCAAAGGTCATAGCCATGGAATGGAAGAAGACATATCACTAGGCATGAAAAAGGTCGTGAAATTGAGAGGTGAAGTGGATGTAAAGATAGTTTAGAGTCACAGCCAAAGGGGCCCCAGCAAACTTCCAGCTGCCAGCAAACTTCCAGCTGCCGGCTGATGATTGGCTCACAGCAGCCCCAGCAACATCTAGCTGATTGGCTCCTCCACGGAGCTGCTCATTGGGGGACTTCTTTGGCTCCGCCCATGCGACCCAGCCAATCGGCCTCAAGAACAGGAGGATTGTGGGAGGTGGTGAGGGTTGTGTGGGGGTGAGAGGCTTGTGGGAAGCCGGTGGTGGCAGTTGGGCTCTGAGGGTTTTTTCCTGAGGAGCTGTTTTGTTTGGCTTTGTAGTTCTAAAAATAAAGTTAGTTTCTTTTGACAAGTGGCTCCTGAATTGTGCCCAGCCAGACTGCGGCAAAAGATGACTATAGCAGATGTCAAAATCACATATTTGTAGGGGAATTTAAGCAGGAAAAGGAAAATAATGAGCCAGGATCTAAAATCACCAGTGAATCTGGGAGAGTCATCCAGGGTCTAGAGGGCACAAAGGGACAGGTGGTAGATGACTTGAGAGAAAAGTGGTATATTGAGAAAGACATTGGGGCCCAGAAGTGGAAAGGCTGCTTAGACTGCTCCCCATTTTAAGGAAAACTTGTGCTGGTTCAGGCTCTGGAGTCCTAATCCTGAGCTACAAAACTTATTTCTCTTTCTAGTAACTAACTCTGGTCAAGTCACTTAACATATCTGGGCTTCAGTTTTCTCATTGGTAAAATGTGGATAATAGAACATTGGGTGGTGTGGGGATTAAAGTCAATAATTCATGTGACATTGTTAACATATTGTCTTACAAATTGTTAGCTCAAGGCATGTTAACTTTGGTTTTTGTTTCCCTTTTCAAACCATACCGATTCAATACCAGCCCTGGAATATAGCACCAGGAGAGAATAATTATTTCCCATTCTTTAAGTTTTCAAGTGAGGTCAGGGAATGAAGACTTATCTCTTCAAGAGGAGCAGTGCTACAGGCTCACAGTACACTGCCTCATTCCCAAGATTTAGCTATTGCACCTGAAGTGTCTTATTTTATTTTGTAAAATTAGAGAACTATCTCTGAATCTGTATAATGTATCCATTTTAGGCTCTTCATCTCTTAGAGACTTATGGACATGGGTTGGCTCCTTCTAGTACTTCCATAAAGCACACACATGTGGGTGCAGGTGAGTTCAAGCCTGGAGAGTAAGGTATACTCCTGGGATCCAGGTCCCTCTGCACTTGATGTACTTAAGCCAGACTGTACTTCTCTAGTGTTTTAGACGTCACCCCCCCCACACACACACACACACTTTGTAACCAAAAGACCTGAAAAGAACAAAATAAAGGAGGAGAAAGTTTTTTGGAATTCACAATTTTAGAAGGCCAACTCCATAGCTCTGAGCCCAATGTGAAACAGAACATCATGGCAGAAGGGCATGGTGGAAGACAGCAGCTTAGAACATGGCAATCAGGAAGCGGAGAGAAGGATACACTCAACAGGAGCAAAATATAAACCCCAAAGTCACATCCTCCAGCAACCTCCTCCAACCATACCCTACTTGACTCCAGTCACTGTTCAGTTAATCCATATCAGTGGATATATCCAGAACCCAATTATTTCATCTCTGAAAATTCTTGCATTTTCTCATAGGAGCTCTTTTGAGCGACACCTCACATCTCAACCCTAACCTCTGGTAAAAGTCTGGCAAATGTCTGTTCTAGAAATCCATGAATTCCCCAAGGCAGAGGACACATTGGGGACAGGGACAGTGGAGAAACCAACTAGCTTTTTTTAACTCAACCCGTTTCATAATAAAGCTCTTACTGAGCTCTGACAGATAGATACCACCCATGGCTGTCTGTCAGTTTCTTTAGAAATCTTTGAGGGAAGCAGTTTGATTATCACATGAAACACTTGAAATAAATGAATCCTCACAGAGGAAGCGACTTATGGGATATAGGCATTCTGAGGTGAGAGATGATAAATCGTCCTAAGCATAAAAGAGCAAAAAGATATCCAATGAGCAAAATGAAAGAAAACGCCACAGTGTTGAACCTGGAGAAAATCCATGTGATAAAAATGTTCTTGAAACGCAAATAAATGATAGCAAGCTTTAATGTAACAGAATTAAAAACAAAACAGATCGAAATAAGCTAGGAATGCCAAGGTAGATTGTGGATTGACAAATGAACCATTATAAATGAATAATAAAATCATGCTAAAAGGGGCAAAGCCGGGGGGGGGGGGGGGGGATGTTGACCTAAATAACCTGAGAATGCTGTGTTTAGATATTTTAAAGCTAGACATAAAAATAACTGCACTCTACTTGGTAAATTTATTTTCCACAGGGTTAGCAATTCTGACACTACATTAAATATATATATATACAACTTTAAATAAATAAGTTAATAAATTATAGATCATAAGAACCAGGTTTCTCACTGTAAGAAAAAGAAATCACAAAATGAACCAGAGAAGAAGCTAAAATGAAACTTGGTGGTGGCCGTATTAGCCTTGGAGATAACAGTGTGAACAGGCATATACAAATGAATAATTGTGTACACATGAGCTAGTAATAGGCAGATACACATTTCCTATGTCTGTCCACTGAAAGGTCCTAGAAGAAAGGCCATTTCAGTAGTCACAAGCATATCTAGTACCTTGATCTTGGCTTTTTAATACTGTTTCTCTGAGAAAAGGAACTCGAGGCTCCTTGGAGAAATGGCTGATTGTACAGTTCAGGCGGGGAAAATACAAAATATTTCCAGAAAGTAAACAAGTGAAAGTGAAAGTAGAAGCATATTTAAAAATGCAGAGCTCAAACTGAAAGATCTTCTGATGGCCAGAGCCAAAATAATTTAAGCACTGATATGAGAAAAAGGTAACACTGGATTATAAACCAAGAAATAAAGAAATCATCCATGAGTATATATACATATAAATAAATAATTGAAGACAGAGATGCGGGAGAAGGAACAAATCTCCCATAAAGAAGAATTCTAAATGATGAGTGCAGAAAGAATGAAGGAAATTAAAATCACTATTAGAACACCATAGAAATAACTGCTTCAGGCAAAACACCCATTGATAAATGCCCAAATTCATGGGAGAAATTTAAAAGGAAGCGGGATCTTATGTAACCTCTGTGCATCTCCCTCAAAATAACTATTATGGTGGTGGTTTTTAGTATATATCCTCATGGTCTTGATATTTTGGAGAACATTTTCCATTCCCTGCAGTGTGGAGTAGACTTGATGACTCACTTCTAACAAATAGAGTGTGGAAAGATCTTAAGAGTAACTTCACAATGGGAAAAAAAAAAAAACCAGGCAGACACTATATTAACCAAGTGATCAACGATAATGTCACCATCAATGAGTCATGTGAATATGGCATACCTCCTGACAGAATGTAGTGAAGGCTCTTTTCTCTCTGTAGTATTTCCTTCCCCAAATCCATAATTTCAATCTATTCTTAAAACATCAGATAAACTGACATGCTGAGGCAGGAGGATTGCAAGTTTCAGGCCAGCCTCAGCAAATTAGTGAGACTCTGTCTCAAAAAAGAAATAAAATAAAAAAGGGCTAGGGATATGGGTGAGTGTTTAAGCAACCCTGGATCCCATCACCATTCCAAAAATTAAACATATTAATTAATTAGTTGATTAATATTTAAATAGGGCTGGGGTATAACTCACTGGTAAAGCACCCCTGAGTTCAATCACCCATACCTCCCCCCCCCAAAAAAAATCAGATAAATACAAAGACAGGGTCATTGTGTAAAATATAAGTGATGCTTTTCTAACATACATAAAACATTGGGGAGACAAGAAGACATAATTATTTAGTGCAATCTGGCACTCTGAATTGGATGCTGAAACAGATAAAGGGTATTATTGGGAACACTGGTAAAATAATCCAAATAAAGCTGAGGGTTAATTAATAGCCATCTATTAATGATATGCTTTGAATTTGATAACTATATCAAGATTATGTAAATTGTTAACATGGGAGTAAGCTGGTGAAAAGGCATATGGGAGTTCTTTGTATTACCTTTGTAACTCTACCAAACATCTAAAATTGCTTCAAATGTACATTTTTTTAAAGGAATTTGTAATTTTTGTGCAAACACAATACAACATTAACCTGTTAGAGATTTGAGTCTGTGGCCATTCTCCTTGTTTCTTATTTTATTATGCTTTAGACCTTTTCCAAGTTTAGTACAGCGATTAAGAATGTGGACCCTGAAGTTAGAAAAATGAACAGCCATGTAATCATCCCCACAGAACTAATTTCTCTAAGATGCAGAGAATCGTAAAATTGCAATACCCAACTCAGAGGAGAGTGCTAAGGATGCAATAAGATGATACCTGTGAAACACAAGCTCGGTGCCCAATATTACTACTTGTGAATTGCATTTTGAACTATTATCAATATTGTTGTGTTGATTGTTGTAACACTGCTATTAGGGCTTAGTAATAAAATCCCTTGAACACATAAAACCTCTATGCTTGTTTCAGCTACAATGAAATTTTAGGTTTTGAGAAAATGAAGAAAGTGGGAAATGGGAAGGTAGTGATCAAGTGGTAATAGTGACAGAGCAGGTTGATCTTTGGAGCTGCGTCAAGGAAGACAGAGGTGTCGGGTACAAAGGTTTTGGCAGAGGGAGCAATATTGCCTCTGGTGTCAGATATAGTCTCCATCATTTACTGAGCAAGTATTTACCATTCATCTCTGCACTGTTTACCTTCTACTAAGGAAGCATGTTAAATGTTGACCCAGTTATCCCACTCCTTGGTGAATATCCAAGGGATTTTAAATCAGCATTCTATAGTGATGCAGCCACATCAATGTTTATAGCAGCACAATTCACAATAGCCAAGCTATGGAATCAACCTAGGCACTCTTCAACAGATAAATGGATAAAGAAAATGTGATTTATATACACAATGGAATATTACTCAGCCATAATGAGGAAGGAGTTTACAGTATGTAAATAGATGGATCTGGAGACTATAACACTAAGTGAAATAAGCCAATCCCCCCAAAAAACACAGGTCAAATGTTCTTTCTGGTATGTTAATACTAGCACACAACAAGGGGAGTGGGGAAAGAATAGAAATTCAGTGGATTGGACAGTGGAAAATGAAGAAGGTGGGGGCAGGAATAGTAAAGACAATGGAATGAATTAGACATAACTTTCCTATGTACATATATGAAACACCACAATGAATCTCAACATTGAATACATCCACAAGACTGAGATCCTAATTAAAATAATATACACTTTGTATAAATATGTCAAACTAGGCTCCACTGTCATGGTCTAACTAAAAAGAACAAAAGACAAAAATGTTCATATCCTGTTAGGCACGTACTAGCCTCTCCACAATTGGTAGCACTCTCCCTCCCTGCTACTTTCTCTCTTTTATACAGAAATAGTTGTAAAATGCTTACTAGGCATTAGGAGTAGTTGGCAGTGCTTAAAACCAAGCAGAGGAAGACATATCTGCTATTATCAAGAAGCTGTGGGCTTTTGCATGAAATCACACTAAGAAGGAAAAAAATTAAGGAATTAACAGACGCATTCCCTACATTCAGGAGCTAACAAAATACATATGCACGAGCTTGCAGAGAGATCACCTACTACTTATTAACTCTATTGCAGTGGAAAAAATAAAAGACTGAACAATTGAACATGTGACTTTAATTTTCAAAGTATTTGGGGAGGAATGGGATTAAAAGCCTTGGAAGAAGACTTCACAGATGCTTTATTTAAAAAGCCATTATACTGAGTGTTGGATTCAGGCTACCTATAAATATTTAATAAACGTAAATAAACTATGTTAATCTGGGGTCGCTTACCCAGTAGAGTTTGCACAGGAAATTTTCCTATTTGGTGGTGGAGAGGGAGTAGCCAGGAGGGGCAGATTTCAGACTAGAAACAGGATATCCCCTGTGCAGAGGGTAGCTCACAGAAGAGTGTTACCACATACATACAAGGTATTCTGGAGTCCTCCTGGAATTTGCAGTCAGCTTGCTATATTTTAGTAATGGATTTGCACTGATTTGGGAATGCAAACAACATTAACACTAACAACCAGCAGCACTGAGAATTTATAATGTGCTAGCAATTCATGGCACACTTTGTCTGCTGTATCTCATTGAATTCTGACAACCCTATTTAGCATGATGATCTCCATATTAGTATATGGAAACTGAAGCTTTGAGAGGAGAGGAGTGTAGACTCTGCTGATATCTGTTCTCCTTTTCTTCCTTATAATCCAAACCCCAATTTGTTAAAGAAGACAATATGCATAGCCAAACAAAAAACAAAAAAAAAATCACCTTTCTTGAATTCACCTTCTTTGCAAGTGCAAGTGACAATATCACCGA
This sequence comes from Spermophilus citellus, assembly GCF_964194105.1. Classification (NCBI taxonomy): domain Eukaryota; kingdom Metazoa; phylum Chordata; class Mammalia; order Rodentia; family Sciuridae; genus Spermophilus; species Spermophilus citellus. The sequence goes on along the minus strand of NC_138199.1, from coordinate 46,117,528 downwards.
GTTCTACCCAGTTAAGATACAAACTAAACTCACCTGGAGTGGTATCTGGGAAAGCCTTAAAAAAATAAAAAATAAATTTAAAAAAAATTGGGCTAGCATACTCTCCTCAGAACTTTGACCTGCACCCTTGTCCATTCCTTTTTAAAATTTTATCTTATTTTTTTTCCATCTGAAATATGCAAGCAATGCCTGGAGTCCAGCAGCTATTGGGTACTCATGAGAATGATTGCTACATAATAACGATGGAGGAACAGCAAAATCAGAGAAGCTTTATTTCTGGGTAGCACTGGACTGTCTAGCCCACACTTATATTTGTATAAAACAAATAAGCATGTTCCATGTTTAGACCTCTATGCCTACAGTCATACAAACCGGCCAAAATCAGATTGTAAATGAAGAATCGAGGATTTGAAACCAGACCTGTCTATTCAAAACTTACACCCTTAGGGCTGGGGTTGTGACTCAGTGGTAGAGCGCTCGCCTAGCACATGCAAGGCCCTTGGTTAGATCCTCAGCACCTCATAAAGAGAAATAAATAAAATAAAGGTAGTGTGTCCAACTACAACTAAAAAAATAAATAAATACTTAAAAGAACTTACACTATTAGTAGAAATACTAAACAGCCTCCCCAATTTAGACTGTTATATTGTTGCTTCCTTTCTCAGATTACTTTGATCAGTCCAATGAATCTTAAGTTATTTAAGTCCTAATATGTTAAGACAATTTTAGAAACTCTCATTATTTCACAGCATGAATTTGATTTGGAATTTTAGTGATCTTAAAACAGAATGATTTGCATGTACAGCTCTTGATTAAGATGGTGTGAGATTATTAAGTAGAGCAATGGAGAATCTTTTATAAGCATTCAGTGAATTTGATTGCTGGAGTCATTTTCTTTTCAGAGAATTAATGTCTCCAAGCTTCCGACTTTTCCTATCCTATCTACATGATATTAATAAGGAACCCCAAATACTTGACAGATAGTGATAACATTTCTCAAAATCTGCACAGATCCACCAGGAAGTTAAGTGAGAAAGGAATCAAGGTTTAGACTCATCACTAAAGTGAGGAGTGAACAGAATTGGGCATGAGATGATTTTTCATGATGAAGGGCCCAGAATAGAGTTAGGACCCCCTCCATCAATAGCGCTGCAGTTCCACTGACTGATTGTATGCAGAGGACAGATGACTGAAAAATAACCAAGCAGCTATTATACAGGAAACTTAAATGGGAGAAATGGAATTATAGGGACATGGACCATGTTCCAAGTTCAGACTCAGACATAGGAAGTGTGTACCATAGTGGTAACCAGAATCACACTTTAAAAAGAAAGTCTTGGCCAGTAAAAATAATTTGACTATATTCAATTATTTTACAGAAAATAAATACATATAAAAAGTAATTTAAAACCTCTTTTTATATATAACCTAAACTCAGGTCTTATACCCAACTTTTTAAATGTATTTTTTAAAAATGCATTTGAATTATATGCACAGTTATATTTATAATTATATTCACAATTATATTTATAATTTAAAAAATACGAATGAATTGGCTATGAAAAGATTTCCTTTCACTGTGTCCTCCAGCTTCCTTGGAAGTACACTTGGGTTGGCATTTTTTATATATTTTCAGGGTCATCCAAAGAGCATGCGATAAAAACCATTCTTTTGATTCTGCTTTTATCACATGAAAAGGTATTGTAGTGATTGTCTCCTATTAGTATATAAACAGTATGTGATTTTTAAATTTTATTTATTTTTTTTAATTGTAATACAGGAATGGAGCTCAGTCATAGAGTCCTTGCCTAGCCTCATGAGGCCTCAGGTTATGATTCTCAGCAACACAAAAATAAATAAATGGGAAAATATGGCATATGCAGATAAGAGTATTTAACACATACATGTATAACTTTGAGAATAACACTAGTATAAAGACTCACCTCTCAGGTTAAAAAATAGCTCATTACTAGAGTTTTAGACTGCATCCCCGACCCAAACCTGTGTGATTCTCTCCAATAGCATCTGCCTCCCTCCAGAATCCTTCAAAGAAACCATCCTTTATAAATTGCTACCTAAATATGTGTCCTTCAAGAATTATACTGTATTATTAGTTTTAAAACCTGAGTGGCAAGCCCCAAATTATCTTTGTAAGAAAAATGGCATGTTATTGCTATTAGATGGACACTCACATGAAAACAGGATCTCTTGGGGGACATTGGTGACAGAGTCATCAGAGTAAGTACTGGAAAACACAAGAGATGACCACAGGCCAAACATCAGCTAGAGAAAGAGGGAAGAACAGGTATCTGGCAGCTGGCAGGTATTTGGTCAAAGGGAGTGAGATGTTCTCTCAATTTGAACTCAGTATGGAAATCTGGAGTGTCCAGAAGTACCCAGAGAACACTTTGTGAGGTGAAATGCATGATCAAAGGTGATCCAGGTTTCCTAGCATCAGAAAGGAGACCAGGTACCTCATCAGAACATTGACAAGACAGTCAGTACAGAGGCCCCTGGTGCTCCAGACTTCTGTGCCTGCAGAGGGTCTGCTGTTCTGGAGGCCAGATTTTGGGGTGCCTGCTGTGTGAGTTATCATTGGCAAATCTTCAGCTCACAAAATTTCAAGATTATTGTCTCCTCTCCCATGTTCCCCATCCTTTCATATTCATATCTTTTAAAAAAAGTCTTTACAGCAATACTATTCAGTATTTTGCTTACAGCAGATTAAATGGGAATGTTTAAACTATCAATTTTACCAAGAATTCAATAAAACCTGAAAAAAATTAATCATGTGCTGGGCATAGTAGGGCATGCCTGTAATTCCAGCAACTAGAGAGGCTGAGGCAGGAGGATCATTAAGTTTGAGATGAGCCTGGGCAACTTAGTAAGGCCCTAAACAATGTAGTGAGACCCTGTTTCAAAATAAAAAAATAAAAAGAGTTGGGGTGTGGCTCAATGGTTAAGCACACCTGGGTTCAATCCCAGTACCTAATAATAATAATAATAATAATAATAATAATAATAATAAACTTGACTTGTTGATAAAAATTCAAGTATCTGTTTACAATAAAATACTGTATACCATAAAGTTTTATGAAGTTGAATTTGTAAGAATCAAGTTACTGTTGTATACAAATACACTCCAAAATCATATTTTAAAATATTTAACCCTCATCATGTCCATTTTTACCTTTCTGTCTTTGACTTATTCTTATAACAAATCATAAGGTAGCTGAATAACCTACATCAGGATTATGAGATTAAGAAAGGGTTTTGGGTAATATTATAAGGGACTGCAGAAATTTGCAAGTTGTGACTTTTGTCAAAGAACCTCAGGAATATTTGCTCTCCACTGACTGAATTTTTTTCCCCAGATGTATTTTCTCTAAAAATACCTGTATTTATAATTGTGATTATGAGATGGATATCTCTCAACCACATCACCCCAACCCATGCCTCTCTCCCCCATAAACTTTCCACAACCCAAGGCTAAGTGTGTATGTGTGCCCTTTCTTGTCAGCCCTCTGAACTAGAAGAAGTAGGTGTTGCAACTCAACCCTTCAGTTTGCATGACTCTGGAAACAGAAATCTACTTCATATTTCCCCACATTACATGTTCTCAGTTGAAGGATTAGGACAAAATAAATGGCAATACACTGTCTAAACTTCCATGAAAATTCTATTGACCTTTCCCTGTGCCTTGTGTCCACCCTGGCCAATGCTCATGACCAGTCAAGAGTATGACAAAGTTTGACAGAGACATCTCCCCTGCTTCATTTTTATGGATGATTAAAATTGGTAGAATACAGGAATCATTATGATTAAAGGACTGTCATTACCTAAAATGTCAATTAATAGTTAGAAACTATGTTTATGATTAGAAAGTTGGAATAATAATACATTGAAGTCCAAGGAGGACAATTTACAAAATGGGGGGGATCAATAGTGTCAAAGAGCAGAAAGGCAAAATATTTGATGGTTTATTTTTAAATGCTTGGTTTCTGTACTTTGAAGGAAGTCTGAGATAATTACAGTATGGAAATAATAAGATTATGACAGAGAATACTTATACAGCAGATACCACAAGTTTACATGATGCATTTTATATAAATGTGTCAGTGAAAAAAGTAGGAAAGAACTGTGACCTATTTGTAAAGTACTTCTCAGTCTTGCAAATGTTAATAAGCTGATGGATTTTTAATGTGTTTTAAAATCAACAGTAAAATCATTGAAGACTTATATTACAGAAACTCTGCACCATAGCACCATCCACGTAGAAGGGTCGGTAAAATGCAAATCCAATTCATGCTCACGGTTTTAATAGACCACCAAGAGGCTCTCACATCAAATGATGCCAGGGAGAACCGGATGGCTTAAGTAATTAGGTTTCCTGAGTACCTTCAAGCAAGTTAGCTTCGTTCTTACATTTAAGGTTAAGTCAGAGTTAAAATAGGATTTAAGATTGCTGCCAGGAATTAACTGTGGCATAGACCATAATGTCCACATTGTACTAGGCAACTCTGAGTACATCAGTTAAGGGTTTTGATTGTAAACATCAGAAATGGGATTTGGCTTATTTAAGTAAAAGCATACTTGTTACAAGGATAATGAGGTGATTCGCAGACTCCACTGGAAGGGAAGCTGAATTAGATTCTGGAAGCACAAGAACTATGGCAACTTTGAGGAGCTCAGGGACCATTTTTCCTGAGTCCTGCCTCGTGGTAAGTCTGCCGAACAACACTACATCTCTTATTCCCATTTGAGATTTTTAATACCCAAGAGAGAAAATCTGCATTAACTTAAGTGTGGATCAGTGCCGCAGTCTTGGCTGGGCACAGAATCACGAGCCAATCAAGCAGGAACAAAACTTTATTTTGAAAAAGCCGCTAACACTCTCAGCGCCAGCAAGTCAAAAACCGGTCCTCCCACGAGGGTGTCCGACCGGAACCGCGCGCCGACCGGAACCCCGGGGTCCCCCGGACCTCCCCCGGAATTTCCTCCTACTATCCTTCCCCAACCAATGGGAACTCTCCAAGAGTCTGGTAACATGAGTCCGTAACATGAGTCCGGTAGCAGGCCAAGGTGAACAGCGGGAGTCCAATTTGCATATGAATGTAAATCTTAACATAATCATCTCAGTGGCTAGCTGGCGTCACTTTACAACCAAAGGTGCCATACATTGTATATTTGCTTGTGGCTCCTAGCATCTGCCCCCTTCTGTTTAATTAAGCAACAAGCAATGTGGCTAGGGACCGTGCCTGGTAGGTTGTCCAATTTAACATATGGTTCTTACCCGTCATGGGAGAACTGACCTTTAGGCGTCAGCTTCCTGTCTTAGGTTGAATCCACTGTAATCAGAGCAACCCGTCGCTGACTACCGGTCCAGCATTCAGCCATGCTCGTGGATAGGCCTATGCACCAGTGGGGGGGTGAGGTTCTTGCCTCACCTCTGTTGGCCCCCAAATTTTGCCTTGGTGCCAGTGGAGGGGTGAGGTTCTTTGCCTCACCTCTGTTGGCCCCCAAATTTTAGACCATCACTAGTAGAAGGGAGGAGGATACAGAAATGCCACGACACCAAGCCAATTGATGGCTCCTTGGAAAAATTGCGTCACTGGTGACACCATCAGCAAAGATATGCCAGTATTACCACAATAAACATGGGGTGAGCTGGCAAGGAAATTGCATCACTGGTGACACCATCAGCAAAGATATGCCAGCAGTACCACAATTCGGTGCACCAGATGATATTTTACAATGTATACAACTGATATATAGTCCAGGCAAGTTCTGCAAGCAGTTCAAATTGGAGGAGTCTATCAATATGTCCATTTCCTCCCAAAGTAAATCAAGTCCTTGATTGAGCATTACTTGTTGAGTTATATTCATTGATGCATCAGTTTATACAGTTTACTGTGATAGCTATCATAGAAGCTGTAGTTTGGTTTTATCTCAGTCTTCACCGGAATTGGGATGGAGATGGAAATTCTGGCAATGATGCTAAAGAGACATTATCCTGAACAGAGTTATTAAATATAATGAAAAGGAATGGTGAAAGTAAACAAACAGATCTGTTAACCATCTTTAACAACAATCATAAACAGCTGTTCACCTAATTTAAATTAAACCATATAAATCACGTGAATAAAGAAAAAATTCGGATCCATTTTTTCATGAGCGCTCCTCATATAAGAAATATGGACATACACACATACAGACATACAACACAAAACAGAAGTGTGCACACAACATACAACACATAAGACAATAGTAAATAAAGGCCTTGTAACTATACTTAGGTGAAATCTCCATTGCAATGTTTAAAAACTCCACAGTCAAAAAATAAATAAATAAATAAATAAATAAAAAAAAATAAAACACAGTCAAAAAATAAAACTGATCAGAAAAACATTAACCTAGGTTTGTATGAGCTCAAAAATAAAATAGAACTTTATGATGTGGAAAAATGCAATAATAAAATAGATACTGAAAAAAAAAAAAAAAAAAAAAAAAAAAAAAAAAAAAAAACACCTTGGTTAATCACTGTCGCCGATGTAAGAATAGCCAAGCTGGAGCTCTGGATGTCAGCTGTTATGGATTTGAGTCAAATCATCTTCTTTTTCTGTAGAAATTGTTTTAGTTAATCTCTCTGGAATCCAAATTGGTTGCTGTTCATCCTGTGGGAAAACACAGACAGCGCCCCGATTCCAGACTATCACTGGATCCGGGCCTTTCCATTGTCCTGTTAGAATATCTTTCCAAAGTACCTTAGGCTTATGTACATTTTTGGGGTACAAATGTCTTTCCGCAGCACTAAGTCCCGATGAATCTAAATTTAAAAAGTTTAGAGTAAAAAGGGTTATTTTAAGTTTATCTTTGGGGGATATATACCCCTTTCCAATTCCCTCCTTTTGTTTTAATAAGTACATTTTAATAGTTTGATGAGCTCTTTCAACTATGCCTTGTCCTTGTGGATTGTATGGAATTCCTGTTATGTGAGTAATACCAAATGATGAGCAAAATTGTTTAAAAGAGGAGGAAGTATAACCAGGACCGTTGTCCGTTTTTAACTGTTTTGGAACGCCCACAGTGGCAAAATTTTGTAAGCAATGAGCTATAACATCTTTAGTTTTTTCTCCGGCATGAAGGGAGCCCATCAAAAATCCGGAAGAGGTATCAACTGTAACATGTAAATATTTTAATTTTCCAAATTCTGGCAAGTGTGTGACGTCCATCTGCCAAATATGGTTAGGTATTAGTCCTCTAGGATTGACTCCAAGATTAACTTGTGGTAAAAATGTCACACAATTTTGACATTGTTTTATTATATGTCTGGCCTGTTCTTTAGTTATTTTAAAACGCTTTTGTAAAGTATTAGCATTGACATGGAACCTTTTATGAAAATTTATAGCTTCTTCTATTGTGGAGAAAATATGTATGTCATGTGTAGATTTATCTGCTAGTTCATTGCCCATACTAAGGGCTCCAGGCAATCCTGTATGTGCCCTGATATGACCTATGAAGAATGGATCTTTTCGGTCCCAGATTAGACTTTGTATAGCGGAAAACAAAGAGAAAACAGTAGAGGAAGGGGAAATCCTACCAGCATCTTCAAGGGAATTAATAGCATTAACTACATACTGACTATCAGAAAATAAATTAAATACAGAATCTTTAAACATCATAAAAGCTTGTAATACTGCATTAAGCTCTACCTTTTGAGCTGATTGTTTGGGTACTAAAAATGTAAAAGTTTGATCAGGAGTAACTACTGCTGCTGTACCATTGTTTGACCCATCAGTGAATATATTTGGAGCATTTATGATAGGGGTTTTTCTTGTCATTTTTGGAAAAACTACAGGATGCTTAGACCAAAAAGACAACAAAGGATTAGATGGTAAGTGATTATCAAATGAAACACTAGTTTTACACAGGATTATTGCCCAAGTATTTAACTCATTAGCTAACTCATCAATTTGATCCATAGTATATGGAGTAATAATTTTATTGGGAGAAATCCCAAACACTCCCTTAGCTGCTTTTATTCCTTTGAGTATTAATTGTCCTACAGCCTCAGGATATCTAGTAAGAATAGTGTTAGGGGAATAAGATAAATGTATCCACAATAATGGACCTTCTTGCCAAAATACTCCTGTAGGAATATTTTTTGTTGGTAGTACAATAAATAATAAAGGCAAACTTATATCAATTCTATCCAAATGCATATTTTCCATATATGTTTCAATGATTTTTAATACTTTTCTTGCTTCAGGCGTTAACATGCGGGGTGAATTTGGATCTGATGGACCTTTTAGAATATCAAATAAAGGTCCTAACTCTCCTGTTGGTATGCCTAGATAAGGCCTTATCCAATTTATGTCTCCCAATAACTTTTGAAAGTCATTAAGTGATTTGAGTTGATCTACTCGTATTTGAATTTTTGGTGGACGGACCATGGTTGAGGATAATAGAACTCCTAAATAATTAATTGGAAGATTTAATTGTACTTTATCTATTGCTATCTCTAGATTATAATTTTTCAATAAATTTGTAAGTGTGGCATAACATTCTAGTAATGTGTTTTTATCTTTATGTGCCAGTAACACATCATCCATATAGTGAAATATTTGTAGTTCAGGATTTTGGTTTCTAAGTGGCTGGATTGCTTTATTAACATAAATTTGACACATAGTTGGGCTGTTAGCCATCCCTTGAGGGAGTACTTTCCATTCATATCTCTGATCAGGACCTTCATGATTCAGTGCAGGGATAGTAAATGCAAAATGTGGACTATCCTCGGGATGAATTGGAATTGAAAAGAAACAATCTTTAATATCTATAACTAAAACATGCCAGGTTTTTGGTAAAGCAGACAATTGAGGAATCCCTGATTGAGCAGGTCCCATAATAACCATCTCATTATTAATGGCTCTTAAATCTTGTAATAATCTCCATTTACCAGATTTCTTTTTAATGACAAAAATGGGAGTATTATAGGGGGATACGGAAGGTTGTATATGTCCTTCCGCTAACTGTTGTCTGACCAAGTCATGGGCTACTTGTATCTTTTCTTTAGTCAAGGGCCACTGAGGAACCCACACTGGTCTTTCTGATTTCCAAGTAATTTTGATTGTCTCAGTGGCCCTTTCTGAAAACCCAATTCATGTCTATTTATTTCTTGATCTATTTGAATAGGTGCTGTCATACCTTGTTCTTGTTCTCTTAATCTTTTTTCTTTCCTAAAGCCTTGTTTAGCCCTAGTAGTGGGCGCGTTAGGATTGATGTTATTTGTTAATGTCAATCCTAATTGATCTAGGACATCTCGTCCCCATAAATTTACAGGAAGATGATCCAATACATAGGGCTGTATAGTTCCTTCACATCCTTCAGGATCCCTCCAATCTAATACCATAGCACTTCTATGGGGATTTGTTGCCACTCCTAGGCCTCGAAGCGTTTGAGTGGCTTGTTGTAATGGCCAATATTTTGGCCATTCTTGACGAGAGATGACACTAAGGTCAGCTCCTGTGTCCAGCAGCCCATTAAAGTCATGTCCTTGAATATTTAATTTTAGCATTGGGCGAGAATCTAAATTCAAAGACAGCATAGCCCAATCTACACCTGTGGAGCCTAATCCCTTGGAACCTCTTTCTACATTACAACTGGAAAATTTATCATGCAGGCTGGGTATTATTAATAACTGTGCTATTCTATCTCCTGGTGAAATTACTGATATACCTCTTGGAGAACTAGCTATAATTTTTATTTCACCTTCATAATCGGGATCAATTACCCCAGGACTTATCATAAGTCCTTTTAGTGTAGAAGAACTGCGTCCCAATAATAAGCCTACTGTTCCCTGGGGAAGAGGTCCTTTTACTCCTGTGGGAATGATTTGAATTCCCATCTCTGGGGTTAGTACTGCTCTGGCAGAGGCGCAGATGTCCAGCCCTGCGCTCCCTCTAGTTTGTCTGATGAGGGATTTAATGGATAATGCGTCCTGGGCACTACCTTGATGGGGCTGTTGGGTTCCTCCATTGCCCCATATATTTGTGGTTTGGGGCCCCGGGGCATTGGGCCCTCTAGTCCGTTTTTTGGCAATGGAGCTTGATACCTTTCTCCACGATATCGTGGGTAAACACTTGGTCCTTGTTCGTTTTTTGATAACGGAATACCCTCTATGGTGGTTTGAGAACGGCATTCATTAGCCCAATGTCTCCCTCTACGGCATCGTGGGCAAATACCTGGTATTCTATTCCTTTGATATCCAGCTTTGTTAAACCCTCCTCTTATGGGGCAACTCCTTTTAAAATGTCCTGTTTGATTACAATTATAGCATGTTCTTGGCCTGGCATCTAAAGCCTGTTGTACTGCTGCTAAGACTTGCCCCTGTTCATTAATGTCTCTACATAATTTAATATATGTGTTTAAATCCTCATGTCTCCATGGTCTAATGACCTCTCTGCAGCAACGATTTGCTTGGTCATAAGCCAGTTGTTTTATAAATGGCATTACCTGTTCTGTATTTCCAAATATCCTAGAGGCTGACTGAATAAGTCTATCTACAAATTCAGCATAAGGTTCATTAGTTCCTTGTATTACCTTAGATAATTGACCTTGTAAGTCTCCATGCCCCTGTAAAGTTTTCCATGCCCTAACTGCATCTACAGCAATTTGTGCGTACACACCAGGGTCATATTCAATTTGTTGTCTTTGACCCTCATAAGGTCCCTTCCCCAAAAGCATGTCCATATTTCTTTGAGGGTACCCAGCTTCTGCATTTCGCCTAGCTGTCTCCATGCAAAATTCCTCATTGGCAACCTTCCATAACAAATATTGTCCTCCGTTTAGCACAGATCGACACATGTTAGCCCAATCTGCTGGTGTCATGTCCAAGTTGGTAACAGATTCAACCATGCTTATTGTGAAGGGAGCTTGCGGCCCATAGGTCGTTACAGCCTCCTTTAATTGCTTTATTGTTTTGAAATCTAAAGCACGGTGAATTCGTTGCCCTCCTGCCTGCTCAAGTACAGGGCATGCTAATCTTTGGGGTCCTGCCTCAGAATTCCGTCCATCAACTACGGTAGTTGAGGGCCGCTCAGCGGTAGATGGAGCTGTTGGCTGAGTTACGCCCTCTGGTGATAGAACGGAGTTGGTAGCAACCTCCTGTTGTAATTCTCCACCTGATGGCTGCTTGTCCTCTAAGCTTGCTTTCTTTAAATTCTCCTCTGTCTGACTAGCTTGAGAGACCTTCTCTTTTGCTTGACCTAGCGTTTTTTCTACCATAGTCTGGACCTCTAACAATTTACTTAACAGTTTTTCGGTTTGTTTTTTATTGGATTCTAATCTACTATAACCTAACCCAATAAGGTAGGATAAAACAAAGCCGAAGCAGAATGAAACAAAGACGGAGCAGACAATGGTTGTATCAATTTTCTCTTTCTCAGGGCTGAATAACTTCAAACCTTGAGCCAACCATTTTTTCCAGTTCGCCTGAGAAAATTCTAGGGCTAGGGAGCTCGAAATGAAAACAAAATAAATCAAAACAAGAACACATTGTTTTCTGAGAAGGTCATCCATCCTGTCGCCTTCCCTCAGGGGCGAGCAATTTACTCACCTCTAAGCTTCAGGCGTTCCCCGCACGGGCCGCCAAATGCCGCAGTCTTGGCTGGGCACAGAATCACGAGCCAATCAAGCAGGAACAAAACTTTATTTTGAAAAAGCCGCTAACACTCTCAGCGCCAGCAAGTCAAAAACCGGTCCTCCCACGAGGGTGTCCGACCGGAACCGCGCGCCGACCGGAACCCCGGGGTCCCCCGGACCTCCCCCGGAATTTCCTCCTACTATCCTTCCCCAACCAATGGGAACTCTCCAAGAGTCTGGTAACATGAGTCCGTAACATGAGTCCGGTAGCAGGCCAAGGTGAACAGCGGGAGTCCAATTTGCATATGAATGTAAATCTTAACATAATCATCTCAGTGGCTAGCTGGCGTCACTTTACAACCAAAGGTGCCATACATTGTATATTTGCTTGTGGCTCCTAGCAGATCAGGTATATCTTCTTACCTCAGTAATAATATCTCATGGTTAGAAGATACAATCATGGTGGCATAATAATTGTGAGCTGTGCAGTTATTATAATGCATGCCATTATTTGAACTAGAATCTCTGATTCTTCTGTTTATCTCAAATGGTTATTTTATTTATTTTATATAACCTGTACCAATGTTGCACATTGCCTCAAACATAAAATATTAATAATTAATAATAACGAGAACTTGCTGTGCCCACTCTTGTTTAGAAACATGTTCTAAAATTGTCTCCTGTGAGATGGTTTCTATAATTTCCATTTTACAGGCAAGAAGACTGAGGCATGGAGTCCTATAACTTTCTCCTTTTCATTGTTAATAATGTAGTAAAGGCAGGATTTCAACTAAGCTCTTAATAGCTGAGCTATTTTTCCTATGCTGAAAATGCTATACTATTATGCTGAAACTGCTTCAATAAATGCTTGTTAAACAATCTCCTTTTTTTAAAAAAGCAATAATTTAGTTTACTTTTTTTCAAAGTCTAAATGTTACTGATTGAAAGTGGACTAAAAACTATTTTTCTATCACTCTCCACATACACATCTAAGCCAGACTTTCTGCAGGCACACCTCTGTGGGCATGGGTGAAAGGTCTGTGCTTCTCCATGTGTACCAAGTCATGTCACCTCCCTGTACTGAGGATACCGCTCTGGCAATAGACCTTCCTCTTCTTCATTGTCTTTTTTTTTTCCTTTCCTGATCATGTTTATCAACATGCAAGCACATATAAAGCACCTCTTGACTCTTCTTCCCCTCCACTTACTGATGCATTTCTCTGATCTTCTTAACAGAATTCCTAGAAGGAATAATCTGTGTTCCCTATCTCAAAGTAGCTTCTACCAATATTTCTTAAACCCTCTGTAATAAGAGCCCCAACCTTTATTTTAAACTGCCTTGGTCGAGGTCACCAGTAACCTCTTCTCTGGAAAGTCAGTAGTCCCTTCCAGGTCTCTGTGCACCACTGATCCATATCTCATCTCAACATCTTTTTTCACTTGTTTCCCAGGACCCCAGACTTTTCTTGCTTGCCTCCTACAACATAGGCTGTTCCTTTTCAGTTTCCATAGCCAGTTTTTCATCTCTGTGGCCTCCTCGTGATGAAGTAACCCTGGACCTTAGTCTCTTTAACTACACTCACTCTGTAGTGACTTCTTACGGTCTTATCACTTGAGTACCACCTCTGTCATCTCTATGCTGGTGATGATATAAATTTTTATCTCCAACGTAAGCCCCCTCTCCAAGTCCACACTTTTATATCTAATACCCTACTTCGCATCTCCACTTGGATAACTAAGCATATATTTTGTATTTACTATATCCATAACAAATCTTGGTAAAATAAGAAACCAAATTTATACTTCTAGTCACTGGTTGAAAAATCCCTAGTTCATCCCTGACTTTCCTGAGAAGCAAATATAGATGTTCCTGGAGGCTCATTTTCTTTCAACTTTGGTATTTGAGCAGACAGCTAGCTCAGTTGGATTGAGCTCCAGGTAAGGCTTTGGGCTGAAGTTGTCAGTATGCAAAGCTGTTCCCAGGACCCCTGACAAGCAGACCTTGGTCCTCACATACACAGTTCAAGTGTCACTATTGACCAGAAAATGCCTTTATGCATTCCTTGATATTCTGAGAAACTATGCATTTCCTAGTCTTTTAGGTGTACACATGTGCATTTACAGCACACACATATACAACAGGTTGTGTGTTTCATTCTTTCTGCTGGAACATTAATGTCTGGCTTGTGCTGTGGAATAAGGAGAGTTCAGGGGACTGTAGGCACTTTTTTAACTCTCTGCTTGCTTGATGATCAAACTGTGGCACTAGCGATGTATGTCAGTGACCCCCTTAAATAACAGACTCATTCATTTGCCTCACGGTCTTCATCTAAATCTGTCAGCAAATGGTATCAGCTCTGCTTTCAACATATATTTAGAATATGGCCACTTCTTATCATGACCCCTACTACCATCTGATCTAAGTTGCCATCCTCTCTCATCTGCATGATTTATGTCCCTAAATGGTTCCTCTGTTTTTACCACTCTTCTTTACAGTTTCTATCTACAATATAGTGGCCACAGAGACTATTTTTGAAACCAAAGTGAGATCATGATACCCCTCTGTCAAAACCCCCAGTGGCTCCGCATCTTACTCAAAATAAAAGCCAAAGCTCTAACAGATAATGACCCGCAAGGAAGGCCTGACTTCATCCCCATCTCCCTCAGCTTTCAGACCTCATTTCCTACTCCATATTTCTCCATTTGCTATATTGGTTTCTGAGGATGATCATGACAAAGTGCCACTGACTGAGTGACTTAATAGAAATTTATTTTCTCATAGTTCAGGCTAGAAGTCTGAGGTCAAGGTTTCTCCACAATCATTTCTCCTGAGTTTGCTCTCCTTGGCTTGCACTTGGCTATTTCTTGCATCTTCTCATAGTCTCTCCTTTGTATGTGTCCAAATTCCCACTTCCTCTTCTTGTAAGGACATCAGTCACATAGGCTTAACACCCAGCCTAAATAACCTCGTTTTCATTTAACTGCCTCTTTAAAGACCTTATCGCCAAATACAGTGGCCTTGTAAGGAGCTGGGGATTAGGACATTAAAATATCTGAATTCCTGGAAGGACACAGTTCAGCCTACAACAATCACTTTGCCTGTGTCCACTGGCCTCTGTGCCGGCCTCAAAGCTTAAGCCTGGCTGCCTAGGGCCACAGCTGGATGTTTCTATCTACTTGGACAATGCCTTCAAATATCTCCATGCTCCTATTTCTCACCTCATTAAGGTTTAATAAAATGATATACCACCCTCTCAGCAAGGATTTTTCTGCCCAGTGTATTTAAAATTGCAACCATTGAGCCCAGTTCCTCATCCCATTCCTCTGTTCATGTCTCTGTGTAAACACTTATTATTTTGTTTTTGGTCTGTCTCTCCCAATTAGGATATATATACTCTATAAGAAGCTTTTATAACTACGAAATCTCAACAGTTTATAATACTGCCAAGCACCTGGTTATCATTTAGCAAATATATGTTGAAAATCTAATTCATTCATGTCTACATTAATTGCTTTCTGAATCTGACCTACAACTGCAAAAAAAAAAAAATCATCTCCAAATCTAATTAAATAAGTTATTAATTAAATGTCCAAGTTCACACAGAAAGAGAATGGTATTCATAAATAGTCATGTGTTTAATGGTAGAAATAAATAAAGTGAAAAAGAATGAAAAATGGAAAGGTCCATTATACTCTCTCTTTTCAGATCAAACTTTCTATGGAATTTTATGAATAAGCACAAATTTATTTTATTGTTTCCTAATCTTAAAAAAAAGACTTTTCTTTTCAAATGTACAAGTACTACTTAAAAAAAAAAAGACTTTGCAAATAGGTGACTATTGTTGCTCAGGCACCAGAACAGGTGTGGGGATGCCATGTGAAGTCTGAGTCACCTCCTTACTTGATCCTAGGGAAAGGGGCTGCTGAACAGACGTAGCCCAGAGTCCTGCCAAAGGCAAGCACAGAGGCGTTTTCCCTGCTGGGTTTGTTTCTGCCTTATGCTTCCTGGAAGCAGAGTGTGGTTGTTAATACATCAGAAGGACTGGAGACTACAAAGAAAAGGAAGACCTGGAGCACTACACAGTAAATACTTTAAAGTGCCCCAGGGATAGAGGGAAGTACCTAGAGGGAGTGCGACTATTTACCAAACAAAGCTAATATTATCACATTTCATATTTTGCCTGGCTCTGACTATGTGAGCCACATAAAAATGCATTAGACTGTGACATTCCCTTGCTCCACTGACTTTAATTAAACTTGCTTTGTGCTTAGGAAATTAGCAAACTCTTCGCAGTCGAGGGGAGAAAAACACGGGTTATTCACATGGGTACATTTTTCCCTTTAACTCACAGAGCTCAGCTGCTTTGTCATATTCAGTGACTCTGGCAGCTACAGCATGGTGCCAAAATCCATTAGCAGAGTCTGCTCACCATGCCTGTGGAATGGAATTGCCACCCTAAGTCTGGTACACATGATGGATAGCATCAAAGAAGAAGGTCACTGGATTGGGGCTCTTATCAGAGATCTGTCACCCAGCAAAAGTGGCCCTGAAGCAATGAGCGGGTAAGGATGGATCGACTTGTTGAAGGCCCAGAGGCAGCGACATGGGGGTTCCTGGCCTTACCAGGACACTGCTCCATTTCATGTGAAAATGACTGGCCGTCGTTGGAGGTCTGAGCCCCTAACAAACTACCTTTTACTTGTTACAAAGAAACAACATTATCTACAGAATTGTCAGGCATGAAAAATTAAACCTTTGGAGGCAACAGCAATTCTGTATTTCAGCTAAGAGGTAAGGGAGATCTTGAAGCCAAAGCAAAACCCTTCTTTGCCGTAATTGGAGGATGATTTTTTTTTTTTTTACTTCATTTGAAGGGAAGACACAAATCTGTAAAGAGCAATTAAGGTGCATAATAAAATTGATTCTAGAGCAGAAATCGGTAACTCCAAAGTTTTAAAACCCGAGACCAAAAATGACCTATTGGAAAATGTTCTTAAGCCAATCACAGAAACCACAGATCACCCTCCTGAGCAGGTCAAAATGATCCACAGCCACTGAAGACCACCATCTTCTTAAAGGAATCCCAAAGCTTCTAGAAGAGATGACTATTCCTTAATCATGTCCCTGGCCCACTTGCAGCTTCTTGGATTCTTTGAATAAAGTGCATTATTCTATCTCCCTCTCTCTCTTTTCTCTCTCCCTCCACCTCCCTCCTTCCCTCTCCCTCTTCAACTCTCCTTTTTTCTATTGCCTTTGGATTTCAAGTAGAGTTTTTCAAGCTGAGCAACTGTCTTCTGGGGTAGATTTTGAGACTTGTAATGAACCCCATCCTGTAATCATATGTCACTATCCTTACACAGATGTCAAACAGCCTTCAGCAGGTCATAGACACAATTGATTAATAGGTCATATTGGTGGTCTGGGAGCTGGATGGAATGGTACCTAGAAGGTGCGAAACTCAGGATTCAAGTCCTGTGCCTTCACTGTGCATTGCTCTTTCTGTTGTTAGACATGTTCTCTTCCTTATATCTCAACTCCAGTTCTTGAGCAGGTGACAAGTTGTTTTGCCAATGCGGGGCAAAAATGGTATTACAGATGCCACATTTCACCTCCCTTTAAAACTCTGGAAAGAGACATATATACACCTGTTTTGTGGGTACAAACCCCAAAGGAAGGGGCTTTTGACCTTAGACACACCCCTGAGAAGTGAATGCAAGCTGCTCTTTGTATCAGGAGGGAAGGCTTTCATCCCCAGCTCCCACTCCTTAAAGGTTCTTCTCTATATTATTCCCCCTCCCTTTGTCTGATAACATATCTCTTTTAAGTCAAAATCTATTACTTCCTCAAAATGACTTCTCTGATCACTGAGTGGAGACTAAAATTCTATATTGTCTCCTTGTACATCATCTTGACTTTTTCTCCCTTTGTAAGTCTTTTCCTGTGTGGTCTTCTCAGATGGTACCATAGATTTTATCTCCCATGGGCAAAACCTTCCTGCTCTGTTTTCTGCTGCCTTCCTGCATCTATCATGATAGATTGCCAGGATGAGGAAATATTTTTTGAATAAATAAATAGACTAAAATATATTTATTGGGAAAAAAAGATAAAGAAGGAAATGAAACTAACTCTTAGAGAATGCATACAGATATTCAAAGCAATATGATCACATTTCCCAGGAGTAGGTTAGGATAGGAAAAGATTTCTAAGTATGGAGGACCAGGATCATGCAGGAAGTGCCTTGAATCACTTCACCTTACCTACAGCAACATCTTCAGGCAAATCATTCTACCCAAAGTCTATTGGCTTATTTCTTTGTGAGGGTCATTAAAAAAGTGACTTTAATGCATGTGCCTTGTAAAACATAACTAATTATTAGGAAGCTTCTCTACTTTGATTATTGTCTCCTAACTCAAAAGGGTCAAAGTATGAATGATTATCCTAAGATGACAATTCACAGGTATCAAAGACCCAGGAAGAAGATGGTTGCAAAAAAGCATCCTTTCCTCTGGTGGTCTGAAGTCAATACAGCAGAGGCCTGTTGTTGAGGGTGAGGGGCCAAGTCTGTCCTGGGAATACATCACTGAAAATGGTTAAAGCTGATGCCACAACAGAAAGAGTTTTGAAGAACTGAGGACATTCAAAGTTTGACCATAAAACCTTGAAAAGATGAAAAGAAAGCTTGAATCCAAAGTTAGATCCGTGATAAAGAGGCATAGAGCAACAACAATCCATCAGGAAGGCAGTCAGAAGGCAATCAACTTTTAAAGCATTTCTGTGCTGCAGGGAAGTTTTAAGAGGTCCAGGTCTCAAGGTGTCATTGTTAAAATGATAGGTACCCTGTCCTGTGCTGGATGGAGTTGACTGAGTCTTTATTCACAATGGTTCAAAACCTATACATTAACTCCCTGCATTGGGGCCATTCCAAGACCAAACATTAGGATAAAGAATTAACAAATAGGAGAAAGGATTTCTAATGTTTTCCCTTCATATATCCTCAAATTAGACGTGTGATGTGTGTTATTTTAGGTTTTCTTTCAGATTATGGACATTCCATCCATTATTAGGTTTTAAAACAATAATTCAAATTGTAAAAAAAAATAGGGCCAGATCTTACTGATGAGAATGGCGTAATGTAAGGCTAATAGAATAAGGTTACATTAAAAGTGTGTCCCATAACTCTATTAAGAACCATCTTTTCCATATGTTGTTTGTGAACTAAATTGAGGAATCTCTGCCAACAACATCATTCAATCATATACTAGTCAAGGGCTAGTCGGTGGATTTTCCCAAGAATTTCATAACAATGTTAACCCTGGTGTGTCTACCCTCTATTGGGAGGAATTGTATTCCTCTATTTGGTAATTTATAATAATTCGTAAGAATACGTATAATTAAATGTGTTAACTTATCTAAGTCATATGGCTGGAATAATGCAACATTATGTCTCAGTTTTGTTTTTTAAAGTTGCAGTTCATATCCTTTATATTAAAGACTCACATTTTAAAAAAAAAGAAAATTCAGTATGAAGAAATTGTTTTATTAAATGTAATGTTTTTATTTGGGGTTTTATTTTTTTTTTTTAAGAAAGTGGGAAATTGTTGATAGCACTGCACTCTCTCTTCCATTCTGCCAACATTCACAGAACGCTGCCTGAGGTCACAGTTCACTGGTGTCACTGATGTATTCTTCCATTTTCCTGCCGCATCTTTTCAACCCAGTCCTGTCTCCCAACAGCCCCTCCTTCCACTACCTCAATCACCAAGCTTAACCTCCCTAGAGAATCTAAACTCTTTGTTGATGACAGAATTCCAACCAGATGCCTTTGTGGAACAATTCAGGGAAATATTTAAATCAGTAATAAAACTGATTTTTTTTAGAAAGTTGTTGCATCCTGGTTCATATTGCTATCTTACTTAATTATAGCTTAATAACAAGGATCCTGAGTCCTTAAAATGTAAAAATAAGATTCTGAGCCAGTACATGTAGGAAAGAAAGTTTGTTAATGGTTTGCAGGTGGCTTCATGGGAGGCAACAAATTATAATTATGAAAAAGTGAGAGATCTGGAATTACATAGATCTGTGCTTAAACTTGTACTATCTTTAAGGTTACTAGTATTACCTTTAACAAATTGACAAATTCTCTGAGACTTGGCCCTCTAACTTGCAAAGTGAGACTTGTAATAATTACCTTATAAACTACATGTAACAATTTAGTGAGATTAAATGTAAAGATATGCATTTACTTAGTTTTACTTTCTTCCAGCCCATATTTAAGCCATAGTTAAGGACATAACTCAGAGGCCCCTCTGAGTCTAGATGTAGGGGATACAATCTGACCTCCTCAGCAACAGTATCCTCCACTCCGTTTACTATTTTATCCCATGAGAAAGAACACACCATTAAGAGGACCCTTAAACATCACCAAGAAGAGACCACCAGGCCAGTGTGGGAATTAAGAGAGTCAAAGGAAACGCAGGTATTAGAGTCACACCTGTACTCTAATCCTGGTACAATCATTTGATGATTACTTCGTCTTCATTCAGCCCTTCCATCATTTATCAAATATGTGTTCAGTTGTAGCTACTTTTGAACATTTCAGTAAGTACTGGAGTAATAGGCTACAAAGACCTGGTCTTGGATAGAAATGAAGATCTGATTGAAAATTGGAATTGTTACATCAAATTTCTTGTACATCCTCCTTGTTACATCTCTGCAAAGAACTTGGCTGCATTATGTACATGTAGAAAGCCAAAGGATGGACGAGTTTGTTTGGCAGAGAAATTCTCAAAGCAACAAAACATTCAGACTATAGCATGCGCATTATATTGGCTACATTGAATCTGATTTACAGTGAGATTTGGGAACAAAAAGAAACAAAATATTTTGAAAATTTGCAGTCTGGCAAAGGAAGGAGAGAAGGCAAAGCTTACAAAGGTGTAGAGATTAGCATAGATAAAATGGAGTCCTGTGTTTCATCAATGTGACAAAGAGAAAAGACCTTGAAAATGTCTCAGAAATCTACAAGAGCACCCCTCCCCACCCACACCCAGAAGCCTTCCACAGCAGAATTGTTCCATGGAAGGGACATGGGTGCCCTCCATGGGCTTACTGCCCACACCTCAAGTTTTTTCTCTCTGCATTCAGATGAAGTGTTTCACAATGGCTGCAGCTATGGTTTAAGTGGGTCCAGATGTTGCAGAGCAAGGGTCCATTGCTACAGAGCCAAGGCAGTTGCAATAGTCCTTGGTTACTAGTTCTTATAATCTTTCCAAAGAGATTTCAGACATGTCTTACAGAAAAGTAGGCAAGAGTTCATTAGCAGGGGTAGAAAAAGGGAAAACATGGACACTTTTAAGAGAGAGTATTGGTCCTCCCAGAAAAGAGAATTGATGGTATGTCCTTCCTGCCCTCCAGTTCCATTGAGGTTCCCAGGCAAGATTCCAGAGATTCATGCCCAGGACTGTCACCTCTTGACTTCTGACTGACAGCAGAATTTTATCAGACTTTCAAGTCCCCACTGCATATGATCTTCTCTCTCATGGAGAGGAGATTTCACTATAATAATGACTTACTAAAGATTCAAGGTCACTCTTTGACCCACACAAACCAATTCTATTTGGAACTTGCTCTTATAGATTTTATGGTTAGGGGTTTGCCTATCTCTCTGAGTTCTGAAATCTAGTCTGTGTAGAGATCACAAAAGTCCCCCCATTCAGGGTATCTTGTGTTCTTCTTAGTGTCAGGGAGGAGACTTTTGGGTCTGCATTTCTCTTTTGGATAAAAAGTTATTTGTATATCCCATTGTTTCAGTTGGTGTTTTCATTGATGTGACCAAAGGAGCTGACAAAAACTACATAGAAGGAGAAAAATGTATTCTGGCTCATAGTTTCAGAAGTTCAGTTCATGGTTGGCCGACTCCATAGCTCTGGGCTATAGGTGAGGCAGAAAATTCTACACATCTGCAAATTCTACACATCTGCAAAGTTATCACTGTGGGCATGCTATCAAGATCTGCCACAGGCTCCAGTGGTGCCTGGGATAGATAGCATATAGATGAAAGCAGAGGGAACATGAAGCCAAGGACATAATTCTATAAACTGGGCTTGCTGTGCTGACCACCATGTGTTTTCTTTTAAAAAGCAATTTACCTTCAGGCTGCTTGGCTTAATTCACTGATTAACTGGTGATAACTGTAGGCAGATAGGTTGTTAGCAGGGACCCCAGAAAGGAAAGTCTACCCAAAACATGTAATGCCTACTAGAGAAATCTGAAGGCAGTCTGCAAAACCAGTTAAAGAGAATAACAATGTGACCTGCCACCTGCAAAGCCATGGGGACATGGCTACTTGAAGCATTGGGGGACCACCCTTAATTGCAGCATACATAGGATGCTGGAACTGGAGTTCATATATACCCTGCTGGGTTTTAACTTTTATTTGAGACACTTACTCCTTCCTATTTCCTATTTCTCCTTTTTAGAATAGAAAAGTTTTTTTTTTCTTATCCTTGTCCTACCATTGCACCTTGGAATTATGTAACTTGTTTTTTATATTTTACAGAGGCTCACAGCCAAGTTTGCTCTTATTCAATGTTTAATTTTAATTTTTTTTGCAGGGCTTAGGCTCAAACCTTGGGCTTTGCTCCCACAAAACAAATGTTCTCCCACTGAGTTATACCCCCAGTCTCTGGAACTGGACTTTTGAAAAATGCTGGAATAAGATAAGACTTTGGGCCTATGAGAATGGAATGATTGCATCTTGCATTGTAAGAAGGACCATGGAATTTGGGGGCTAGAGACTGAATGCTATGGTTTAGATGTGCTTTATTTCCTAGTGATTCATGTGTTAAAAGGTTGGTCTCCAGGATGGTGATATAAGAGGTGGTGGGACTTATTGTTCAGGTCCAGTGGGGATTGGTTAGGTTACTGTGGGTGCTACCATCCTGAGATAGTTCTCATAGTTCTATCAAGAGAGTTGTTACAAAAGAGCAAGTTCAGCCACTCCCAGCCCATTTGGCTTCCCATCTTGCAATGTTATCTCTTCCAACTATCTTCTCCCAGGATAGTTGCCATTTGACATTAGGCTCTTACCAGATGTGAGCTGATACCAGTGTCATTCCCTTGCAGCTACAGAACTGTGGGCAAAATAGACTTCTTTATGAATTACTCTGCCTTAGCTACTTTGTGATAGTCATAGAACATAGAATTATACAGTATTTCACAGGTACAAGAAACAGATCAAGGTAGACAGGGAAAATACTCCCACAGCCTTTATGATCGACTGCTTTTGGGGTCTGAACTTCTCCTAGATTGCTAACTGGAGCTTGATCATTTATACAATCTAAAAGAGAATTATAGCCTCATCATATCAGCTTGTGATATGACCTTTTGGCTAAATTTTCTAACTCCATTTTTTGTTTTTATATTGTTTATCTCAGTAAGAGGTTCAATGTCAAATTTGAATTTCTTATTGTTCAAAGGGTGGGCCTATCTGAAAGATATTGTCCTCTAGAAACAAATAAAGAAAAACAAATATTTAGTTCCAAAGAGAATAATTCAAGACTTATGGTCCCTGGGGGACAGAGACAACTCATAAACATGTACTATGTCAGTTGTAATATGCTGAAGGTGATCCAAAACCTTAAGGTTTTTGGTGCAGAAACAAAGCATACTCTAGTGTTTAAAAGATATGGATTCTCAAAAGACAATAATTATTTTTTACCACTCCTTGATTATATGGTCAGCACTATTAATAGCCACCAGTTGGCCCTTCATATTTTGTGGGTTCCACATCTGTGGATTCAAGCTCCTGCAGATCAAAATATTTTTAAGAAATTATCTGTACTGAACATGTATAGACTTCTATTGTCATTACTTCCTAAATAATATCATATAACTGTTTGTATAGCATTTGCATTATATTAGGTATTATAAGCAGTCAAGAGATGACTTTAAGTAGAGGGGAAAAGTGGTAAGCAAGGGCTATATGTGAGACTTCAGCAACTGTGAACTTGGATATCTAAAATGGGCCTGGAATTAATTCTCCATGGATATATCCAGAGATGCCTCTGAGTGTGTGTATTACATATATATATATATATATATATATATATATATATATATATATGTAAAATTTCACTGACTCCTCACTTCAATACTGTGAGGCAAGCATTATTATCCATATTTTAAGGACAAAGTTTATGCTCAGAGAAATAAGCTTCCGAGATCATATAGCTAGGTGATGAGGTTCCCTCTCAATTCTGGCCTCTCCAAATGTCATGTTCTTTGCTACCAGGCTAAACAGATGCTGTTTCAAGGAAAAAATATAAATGTAAATAAAGCATCCTACCTTTGATTAGCTTGGTGCTTTACATTAATGTAGCACACAAATATGTATATCTACTGCATCATGTGGCTTGCAGGACAAGGTTTTGAATAGATAATTGGAACATTAACCAGGTTTCCTGCAGTTAGGACTAACCTAAGTAATATTTATGTTTGATTGAACTGCTACAAATTTTCAAAACAACAGATCTATCCATAAGCTAAAAATATCTAAAATAAAAACAAATTATTTAGGGGTTCATCCACCTTTTAGGTTACCCATAGCATTCTTCCTCTCCACAAGCATAAAGAATACCAGACTCAGCCCTAGCAGCTTGGGAGGCTGACAGGAGGATTGCAAGTTCAAAGCCAGCCTCAGCAATGGCAAGGCACTAAGCAACCCAGTGAGACCTTGTCTCTAAATAATGTACAAAACAGGGCTGAGGATGTGGCTCAGTGGTCTAGTGCCCCTGAGTTCAATCTACAATATCAAAAAAAAAAACAACAACAACAACAACAAACAGAATGCCAGACTCATGCTTACCAGATCATGTAAGTAAGATTCTTAAAAGCCAAATTTCTCTCTTAAAATATATCAAGTTTTTTTATGAAATAATAATTAAATCATGATACTATTTACCAAAATGGAAAATGTATGTCCCTTATATCTATCAATTCCAGTTCTGGGAATTCATGTTACAAAAAAAAAATTTCACAAAGATACACAGAGGGATGTTCATTAAGGCACTGTTTAAATAACAAAATCCAAGAATAAAATTAAAGACCTCTCAGTGAAAATTGGTTACAGCCACACTTTACTTAATAATTATTCCTCATGTTTTCCAATGTGCCAGGCATTGTTTGTGGCACTAACAATTTATCAATGAAAAGAGCTGATACTCTATAGATGATGGTACATCCTTACAAGAGCAAGTAATAAATCCATTAAAGTGGGGGTAGGCTATCTGCAGAGGTGGACTGTACACTGTATTTAATGAAAAGAAAACCAAGTCAAAGAACAAATTCTATAATACATATATGTATACTTATATGTATTATAAAATTTCCTAAACAAACATAAAATTTATATATATATATATATATATATATATATATATATATATATATATATGGGGTTATGGATATTTCTGTTTAAGTTCTACTAAATTTGGGAAGGGAGTGTTGTCTATCTGGGATAAATTATACTTTGATGTTTTAAATTACAATGAAATTTTAAAAATCATAATAATATCAATAAAGAATTTTCAATGAATTTCACAAATTAATTTAGCTCAAATGCAGAGAGCAAATGCAGAGGCAAGTATTACAGACTCTATTTTATTGTCCTTTCCAATAGGTAGGTAAATTTTGGGGTCATTTCATCATCCCAGGGCCTTTAACTTGGTACTCAATCCTTGATCATAAACACAAAGCAGTGCCTAGACCATATAACCAAATTTCTGCTACCTGAGGACTTTGTTTCTGATCCTAATATGAAGTGGATAGGGATACAAGTGGCTGACTGTCCTGCCAATATATCTTGCATTTTGAAGGGGTTAGAGTGGGTAGCCTTTGGGGAAATTCAGTTGCACCTCCACCAGTGCTGAGTTACAATACAGCTTGGGCTTGTTTATATTGCATTCAAACAGTTTGTTTCCAACCCATTAGTGAGATGTGAATATCAAAAAAGAGCAAGGAAGCAGGTCTCCTAAACAAACAAAGCCCAAAACCCAAAAGCAGAAAAAGAAAAAAGAAAAAACAAACCCTTGGGAACTGGAAAATGTGCTTTAACCTCCTAAGTGTAGTGGGCAGATGACATAGAGAAAAGGACCCAGCAAGCTGGTTGGTCATAGCTTGCTTGAGAGACACGAAGACAATCCATCTTCTTCTCAACATTGTCCACAGAAGGAAACATCATGCGCCTGTTTGGTAGTAGGAGGGATGGTTTCTCAGGACCTGTTTGGGGATTTTCCTAAGAATCCTCTGTGTGTGTGTGTGTGTGTGTGTGTGTGTCTTTGTGGAAGTGTTTCCAGTAGTTGCCTCTGAAGATGGTGGCTGGGGATTTCAGGTTTGGGAAGAATATGTCCCTGTTTTAAATCAACGTTTCATTTAGAATGATGTCAGATTTTCACTAAAGTTGCAAAGATAATAAATGCAGAACTGCCATATGTCCCCATTAGTCTCACATCATGATAGTGCATTTGTCACAATTAAGAAACCAACAGTGGGCTGGGGATGTGGCTCAAGCAGTAACACACTTGCCTGGCATGTATGGGGCGCTGGGTTTGATCCTCAGAACCACATAAAATAAAATAAAGATGTTGTGTCCACCAAAAACTGAAAAATAAATATTAAAGATTCTTTCTCTCTCTCTCTTAAAAAAAACAGAAAAGAAAAGAAAGAAACTAACAGTGGTGCATTTCTGTTAACTAAATTCCATACTTAGATTTCACTAGTGTTTCCATTAAGGTTCATTTACAATGGCTATTTGTTTTTTACTTCATACTTTTGTGTAATGATTGGAATTCTTAACCTTGTGCACCATTTTTCCAAAACATGAAAAGGCTTAACAAATAAAAATGTCCAACATATATGTAATTTATGATGACTTATCAGGATTCAAATTCAGCTCAATGTTCATTTATCAGCCATTTAAAACAGAGCTAAGATACTCCAAGGAATAAAAAGTAGATAGTTGGCAAAGGAAAATACAGTTCTTTCTCTTAATTGGATTGAGATGCATATTTTAAAATGATAAATATTCTCACAAACATTCTACCTAGAATTATCAGCTATTAAATATTAAGGATTGCTTAAAAAATGTTTGTTATGATATTAAAAGAGCCATTTGTACTTCAGATTTCAGGTGCCAGCGGTGCATTTTACATGCAATCAGTACATTATCTCACTTAAGCATCACAGAATCTACAAACAAGTGAACACTTTTCTTACTTAACTATGAGGACCAAAGGAACAAGCTAGACAACTGTATAAGGAAAAAAAAGTATATAACAGATGTAGGATTTGAACCTCTTTCTTTATAAATCCAAAGTTTCTGTCTCTTCACTGTGCCATACAGTTTCTATTACCATATTCAACTGATGGGCTCATCATGAGGTCAAATCAGTTGACTTTTCTATTTCTGAACTCAAGCTGCCAGGGCAGGTAAATTAAGGCAAGAAGGCAGAAGAAAGTAAAAAAAAAAAAAAAGGAAGACTCATCAAAAAGAAAATCATTGCATATTAATTTTGCACATTTTGCATAATCTTTAATGGCCATTTTAAATCACAGTGTGTTCAGGATATCATCGTGAATATAAAACACACTTTACTTCAGTGTTCCTTAATGTGCTTGTAGCTCATACCTGGAAGTACATTCCACTATGATTTGTTCCCATTTTCATTAAATCTTGGGCTTTTAAAAAAATTTTATTTCTTTCTCCTGTAGATTCGCCCATAAAATATGTTGAGGAATCATATCTTCTCTTGAGACTCCCCCCCCCCTTTTTTTTTTTTCCTCAGGGACTGTATATTTCAAAGTGATGGCCCAGAGGTGGAAGAGAAATTAAGTGGAGGAAGATACATGGAGAGGGAGGCTGCATCTGTGGTTAAAAGAATAAAGCAGAGAAAGATGTGAAGAGGAAATAGGCTCTTGGCTCAAAGTACCACCCTCTCTTAAAGCAGGTGAGGACTGGGACTTTCAACCACAGTTGTATTTTCGTAAAAACTCTGTATTTATTCACAGGTCTTAAAGCTTGGAAAGTAAGGACTCAGCTAGAAAGTTTGAAAGCTTATTGAAATTCAGACATCTCTAGAAGCTTTCTAGATTGAGTATATACCTAAGGTTAGGTAAGAACTTCAATTAGGTATAGTCAGTATTTCTAAGGCTGGGGGAGTGCTAGAACCTTTATCTATAAGATTAGACAGTAGAAGCCAGGTGCAGTGGCCCGTGTGTGTGATCCCAGTGGCTTGGGAGGCTGAGATAGGAGGAATGCAAGTTCAAAGTCAGCCTCAGCAAAAGTGAGGCACTAAGCAACTCAGTGAGACCCTGTCTCTAAATAAAATACAAAATAGTTCTGGGGATGTGGTTCCGTGGTCAAATGCCCCTGAGTTCAACCCCCTGCCCCCTCCCCCCCAAAAAAGATTAGATAGTAGAATGATTGGACATAACTTCTCTATGCTCATATATGAATACACCACCAATAAAACTCCACATTATGTATAAGCACAAGAATGGGAATCTAATTAGAAGAAATTATACTTCATGTATTTATAATATGTCAAAATACAATCTACTGTCATGTATATCTAACAAGAATAAATAAAAATATAAGTGAAATTCAGAAAAAAAGCCTTCAAAATAATTGTATGGTTACCAAGGAACAAAGGACAAAGTCATAAAAATCAAATGTCAATGACTAAGTGCATTATATGGGAATGTTTTCTAAATCAAATTGCTGCAGAATGCCATTTCTTGGGGGAAAAGGTATGCCCCAAACAGATGTAAGATTCCTTGAGATATAAGTAAACATATAATAAATGCAACTAAGGCACACAACATTGCTATTTCAGATATATTGTAAGCTATTTGAAGGCAAGGGGCAGTCTGTCTTTTGTGTATATCATTCATATTGCCTCCAGACCTTTGAACATGTTCTTCCTTGGTGAACCCATTACTTGTGATATAACAACTGTAATAAGAAAGACTAAATTACATTGAATCATTAATTCATATCATAACTTAAGAGAAACAATCCAAAAGTTTGAATTCAAACTTTGCAGGTCCAGCTAGCTATCACTTATCAGCTCTGCTACTTTTGAAAATCAAAATGCAGAATCATGATGACATGGCAGCTGGAAGTTTGCTGGGGCCCCTTCAGCTGTTCCCTGTACGGGCCACCAAATGCCGCAGTCTGGCTGGGCACAATTCAGGAGCCACTTGTCAAAAGAAATGAACTTTATTTTTAGAACCACACAGGCCAAACAAAACAGCTCCTCAGGAAAAACCCTCAGAGCCCAACTTCCACCACCGGCTTCCCACAAGCCTCTCCCACAACCACAAGCCTTACCACCTCCCACAATCCTCCTGCTCTTGAGGCTGATTGGCTGGGTCATGTGGGAAGAGCCAAAAAAAGTCCCCCAATGAGCAGCTCCGTGGTCTGAAAGGGCAGGGAAACAGCCCAATGAGCATCACCGCAGAGGAGCCAATCAGCTAGATGTTGCTGGGGCCACTGTGAGCCAATCATCAGCTGGCAGCTGGAAGTTTGCTGGAGCCCCTTTGGCTGTGGCTCTCAACAATGACATAAGACAAAATCCACTTAAAGCCATAGACCACTATATAATGTTTTGCTATGAATAATCAAATATACATTTCAATAACTATTTAACTCTTTGCTACTTGGTTGTTTGTATTATTTTCACCAAAAGCACAGATACAAGTCAGATGTGGTGGCACACCCTGTAATCCCAGTAGCTCCAGAGGCTGAGGCAGGAGGATCTCAGGTTCAAAGCCAGCCTCAGCAAAATTGAGGCACTAAGCAACTCAGTGAGACCCTGTCTCTAAATAAAATATAAAATAGGGTTGGGGATGTGTCTCAGGGGCCAAATGTCCCTGAGTTCAATTTTTGGTAAACCACCCCCCCCCCAAAAAAAAAAGTATACAGATTCATTACAATGATTACATAAAAGATTAAACCAGATCATGGAATGCACCATGTATCAAATATTATTCTGAATCCAAAAATAGAAATATGTTTCAATGCAAACACATGGCAAAGAATTTACTGACTAGGAAGAAGGCTGGCCTATACCTAACATATCAAATTAATCTGATCATCAGCTGATGCAGAATGACAACTGGCAGTTCATTTGTTTTATTATGTGTAAGTGTCCACTTGGTCCTTGACCTTTGTAGGACAGGCCATTTTCTAAGGTTGAGTTATCCCAGATGAAGAACTAAAGCAAAGGATTTGAGTAAAAGGAGTGATTTATAAGTAAGTGATCCCACAAGAAACTATTAAGGGAGTGAGGGAAACAAGACAGAAGAGAATTAAACCAAGCAAGGGTGCAATTTCAGAGTACAATCCAACTTCAGTCTGATCCAAAGGGAGCTATCATGTATATATTACATATCAAAATTTGTGGTCCTGATAAGCAAAGGAACAGTTGTCAGTCATTGCCTTTAGGCAGCAGTCTATGGTGTAGGTAGGAGAGTGTGATGTGGTGGGTGGTGACTTAGCTCAGCAGAGGTAACCTTTCTCTCTCACAGTTTATTATCTGTCCAGTCAAGGATCATCCAGTCACAAGTAACAGAGCACACTGCAAGCTTGTCTGAGCAAAAATAAATTTATTAAACTAATATATGACTGTGTTACAAAACACTAGACAAGAATAACAGCTGGTCACATCAGAGACTGCATATGGTAACTAGAAAGATGAAAAGAATCAAAAGCCTTCTTCTTCCAACACTTTTTTCCACTGTGTCCTTGTTTCTTTCTAAAGAAATTCTCTCTGTGGTCCATCAGCTTATTAGGACTTTCAAATACTTGCCCGTTGTCTAAATCTTCATGAATTCTTAACTCCAAGGAAAATGCAGACTGACTCAGACATTTCTACACCTCTTAGTTCAAGGCCTCAAAAAGGAATCTGCTGGGGTCTGTAGGCAATGTGTTTCAAGGAGCTATTACTGAAGAGCAGGGAGCTGAAATGATAAAATTTACCTAGAAGAATCCACTCACAGCAACTCATAAAGAGTCAATGCAGACTGAGGTGGGATCTCCCAAGCCTTTCTGCTTTACCACCCAACATTAGTTCCCCATGGCACAGAAGGATATGTAGGAGGTGAAAATTAAATATTTTGCTTTTGTGTATTTATGTTTCAGACTTGGTGAGAAACACAGTAAATTATGAGCCCAGTTTACCAATATCTTAATTATCTCCTATGACACATAATGTCCATATAAACTGGAAATACAGAAACATACAAAGTAGCATTCTTGAGAATAACCTCAATGGTAAGATTGCTCTAAAATGACTGAGCTTTATCCATGGTTAGTAGCACTGTAAATGAGTAGAATATCTTAGAAAGTAATTTGTTAATAAGCATAGACCTATAAAAAATGTTCATGTCCATTGACCTAGTAATTCTGATTAAGAGAAACTACCATAAAGAGTTCAAAATATGGGGGAAAGCTTTATGTACCATATGTTTACTACAGAAGTGTCTACAGAGAAAAATAATAGAAGATAATCTAACTATGTTTCAGAAAGGGAATAATTATATAAACCACTGGAATATTCTCCACTTATTGAGGTTCTGGTCATGAAGAATATGAAACATCATGGATAAAATGTTTCTATGTTCTTTTGTGAAATATAGTGCAATACTGGAAGGGAACTCAGAATGATCAGGGTAAAACTACATGGAAAAAAAGAAATTAAGTCAAGATACTAATGGTTAAATCAACCTAATGAAAATATATGCCTTTTTCTCTATTTTCTGAATCGCTTCCAATGTACATACATTATTTTCATAAAAGAAACAAAACTCTTATAAAATTGCTAGTATATTATGACCACCTTCTCTGCTGGATACAGTTTACAATCTCTAGAGCTGTTTCTTCCTACTCTTTGATGGGCTACCAACTCCCTTGAAACCTATTACTTTTTGAAAGGATTTTAGAAGTTAAAGACTATAGTACTTGGATACTACTGAGAGGAAAATAGAAAATTCAGCTTAAGTAACTATTGCAAAGAAAATTTAGAAGGGTCTCAGGAAAGTTGCTTTGCTGAAAAAAAAATGGAGGTAGAGAGGACCTCTAATTCTCAGAAGTGTCTGACGCTGGCAAATACAAAGCAGTGGTGGTGGAAGGATCTGCAGCACTCAAAATATCTGATGACATAGCCAGGAAGGGTACATAGGAGATAGCAATTAGCATGTGCTCAAGTAATCATCATCAAACCTGTAGATTTTATTTTCCAAGTGACGATTAGCCTGATTCTTCCGCCTGTTTATAGGAGGCTAGAGTATTATAAAAGCCAACAGAAGTGAGAGAATGTGCACATCCCATGCTCTGAATAAGTAAAACGTGGCTCTCTCATTGAAACTGTTCTGAGAACATAGTGTTATGCTGTGGTAGCATGAAAGGTGAATTAAACAATAATGCCATCCTCATTACAAGATGCAACACAACACAGCATTTTCCAAAGTGTGTTCTGCAGAATACCAGTCCCCAAAGATGTTCCATTAAAGAAAACATTTTGGGTGTGAATTAGATCTAGCATGCATTGCACATACATCCTTTTAAATAACCAGTAGAGTACTGAAAAGTACCACAATAAGGAAAAAAACTATGTTATCAGCCTTTCCCAAACTAAACTGCTCCTTCCCGATCCCTCCCCTTGATGCAATAACTAACATCACTGAGTAAAAGCAGTGTTCTGCAAAATATATACAGTTTGTTAAGTGTATAATGTTGACAGATTTCAGGACCTGTGAGATATAATCTCAAATCAATTTCTATCACACACTAGCCCCAGGAATCGGAGTTAATGAGATTGCCTTGTTCCACCAAAGATCTTTAAATGGTTTCAGTCCACCTAAAATATAATCATAAACATACAAAAATTCACGAGGGACAAACATCCCTTACATCTAGTAATTTCTGAGGTTTTCTTTTCAGTTACTCTGTTAGAAGGTACAATTTTTTTTCCCCTTCAAATCTTGGCTCTTACTCTCTCGTCTATGATCCCAAGACCCACACATTTTTCCAGGCTGCCTGTCTTCATTACTGATTTTGATACACATTTCTGGTCTGTTTAGGAATCACCAAGTCTAGGCACAGGATGGGGCACAGCAGCACAGGATGCCCACACATCTGCACCACCCACCCTCCTGCAGCAGCTATAAGCCAAAAGAGAAGCCCCTTCCTGTGTAATGTAGTGCTATAACCTGCTCAGGCAAATGGAGGACATTGAGGGAAACCAGCTCCCTGTCACAGAGCAGGTTTTGAAGATTAAACTTAGGACTTATAAGAAATTAATTAATAACCAAGAGTAGTTAGTTGTTAGGTGGTGGTTTCAAATTGTGTTTCTCCAATGACCAATGATGTTCAGTATTTTTCTTGTGTAATTCATATATCTTGATTGGCCAAGACTGTCCAAATCTTTTGCAATGCTTCATTTTGAATTGATATATCTTATAATCTAGTAGCAAGAGTTCCTTTTATTTCCCTAATATAGTCTTTTTTAATATTTATTTATTTATTTTTTGGCGGACACAACATCTTTGTTTGTATGTGGTGTTGAGGATCGAACCCGGGCCGCACGCATGCCAGGCGAGCACGCTACCGCTTGAGCCACATCCCCAGCCCCGCTAATATAGTCTTTATACATGCATTTGGTGAATATGTATTTTACAAACACTTTCTTTCAGTCTATGGTTTGTCTTTGAATTTATTTAGCTATCTATTTTATCTATCTATTAAAATTAAAAATATTAAAAATATTAATATTATA
Organism: Spermophilus citellus; assembly: GCF_964194105.1. Taxonomy (NCBI): domain Eukaryota; kingdom Metazoa; phylum Chordata; class Mammalia; order Rodentia; family Sciuridae; genus Spermophilus; species Spermophilus citellus. The sequence continues at coordinate 46,084,051 of NC_138199.1, read as the reverse complement.
TTGATATTAATATTAATATTAAAAATATTAAAAATATCAGTGGATTTTAGTTTACCTATTTGTCTCAATCATACTCTGTGCTTTTAATATTATATTAAAAAACTTTTTGCCAAACTCAAGATCACAAGAATTCTCCCTATGTTGTATCTGGAAGTTTTACAGTTTTAATACTTATATGTAAGTCTATGGTTTGTTGCAAGTTAATTTTTGTATACAACATGAGGTAAGGTCAAGAAGTGTATTTTGGGGGTGGGGTTGTGGCAGTAGAATGCTCACCTATTTTGTGCAGGGCACTGGGCTTGATCCTCAGCACCACATAAAAAAATAAATAAAATAAAGGTATTGTGTCCAACTACAACTAAAAAATAAATATTAAAAAAGAAGTATACTTTGTATAAAAGAAGAGGTGAAAGCAATTCCTGTGATAATTTTAAAATCAAATCCTGGGGAAAGCTACTAAGGAGCCAATCAATCCAGTGTGGAGAAGAAGAAGAAGAAGAAAACAAAATAGCTCTAGGAATGAGGTTTCCAAAGGAAAAAAACAATGAAATCAATACAGTATCTGACAAAGTTGAGATGAGTTTTACATTTTTGGTAAAGAGTGTTAAGAGAATTCCCTTTAGGTACATAGCAACTAAGCAATAAAAAGGCAATTAGTAACTCTGGGTAAAACAAAAGGATTTACAGGAAAAACTAGTTAATATTAATACACAATGTGATACAACTGTGTATTATGTCTTCTCAGTGAAGTGACTATTGATTAAACCACAAACTCTCATACAATTATATTGAGGAAATGGAGGAAGGAACACATGTGTTTGGGCAAGGGAGGGACATGGTTGGTGTGTATGCTAAATCTTCTCAATGTGGAAGAATATACATGGTACAGTCTATAACTGAATAATAATATGAATATATTGTTTAAAAAATATAGACCTAAAAAGCAAAAACAACAGTTAAAAAGAAGAAAGAATTTGGTAGAGAAAAGGCAGAAATTCTGGCTTGCAAGGAGTGAGGCAGGAAAGTGCTATTTTTGTGTAAGTACCATGATATAATCTGAACTTTCAGTTTATGAATATGGCCATGTTTAACAGAAAAACAATTTTAAAAAACTACAGTTAAGTTCAATATGTAGAAAAAGTGATTTCTTGTCTGCTAACAACTTAAAGCAGTTCCAATAGAAATAGTAATTTGTAATAGTAAAGAGTCTGTCCATTTGTTCTATAAATGGAATAAATATGAAAAAAACACCTCACTTGGTTTACCAAGGTTATTGGCATTTTATAAAGTACTCAAGTAATTAACAATTCATAAAATGGAGGGGGGCATATTTTATGATACAAATTCATTCTCCAGCAAAAATTTTTCTCTGAAATGATATGTTCACACACAGGGATATTCTGCAAAACTATCTGCAGGGAGCTACCTTGCAGGCAGGACCCCCCAGGTCTGCTTTCCAGGTGCAGGGAAGTTGGCAGATGACTGCTCCAGGTAGGCTGCACATCAGTCTCCAGCATCTGCTGCTCATGCCTCAGCTTTGTCAAATGCCTCTGTACCAGTGTGCCTTTCTGTTGCAATTCATTCCTTGGTTCTGAGATGTCCTCTTTGAGAACTTGATCCGGTTCTAGACAGACAACTGCAATTGCAGTGTTATTTTTTTGCTGTTGTTGCTTTGTTTTGTTTTTTTGTTTGTTTGGTTGGTTTTAATAAATAGCAACACTCAGTCTGACTTGCAATATCCAGACACTTCTGAATACACGGATCAACATCAGGTCAAATTTCTTCCTGACCTGTGCCATTGACATAATCCTGACTCAGGAGAGAAGCAAAGCAAACCTAATGCCAACTTCAACTCATCCACCAAGTGCTGTTAGAAGTTCTCAGAGCACCGGGTGCTACCTGAAGAAGCAAGACCTCCCCTGAGGGTGGGGGAGTCCCAGCAGGTGGCGAGGGTCCCCTTCTGCTGGGCTGCCAGGAGAACATATGATCCAGCCCAGCTACCATGTCTGGAATTGATTATTTTACTTTACTGTGGTAGAAATACTAGTCAAGAAGTCTAGTATAGAAAATAACTGTTTATTATTACCAATGACAAAAAGATATGCTATAATTCTCAGGCTTTTCTCCTGCAAATGGGTATTGGTAACTTCTGTTAAAATTATAATTAATCCTAATTTCAAAGGAAATTTTACACATCATAAAGGATTAATTATATGTTTAAAAAGGATTTTATAAAAATGTTGATCTCTTTAAAATAGTTCATATTTGCCTTTACATTTTAAAAAAGCTAGATATTCTCACTGAAATATAACATCAAAGTACCAAATAGATAAGAGGGTATGGATTCTATAGTCAGTTAAGCTATTGAACCTAAGTATCCAAGAGGTCCTTAGGAAAAACTCAAATTTCAGCATTTTCACATTTGCAAGTTGTTTCTCAAACTTCGTGATAATACTGATATGAAAATCCAGGAACATGTTTTTGAGTTTTAAAATATTGCAATTTTTCTACTGAAAAAAGTGCAAAATATCAGTATTTTCACTATTTTTAACCCCCCCCCCCCAATACCTTGTATTTTCTGTTTGATTTTTAAACGGTATTTTACCTGTGTATTCAGAATCAACTTAACCACCTGGTTGCAGAGATGTTCAGGAATGGAAAGCAAGAAAGTATGCAATGTCCAGTCCTCATGGAGAAATGGACACTACCCAGAGTCCAGGCTTTTACTAAAGTGTTAGGTGTCTAGTCAGTCCTTAGTAACAGGCATCCAGGGCTCTCTACCCTGGAACTCGACCACTGCAGTACTTGAGCTATTTTACACTCTCCCCCCATATTCTAGCCACAGTCGATTAGACTATACTGATTGAGTAAGTCAGTTTTCTTACAGAAACAGGCAGAACTGTGTTACCTGACCAATTTATATGTTATTGGTTAGACATCAGAGGAAGGCCAATCCTGGTAAAGCCAGGAGGTTTTTAGGATAATGAGCATCTACCTTTGGATAAAGAAGGGAACAAGGAATATAGCTGGTACTATTGAGGCGGGAAGATAGATCTCCCATAGGCAGCCAGGAGAAGGAAAGGAGGGGAGGGGGGACATCATGACAACCTGAAAGAAGACAGAGGGTCTGAAAGACATCCTGTGACGCACCACTCCCTGCCACTGTTAACCACGGTGCCACCTCCCGAGTTAAAATAGCTGTTTTTGTTCCTCATAGCTGCAACCACAGGGGACCTTCCTTGGCTATCCTTGTCCTTACTCCTAGCAAGGGCCAACCGCAAGCAGACCTCTACCCCAAATGCCTCCCCTTCCTAACAGACTTGTCAAAAACCACCAAGTGAGATGGTCCTCTTAATTATGTAAATAAGAGATTGAAAGTATGCACTTCTGATGGGCTTATGAAACTCAGAGCTTAAAGAGTTTGACTGGTCCATGCCGGCATCCCTCACCCCACCAATCACTCTCAGCCATCAGATACGCCTTCAAAACCCCTAGGGAACAGACACACATTGGCATCCCTCTCTTGGGGACCCTCCCCTTTGGAAGGTCTGTTTTCTTTCTGTTACTCCAATTAATCCTGTTACTTTGCTCTCACCCTTATGTCCCTGAATTTCATTCCTGGTATTCACAAGACAAAAGAATCCCCGATGCCTAACTCTGTTACACTATGGATTCCTGAGAGGGGAGAATTTAATAGACATCTTGCTTACTCTGCCCAGCAAGAGAGTTCTATATCCTTTAAAGTTCACTCAAATCAAACACTAGAAAGATCTTTTCTTGATCTCCTGTCAGAATTGATGTTTTAGTACTGAGTGTACCTACCAGGTGTTTTTATGCCTCTGTATATCCCTAAGTTTAAAGTTGTTTATTATTTATGTCATAAATAATTGAGATTATAGTAAGAAATTCTAGGTCTGTAGAGGGCCTGGAAATTTCTCTAAGGCATCATCAAATTGTCTCATTTATTTCCCAAATGTTTTTTTTTTTTAATTTTTATTATTGGTTGTTCAAAACATTACATAGTTCTTGACATATCATATTTCATACATTTGATTCAAGTGGGTTATGAACTCCCATTTTTACCCTGTATATAGATTGCAGAATCACATCAGTTGCACATCCACTGTTTTACATATTGCCATACTAGTGTCTGATGTGTTCTGCTGCCTTTCCTATCCTCTACAATTCCTCCTCCCCTCCCCTCCCCTCCCATCTTCTCTCTCTACCCCCATCTACTGTAATTAATTTCTCCCCTTTGTTTTTTTCCCTTTCCCCTCACTTCCTCTTATATGTAATTTTGTATAACAATGAGGGTCTCCTTCCATTTCCATGCAATTTCCCTTCTCTCTCCCTTTCCCTCCCACCTCTCATCCCTGTTTAATGTTAATCTTTTTCTCATGCTCTTCCTCCCTGCTCTGTTCTTAGTTGTTCTCCTTATATCAAAGAAGACATTTGGCATTTGTTTTTTAGGGATTGGCTAGCTTCACTTAGCATAATCTGCTCTAATGCCATCCATTTCCCTGCAAATTCCATGATTTTGTCATTTTTTAGTGCAGAGTAATACTCCATTGTGTATAAATGACACATTTTTTTAATCCATTCATGTATTGAAGGGCATCTAGGTTGGTTCCACAGTCTAGCTATTGTGAATTGTGTAGCTATGAACATCGATGTAGCAGTATCCCTGTAGTATGCTCTTTTTAGGTCTTTAGGGAATAGACCGAGAAGGGGAATAGCTGGGTCAAATGATGGTTCCATTCCCAGCTTTCCCAGGAATCTCCATACTGCTTTCCAAATTGGCCGCACCAATTTGCAGTCCCACCAGCAATGTACAAGTGTACCCTTTTCCCCACATCCTCACCAGCACTTGTTGTTGTTTGACTTCCTAATGGCTACCAATCTTACTGGAGTGAGATGGTATCTTAGGGTGGTTTTGATTTGCATTTCTCTGATTGCTAGAGATGGTGAGCATTTTTTCATGTACTTGTTGATTGATTGTATGTCCTCCTCTGAGAAGTGTCTGTTCAGGTCCTTGGCCCATTTGTTGATTGGGTTATTTGTTATCTTATTGTTTAATTTTTTGAGTTCTTTGTATACTCTGGATATTAGGGCTCTATCTGAAGTGTGAGGGGTAAAAATCTGTTCCCAGGATGTATGGTTTTTTTATCTGTTTTCTTCTATCTGGTGAATATATTAATCCAAGGTGCCATCTTGTCGTTTTTTCAAAATTATATACTATTTTATTGTAATAAATCCCTACTTGTACCATATTCTTATAAAAATCTGTTCTCTCTCCTGTACCAGAGTGTTCATTTCAATATGCAAATTAAATCATCTTTAGTTTACCCTTTAGGACTCCATAGAAACAGCCCTTTGTTTCTACAGTCTCTTTTTCTACCACAATCTTGTTCACACAAACCATAATACCTCTTCTATGTTGTTGCTATTGTTGTTTATTTATTGTGAGAACTTTGTTTTGAGAGAGAGAGAGAGAGAGAGAGAGAGAGAATTTTTTAATATTTATTTTTCAGTTTTCGGTGGACACAACATCTTTATTTTATTTTTATGTGGTGCTGAGGATCCAACCCAGCGCCCCACGTATGCCAGGCAAGCGTGTTACCACTTGAGCCACATCCCCAGCCCGATTGTGAGAACTTTTTAACATGAGACCTACCTTCTTAACATATTTTTAAGTGTTCCAACAGTATTGTTGCCTGTAGTCACAATGTTGTACAATAGATCTCTAGAACTTATTTATCTTATATAATTGAAAATGTATACCTTTTAATTAGCAACTTCTCACTTCCAACTTCCCCTGGTCCTGGCTCCCACCATTCCACTCTTGGCTTCTATGAGTTTAACTATTTTAGATTCCTTATACAAGTGGAATCCTACACTGTCTGTCATTCTGTGGCTGACTTATTTCACTTTGTATAAGTTCCCCAAGGTACATCTGGATTGTCACATAAGGCTTCTTACTTTTGAAAGCTTAATAATATTCCATTGTGGATATCTAACACATTGTTTATCCATTCTTCTCTCAGTGAACATTTAGGTTGTTTCCACAGCCTGACTATTATAAACCGTGTTGTACTGAACGTGGGCTTGCCAATGAGTCTCTGAAATCCTGATTATAAAAATGCAGGCAGCAAAATCAGAAATAGATGATTGGGTTATATCAAACCCAAAAACTGTGCACAGCAAATAAAATACTCAATAGAAGGAAATGGCAACCTACAAAATAGAACATATTGCAAAGCTTTATATTTGATAAGGGGTTGTTTGGGGCAGCTTTGTGTCACTGAGACCAAAATAACTGACAAGAACAACTTAGAGGAAGAAATGTTTATTATGGTTCACAGGTTAAAAGTTTAGGCTATGGTTGGTCAAATCCATTGTTTGGGCCCAAGGTGAGACAAAACATCAAGGCCAAAGGGCATGACAGAGGAGCACTGCCCACCTTATGGGGGCCTGAAAACAGATGGGGGGAGGGTCTGTAGAGAAGATGAACCCTTCCAGGGCATGTGCCCAGTGATTCACCTCCTTTAACCATGCCCCATTTGCCTATAGTTGCTACCCAATTAGTCCAAACTAGGATGGGCAGATTAAGTTACAACACTTACAATTCAATCACTTCACCACCAAATATTCCTCAACATTCCTGCATTCATAGGAGCTTTCCGGGGGTGGGGGGAGGCACCTCATATCTAAACCAAATATTTTTCCCCTGGCCCCCAAAAATTCAAAGTCCAAATCACAGTAAAAAAAAAAATGCATGTAGACCATCTCCAAGAGTTCCCATAGTCTTAACAGTTCCAGATTACTCAAAAGTCCAAATCCAAAGTTTTACCTGAGACTCAGTGCAAACTCTTCGTTGTAAGCCCCCTGTAAATTTTGAAAGCAAGTTACATATATCCTATATACAAAAGCACAGAGCAAATATTCCCATCTCAAAAAAGAATAGTGGCACAGAAATAGGGGATGGAACCAAAGCAAGTCTGCATCCCAGCTGGCCATCAGGTCCTGTAACTCCAAGCACAGCTTCTAGGACACGTGGCAGGGAGCTGGGGCAATCCTGCCCCTTTGGCCTTGCTCATTGCATTGCAGATGGGCTCTCTGTTAACCTGGCTCTCTCTGCAGCCATCCGCTTTTCTCAGCAGACAATCTATATTGGTAGCATCTTATAATTTCCTGGGGTCTCAATTCCAATTTTGGCTTCACCTTCAGAGTTTCATGCATTGTCCTCTCAGGGGCAGTCCATAGGTATCTGACACAGTAACAGGGTCAATTTCTAAAACATATAAGGAACTCTACAATTTAACAGGGAAAAGAATCCTAACATTCGGATTTAAAAATGACTGATTTGAATTTCTCTGGTGAAGGCATACAAATGGCCACCAGGTATTAGCTATTAGGAAAATGAAAATTCCAACCATGGTAAAACATTAATTCACACCTTTTGGGGTGGCAATTATCAAACAAAATATCAACTGTTGGCGAAGATGTGGGGGGATCAGAACCTTTTAGACTCTTGGTGGAGATGTAAATGGTGCCACTGCTTTGGAAAACAGTATGAAGAGACCTCAAAATAATATAACTACTATATGATCCAACAATTCCATTTGAGGAATTTTTTCAAGATTTGAAATTACAGTGACCTTCTTTAATCATTGATTCTTAACATGTTCCCTTCTGCAGTGCATCCTGTGTATGTGCTGTTCACAAAATAAATAATTTTCATTCTTTAGGTCTTAGTTCCATTCTTCTTTTGGAGGTCTCATAATAATTGAGTGTCAGGAATAAGGGTCACTAACTAAAACACTCCAAATGATAGACTGATTTATTAATTTAATAGTTAATAAAGGAAACTTGGTTCACCTACAATGATTCTCAAAGCATCAGCTTCCTCATCTATAAAATAAGGTTAATGCATACTTTAAAGGATCGCTTTGAATTACACTTAACTTGCTTTGAGGGTTGTAAACTAACATTGCCCAACATATTTAGTGACTCAATAAATACAGTACATTGTATTTTTATGATGATACTACTCTTAACAACTTAATTCACTCTTTTTTTCCCTCTTCTTTTCAGTGCTAAGAATTGAACCCAGGACCTCAAACATGTCAACCAAAACGTTCTACCACTAAGCTATATTCCTGGTCTTTGACAACATAATTTAGAACAAAATTATTTCTAGAATTGTGTTCTCTATTTGCTGAGGTGGTTGGTGATAGTTCTAATAAAGACATCAAGTGAACTGCTTCACCACAAGGGAAGTCAATTTCTCTCTTAAATTTAAACATCTTGGAAGCTATCCCAGGGAGATTAGGATAACTTCAAAGCATTGAGGAAAGCCAAGATCCTTGCTTAGTAATTTTTAGGGTGTTGCTCTTGTCTTCACATTCGAAGACAACTTGATATCACATCCACAAGGACACTTCCTTCCTAAGGTCATGAACCAGAAGTTATATCTAGCATTTTCACCATTATTTCACTGGCCAGAATTCAGCTATGTCCATGGTTACCAGTAAAGGATAGCAGGAACCATATTCCACTGTCCTTTTCTGGTAATATGTTCTATTATTATAGATTTGTAGGTAAAGGAAAATTAATATTGAGGTGATATGTAGAAGTCTTCTGTATAGATTCTGAATTTTGAGGTCTTATGGGAAAATAATTCTAATGGGAATATTAAAAAAAATTGTGCTGGAACTTTAGGAAGCAAGACAGGTGAAAAAGGAATATTGTTACTTTTACAAGTTAAGTGTTCATATACCATGATTTTGAAACAAGAAATGCAAGGCAAACAATAGAATTATACTTAACTAGTGAAAGAAAGGACCCTAAGGCTCATGGTCTCTGATCTCATGCAACACAGAGGTACCTGAAATCCAGGGGAAATGATGACTGTGCAGGGTACATGATTGTGGATGAAGTTCAAGCTGTCTGCCTCTTATATGCCTTTCACTTTGCATTAATGAAATATTTAGGTACTGTCTATGCAACACACACACACATACATGCACACACATGATATACAAAGACTAAATGACACAAATGCGGTAGGTCTCATGACTATGTATTTGTCTTTGTTGTTTTCATCACTGTCATCCAGTAAATTTTTAGTGAGTGCCTAGTATGGGCCAGATTGTCTCCTTGACACTATATCTGCAATAATGATCAAAAACAGACCCAAATCTTTGCCAAATTCCAAGATAGAATCAGCAAAGGAGGGTGGGTACCTTGGCCAAGGAGTGTGTCTCCCCTTGTTGAGGATCTGCATGGAGACCCTCTGGCCAGCCAGCGAAGTGAGTGAGGGAAGAAAGGAAGGAGTGAACAGGAAATGATGTCAGAGAGCTAAGGGGGCGCTGGGAAGGAGATTGTTGGAGTTTGAATGGCCTCACAGGTCATCATCAGGACTTTGGCTTTTACCCTCTGATATATGGGGCAAACCTAGAGCCTTCTGAGTAAAAAAGCCATGTGATCTGAGTTTTATTTTAACAGATTGATAATACTTCTAATGCTACAGACTCAATCTGTTGAGGTTCTGATCTTGGAATGGTAACAAGTGCTCCATGTATACCATTTGATTTAAACTGCCACAGCTCTGCAAACTAGCTATTATCCCCATTTTTTTGCAGATGAAGAAACTGAGCCTCATAAAGATTTCATAAATCACTCATCTTAATAAATGGCGTTCTTAGGATTCCATCTCAAGGATGTCTGCCTACAAAATCCTGTTTGTCATTCACACCGTTTTATTTTTGTCACTATTGTGATAGCCCACTTGAGCAGTTACTGCATTCTTATCTTGCCATAAAATTGCTTCCCATTATATTCTGTCCACTGATATCTTCAATAGATGTGATAAAGAGGTATCCTGCTGTATCTTTCTGAAGAGCAGAATAACTTATGATAGCAATTATTACTCATTAGCATTTGATGAAGATAAGCTCAGTGCCATCCCCCTCCTAATCTAAACAGGGCATCATAAATTACAAGCCCCTGCAATTGGAAGTAGAGCTTCTAAGGGTGTTTCCTTTTTAATCTCAGTAATGAGGCATTAAATTCATAACTCCTTTTTATACCTAGAGGAGCTATTCTGAAATCTCTTGCCCCCTCGCTTCCTTCCAAATTTCACCTCCATCATTCTTATCCTTCCCTACCCTTATGATCCCGACACAAGTATAAAGCGCAACTCAGCATATACAGATGTGATGGTCATCAGTGATTATTTGAAGATATTCTGTATTTTTCTTTTCTTTTTCTTTCACAGTGTTTGGATTCGAGCCCAATACTTTATGCATGCTAAACACTGAGCAACACTGCAGCCCATCAGTGGGTATTCTGAATGTTCTCTCCTAGCTGCAGACCTACCCCTATCATGAGGGGGTCCAGAACAGGAGTGCAAATGGAGGCCTACAGACCTAACATCTACTTAGAAATTATAGATCAAATGAACACACTATTAAATAAAACATGTTCAATATGCCTACGTAACAACCGTCATTTATTTACTTTGGTTCTCTAAAAAATTCATTCTACATCTAAGTCCCTCTTGTGTTGTTGTTTTTTTTTTTTTACATTTTAATCTTGTTCTCAACTCACATTCATTCTCAATATTAAATAAGAAATGAAATTAAATAAATAAGAAATGAAAAAGTAAAATGCAATCATATTAAAAGTGAACAAATTTTAATATTTTACTTAGAATGTAAGTTAAAGTCCACAGAATTACCTTAAGATCTAAAAGGCATGGGAAAATAAGGATCCTTTATGTGGTGGGATTTAAGTATCACATAAGTAAATAATGAAATAAATAAAATCTAAATTAAAATAAATGAAAATTTTTTTAAAAAAATCATGTTTCATATATAGCTTATATGTTATCTAAATATTCAAGGATGTTAAAATTAAAAGGCAAACTATAAATTATATTATTAGAGATATATATTTATTTTATTATGGTATAATCCAAGAACTTCTAATATAACTTGTGTAAATTAAGCCAATTTTTAAAAAAGCATCCATCAGTACAAATATTTTAGAAAACTGAAACTAATGATAATTATAGCTTCAATGCACATCTGGTTGTGAATATAAATGTAGTCCATCCTCAATATTTGGGTTTTTTTATTTATAGATTCATCTATTCTCTAAAATTTATTTGGGACCCTGAAATCAATATTATGGCTTCCTGATATACACACAGAACTTCACAACTTTGAGTCGCCTGACATGCAAGTTCCCAGTTGAGCTCAAACAAGTCAAAGTTCTGTCTTCATTATCCTGCCAACACACCATAAATGAACATTCTTTTTTTTTGCAATCTGACCAGTGCCACATTTTTTTGCTTTGTGTGTGTGTGTGTGTGTGTGTGTGTGTGTGTGTGCGCGCTTTTAGTCAGGGGTTTTTCCTGTTAAAAATGGCCTGCGAGCATTGTGCTGAACCACTCTCTAAACACGAGCAGGCTAAGATGGACCTCTTCAGTTCTTATTAGAAGAAAATACATGCGTCAGAGAAGCTTTGTTCAGGCGTGAGTTATAGTGTGTTGTTGGCTGTGAGTTTAATATTAACGAGCCAAGAATATATATTAAATAAGATGTCTTTGAACAAAAGCACACATAAAATAAGGTTATATATTGATTCATTGATGAAAATGCTGTGACCAGAGACTCTCACGAGCTTAACCCCATATTTCCCTTGGGAGCAATGATTCAGCATTGACTAATTCAGTGTCCAGGGTAACTTTATGGAACATCACTACTGTGGGTAGGAAGAATCAAATGCAATCAGTATCACATCATATATTACACCACAACCTGCTGAGGTGCAAATATAAAAGTAATTTCAAGTGTTTAGTATTGTAAAATGTGCTTCAGCCACCATATGAAACCGTTGCTAATACATTAGGTGCTATGTATTTCTGGAACCATGAATCAGAGCATGAAGATAAGTGTAAACATAGTACTACAGGAAAACAACCCTTCCTTTTGCAATAGTTCATGGCTTTTGATGAATGTGAGGGAAAGGATTTGACAAGTTACCATTCTTATCTTTTTCCTTACCTAAGCACTTCTGCTCAAATCCTCCTCAAAAATGAAAGCAATGACCATCTCTGGCAGTCTTAGTCTTTGCCAAAAACCTTCATTGCACTCCAAAGCAGTAACATTTTATTTTGATGACATAGGCAAGAGATGAGAAATGTTTTCCTGAGGTTTGAAAGGTGTTCATCTTAAGAACTAATATGCATATTTATAGGACCCATTGTGTTAATAGTGACTGTTGGATATAAGTGACCAACATGTCTGTAGTTCTTTAATACATTTATTTGGGATAGAAAGTGAACTTTGAAACATCAGTACTCAAGAAAAGATATTTCTTGCCCAGATCTAAGGGTGGAACTACCTAGAGGGCTGCACCAGCCTCATACATGGTCTTCCCACTTCCAGAATCTCCTTTACAGCTTGGCTTACACACGCGCGCGCGCGCACATACACACACACACACACACACACACACACACAACCTCTCAAGTGACAATCCCTATTAGGTTGCCTCTCCACTCTTCCCCGGCCCCCACATTATCAGTCATACACTATAATGCTATATAAAAATAAGGTCTTGGGCATTGATGATCCTCAGTAAAAGAGGTCCAAGCCACTTTTTCAACCCTGCTTCGTAAAACTCCCATAATATCTATGCAAGACTGATCATGCATATCTTGAACTACCTCATTTTTTGGGTTTATAATGCTTTCTAGTTCTGCCAGCCCAGAGTACTTATTCACTCTTTCTTTTGAAGCCCCATCTAAGATGCTATCTATAAGACATGTCTGACAACTATAAATAGTCATTCCTGCTTCAGACATCCCATGCCAATCCCTCAACATTTTCCTTACAGCAGTGAGCTCTTAATGCATAGCTAATTGTGTACTTATTTCTCTGATATCACAGTCCTTTCCAATCCATTCCTGTAGCTTCATACCACAGTGTTTTTTAAATTTGTTTTAATCAGTATGTTTTAGTTGTTCTAATTAGTTATTCGTGACAGTAGAATGCACTTTAACACATCATATATAAATGGAGTAGAACTTTTCATTCTTCTGGTAGTACATGGTGTAGAGTTACACCAGTCTTATAATCATATATGCACACAGAGTATTAATGTCTGATTCATTCTACTATCCTTCCTAATCCCACAGTATTTTTTAAATTAGCATTTGTTGATCAGAGAAGGAAGGCTAAAAGTAATAAGGAAATTAACTACAGTTGCTGTTTCAATGAAAAACTGTACTTCTATGACATGATTTTACATTAGAAACATGTAAATGTTGGGGAATGTCCTATTATCAGATTGAGACCACGGTACTTTCCAGTATCTTAAGCCAGTGTGCCCATTGGTGGCTCACTTCATCTTCAACATATAGTTTAAAATGCTTGACTTCATAACCCATTTAGAAGGTACACGGGTAACTATCAGAGGACATTTCACATATTTAGTGAGTTTCTTGTATAAAGTGTATACTGAGAGTATACATAAATAAATGTACTCATTTTTAAAGCATGTATATTTACAGATCTTTATATAAATGACAGTATGGTCATTTGAAAATGGAATAGATTTTATATAATCACAAAGTATAATATTAAGACAGTATAGAAAAGTTTGAGGGGCACATGTCAGTCTCAATATTTGGAAGAATTTTTTAATGTTCTGTTTTATCCCACACAAAAAAATACATATAGATAAATGATGTGTTAAGGCAGATGTTGGGGGAACATCTATTATAGCTTTGGTGAAAGAAATTTTTGGATTAAGTGAAAATTTTATTAGGACTCTTAGTTCTCTTCCATGTAAATAGAAAATAGAAGAAATAAAAGATTCTAGATAAAAGTAGAAGAGTAATATTTCTAAAAGTAAAAAAAAAAAGTAAAGCTCATAAAAATTATTTACTAGTACTACGAATCAAGAAAAGGGATATGGCAGCATGCCCTAAACTTAGAAAAGTGGTGGCCAAGGAAGAAAAAAGATTCTGACAAATTTCCTATAGTCATAATGTCACTGTCCAAACATAAGGAAAAAAAAAGAAAACAAAACACGAGAATTCCAACTACTGGACCTTTGATTTCAAGGGAAGCAGATCCTAAGTATAGAACTCAAGAAGTCGAAAAAGTAAATTTCCACTTTTCCAAGAAGGCAAATTATCAGAAAGCCAATTATGTCGGCCTCTTGAAGTAAGATAAACCCACAACTGTGATCAAAGCATGTTCAACTGTGGATATTTTATAACATATCAGGTTGTTCCTTTGGTTCTTTCTTCCCTTTCATAGTCTTCTTTCCCATAGTATGTTGAAGTTACAGAAAAATGTTCTGAAAGCAATGCTGAGCCATATAATTGCGGGTTATAGGGAAATATAAAGTAATATGAGATGAAGTTGAAAAATTTCAAGGAAGATCCACGAACAAAACACCAAAATGAAGAGCTGGTCCGAAAAATGTTGTTAGTAAAGAGAAGTGAAGCTGTCTCTACTGCCATATTTGCAAACAAAACAGATATGCAGAGAGAACAGTATCTTCATTGTTTACAGCTAAAGTTGACCATTCTCACAATGTGATGTATTACTGCGGTTGGTGAATAATAAGTATAAAATTCAAGTTAAAATTTCATCAAATCCAAAATTGTAGTAGTCCCTTTCACATAGTGTTTAGTCTCTGAGATTGAAATCTCTCAGGTGGTCTTCCCCCTTCCCACAAAGAGGGAAGGAAGATGTGGTTTCCTGGCTAGAGGTGGTTCAGTAGAGTCCGAATACCCAGAATTGCTAACTTGTATGTCTCTGGTTGGGGGAAGTCTATCCACCTCCTTTATCTAGCTCTCGATTGCTGGTGCTGCCCATGCTCATGGTTTTGTTGGGTTTACAGCTATATATATCTTTAGACTTTGTTAAAGCCAAGCAGATTTGGATGATGGATTTGGCTACTATATCATTGCCTTTGTCTGCTAATTTTACTATCTGTATCATTTCTGGATCTATTTATATTTTCTCCTGGTTCTAGACCTTATTTTCTGCTTCTTGGAATACCTGGTAAATTTTGATTAGATGCAAATATTATGAATTGCACACTTTTGGGTGCTAGATTTTGTTTTAATGGCAATGTCTCTTTAATTCTTAGAAGGGAATTATTTTAAACCCACTTGATTATTTTGAGGCTTGTTTTCAGCTCCAGAGCAATACTTAGTCCGTGGCTTATTTGACCCATTACTAAGCAAAACCTTTGTGGGAACTCTGTCTCATGATCCATATGTCAGGAGTTTTTTCCACCACGTATAATGGAAACAGGAACTATCCCCAACCCTGTGAGTACTGGGATTGATCCACCAATGTGAGTACATTAGTATTCAGAAAAAGATTCAGTGGATTTCTGCAAGGATTGCCAATTCTCTTTGGAGATTTTACCAACAAACTCTGCCTCCTTGCCTCTTTAAACTTCAAATTCTGTTATTTTAACTCACAAAGATCACCAGATTTTTTTTTTTTACTTCTCCCTCTCTGTGCTGTGCCCCAGAAAAAAATCCAACCCAGACAGTGGGTTGGGACAATCACGGAGCTCACCTTCTTAATGTCCTTTCTCTGGGGGACCTCTCTCCTGTTGTGGTAATTGTCCTTTGTCTGAAGATCATCCTTTCATGTATTGGGGCTTTGTTTCCAATTGTTTGCTCTAGAATGGTAAATTCATATCCTTACTCCATCATAACTAGAAGAGGAATTTGAGCCTTTTTGTAATTCTAGAATATAACTTAATTCTACAGAAAATAAATTGAAGGCCTCATTGGGCAGAGGAGGGCAATAATGTTTATTTTGTAATTATTCTTTTCCCCCAGTTGGGTTCTTCTAGATCCGTATAAATGGCAGCCTATGTAGTCTTCCCACAGAAATGCCCTTCTGTTTTCAGAACCTTGCCCTCCAACTTGAACATCCTATTTCAGAAGAACTGAATCAGATAAAGTTTCAATAAATGAGTGTCAGACAGTCTGCAACTGGGAATCTTTGGTTTATTTTAGCGTATATCTTTTTAAATGTTTTGTTGCTCCTTATCCTGTATATGAGAACTGTCTTTTAAATAGAGATTTCCATTATAAAATCATAAAGGTATGATGTCAGTGACTAAATGATGATGTCTTTTCAGAAATCAAAGAATGATTATTTTTTAATCATTTTTACAATTTTTTTTTAAATTCTTATTTTGAAACTTAGAAAGCCTTTCATAGAATATCTACCTGTTCCTTTTGTATTTGAATACTGGAGAACTTAACTTTCCCAGATGAAGCTGGATCACAGTCTTTCTCCAGAAAGTCTAGAATGGTAAGGGGATAAATAGGATTTTTTTTTTCACCATTAACAAAGAAAAAGAGACCAGAATGGTTTCCTTACATAATGACAGCTCACACACATAATATCAAGTTACAGATTCATTCATGTTTGTTATATATGGCAGGTCCTCAGCTTGGTCCTGTAAGTGTAGATGTAATTGAAATCTAAGCCTTTTCAGAAGGCATCTTACAAATCAATTATAATCAGAAGCCTGGCAAAAGCCAATGGAGTTAAAACAAAATGCCATTTGTCATGAAAAGCAAAACAAAACTTTAAAAAAAAAACTCTTCTCTGAGTCAACTAACTTCAGTGTGGTTTAACACATTTTTTGAGTCAAAATACAATTTTGTCATGAGATCTAAAAACAGCAATGACACCAGCTTCACCATAGATGTTTATTTTAGGTCTTCTGCAACACTTCTCAGACCTGCTTTATTTATTTATTTTTTTAACCAGACATTGAGATGTCATAATTGGAAAAAAAAATACTTGGTAGTTACAGTTTTGAATCATTCACCTCTGTGACACAGGCTGTTATGGGTATAGTACTGGGAAGCTATAGGGAGATGCCCTTTTAAGAATTTAAATTAATATTACATTCTGTTAAGCAACAGACACGGAGCAAAGGTAAAGATATACAAACATAATTTGAAGAGACAAAAGGATTTCCAGGTCAGAGACTCCTCAATAACCTGACAGACTGAATTATTTTTTCCCAAATAAATAAGAGGTTAGTTTTTTTGAGGGTCGCAACATAGGAAAAAAAGATTTTATTGTCTACACCATATCCAACCAGGATAAAAGAGAGCTTCAGTTAGAAAATTTTACAAATAAGATATAGTGGACTAAATGTTCACCCCATCCCCAAATTCTTACATTGTAATGATAATTGGAAGGGAAGCCATCAGAAGGTTATTGAATCATGTGGATGGAGCTCTTCTGAATGGGATTAGTGCCCTTATAAAAAGAGGAGTACATTGATGATTGTGTCTGCTCCCATCTTGACAGTATACAATGAGAAGACATCAGGAAGAGTGCCCTCACAGGATTGTAGATCTACCAGCACCTTGATCTTGGAGTCCCCAATCTCTAGAACTGTGAGAAATAAATATTTATTACTTTAGCCATCCAGTTTATAGTAATTTATGATATCATTTTGAACTAAAGTCTCTTTTTAATGAGTGTACTAAACTATTAAACAATCAAGTTATCAATCCTTCTACCCTGACATTGTCTTTAAGTAACATTTTGAACATAATTTTACACATACTTGTGTCTACAACGAGAGAATGTGTGAATCACATGGACCAAAAGACTTTTGACCATTGGAAAGTGTTTTTTTTCTCATTTTAAACCAATACATTTCACTATTTCTCAACATACCAATTTTATGAATTCAGTTTAATATGAGTCTTTACCTGAGAAATGAATCCACTTCACAAGAAGAGTAAATGGGTTTCTGAGCCCAAAAAAACAAAACAGACAGATTAACCCAGTAGGCTCACCATAGGTCACCATGACTGCCTAGGTCACACCTGAGGAGGCAATGCACATGACTCAGTATGTTTAACAGTATGCACCTTTCCACTTTATTAAAAGTGTCAGGGTGGAATAGTCAAAGATGTTATTTTAGTTATTCAAATTACAGTGCCCGATTTTGTCATGTCTCACACAACAGCCAAATACAGCTCTGCTTGCTAGCTACTTCTGTGTAACAGGGATGTTTGTAGCTCAGAGAGATGCTCTTACAATTACCACATAAATGTTAATAGAGTAGCTCAGTGTGAACGAATCTTCAAGCTCCATGCTAAGGGATACAGTCAGGTACCAAAGGACACACGTTGTATGGTTTCCCTTATAGGAAATGTCCAAATTAGCAAATTCATAAAGACAGATAGTAGATTAGTGTTTGATGGAGTTCAAGAAAGAGGAGTTGGATAAAGGGATTCTTTAGGGGGTCATGAACTATATAGTGGTATTGGTTGTACCTTGTTATAAATATACTAAAACCCATTAAATTTCACAGCATAAAAGGATGACTTTTTTGGTATGTGAGTATTATGTCAAATAAAATAATAATAATGGGGGCCATATTAGGGTCATTGGATTTCAAGTGATTTTTACTTCTAAGTATTTATTTATTTTGCATGAATATAATAAAAAATGAGTAATAAAGAAACTATCATTGGAAGGGAAAAAGAAGCTAATTAAAAAATCAGGCCATTTTGAAATCCCTTACAGATATCTGACCAAACCAAATATAGCCTATGATAGTAAAAAATCAAAACTTGATTTTAATTCTCTTCAGTAGACATTGGTTCTTATTGGTAACACAGTAGACACAGACTTGTATATCTTTAGTCTGACCTCTGTGTTAACCAAATTTTTGTTGCTGTGACCAAAATACCTAACATGAACAAGTTGAAGGAGGATTTTTTTGACTCTTGGTTTCTGAAGTTTTAGTCCAAGCTCCAGGCCTGAGGAAAGGCAGAACATCATGGGAAAAGGGTGCCACCTTCCCACCCCTCTTCCCTGTCTAGAATTCATCTATTCCTCCCATGCTCCCCCTTCCTACCCCATTGTGAGTCAGTCTCCTTGTGTCAGAGAAAACATTTGGCATTTGGTTTTGGGGGATTGGCTAACTTAACTTAGAATTATCTTCTCCAGGCCATCCATTTACTTTCAAATGCCATGATTTTGTTATCTTTTATATACTGCTCAAGAGAACCATACACCAACAAGACATAACAATCATATATGCCCCAAACAATGGTGCAGCTA
The DNA here is from genome assembly GCF_964194105.1 of Spermophilus citellus. Classification (NCBI taxonomy): domain Eukaryota; kingdom Metazoa; phylum Chordata; class Mammalia; order Rodentia; family Sciuridae; genus Spermophilus; species Spermophilus citellus. The sequence goes on along the minus strand of NC_138199.1, from coordinate 46,064,894 downwards.
TGTTTATCAAACAAACTCTTATCAAGTTCAAGAGTCAAATTGACCACAACACAATAATCTTGGGTGACTTTAACACACCTCTCTCACCACTGGATAGATCTTCCAGACAAAAGTTGAATAAAGAAACTATAGAATTCAATGACACCATCAATAACTTAGACTTAACTGACATATATAGAATATTTCAACCTGCATCAAGAAGATACACTTTCTTCTCAGCAGCACATGGATCTTTCTCTAACATAGACCATATACTATGCCACAGAGCAACTCTTAACAAATATTTCTTAATTAGCTATTAAATAACAAGCATTGTGTGAGCAATGGAGATAAAATCCAATGTGAATAAGTACTAGGTTCTTCCCCAAAGTGCTTCTTTTTTAAAAAAAAAAAATATATTTTTTAGTTGTAGTTGGACACAACACTTTTATTTTACTTATTTTTATGTGGTGCTGAGGATCGAACCCAGGGCCTTGCAAGTACTAGGCAAGCGCTCTACTACTGAGCCACAACCCCAGCTCCCCAGACTGCTTCTCGTAATAATGCTCATAGGTGAAGAATTAGATCACAGATCATTGAATTGACCTATAGTAGAATTTCCTTCAGCTTTCCACTCTTTTGTAAAATTTTTTTAAAAAGTTTCATTGCTTCTCTTTAGTTATCCATAACAGTGGTATGCATTTTAACATAATTATAAAAGCATGGTGTATATCTCCTTTAAATTTAGTCCCTAGTATCTCTCCTTCCCCTTCCCTCCTCCACTCTTTGATCCCTTCCCTCTATTGATCTTTCTGCCATCTCCCCATAGTTATTTTTTAAATTAATTTCTTATAGCTGTACATGATAGTAAGATTCACCATGGTATATTTATATATAATATATGCATGTAGGAAAGTTGTGTCAGATTCATTCCATTGTCTTTCCTTTTTCCCAGCCCTTCTCTTTACCTTTCATTTCCCTTTGTCTACTTGACTGAACTTCTATTTCCCCCGATTTATACACACACTGACTGTGGATTAGCTTCTACAAATCAATGAAAACATTTGACCTTTGTTTTTTTGGAACTGGCTTATTTCACTTAGCATCATAGTTTCCAGATTAATCCACTTACTGGCAAATGTTATATGTTTTTTCTTCTTTATGACTGAATAATACTACATTCTGTACATACAACACATTTTCTTGATCCATTCATCTGTTGAAGGGCAGGTATCTGGGCTCCATAGCTTAGCTATTGTGAATTGTGCTGCTATAAACATCAACGTGGCTGTATCACTATAGAATGCTGGTTTTAAATCCTTTGGATATATACTAAGGAGTTGGCTAATGGGGTCAAATGGTGATTCCATTCCTAGTTTTTTGAAGAATGTCCATAATGCTTTCCAGAGCGGTTGCACCAATTTGCACTCAAAAAAGTATAAGTATAGGCTTTTACCCATATCCTTACCAACATGTGCTGTTGCTTGTATTCTTGATAAATGCCATTCTGACTGGAGTGAAATGGAATCTCAGTGTAGTTTTAGTTTTCACTTCTCTAATTGCTAGAGTTGTTGAAATTTTTTCCATATATTTGTTGACCATTCATATTTCTTCTTTTGAGAAGTGGCTGTTCAGTTCCTTTGTTCATTTGTTGATGGGAGATTTGGTTTTTGGTGTTAAGTTCTTTGAGTTCTTATAGGAAGAATATATAACTGGATTGGCAATTTAGCTCAGGGGTAGGGTGCATACCTATCATTCATAAGACCATGGGTTAAATCCCCAGAAACACAAAAAATAAAAATAAAAAGATAAAAAATAAAGTTCACCAAAATAAGAATATATTATTAATGTAGGATAAACATTCTTGGTTCTCTCATTCATTCATTAAATGAGTTATCACATATAAAAGTTTAGAATTGTCTGCTTCATAGTAAGTATTCAATGAGTGTTAGATTGTTTTCTTTTTTCTTGTAGTTCTGTTGAACATCTCATGTTCTTACTCAAAGGCTGCATTAATAATGGCTAACATTTTCTGCATTTATTATAGTCCAGACCTATATTTCATTTAATACTTGGAATTGCGCTATGCAGTAGATATGTCAATGCTGGATGTTTGCAGGTGAAGAAACTGAATGTATTGAAGTCACCTCACCCTCATCACTTGGCTATCACTAAGGAAGGAGTAGGGCTTATACTCAAGTCTAGTAATTTTGATTCCAAAGTCCAGCCTCTCATTCACTCTTTTATGTCACTGTCAGCTAATTACACTCCCATATTAAAAATTAATCTGGCCGGGTGAGGCAGCGCGCACCTGTAATCCCAGGGGCTCAGGAAGTTTGTTAGAAGGATCAAGAGTTCAACACCAGTCTTAGCAATAAATAGCGAGGTCCTATATCTAAATAAAATACAAAATCGGGCTGGGGGTATGGCCCGGTGATTGAGTGCCCCTGAGTTCAATCCCTGATATGCACCCCTACAAAAAATTAACCTAGTGTGATTCATTTATATTACCGAGGCATATATATGTCTTCTAAGAAAAATCTTTAGATTGTATCAGCTCAGATCAAAGGTAAAACCAGAGAAAGGCCAATTCTCTAGTTGAAGTAAATGTCATGAATTTGCATTGACAGTGTGTCCAAAGTGTTACCTTTTCATAAAGTCAAGAAATATATAAATTATCATAAATTTCCAGTCAAATGACCCCATCCCTGACTAAACTCACCAGAAAAGGCTGAATATTTCAATTCCTATCATGTTACTATCATGAAAGCTAGAGCACATTTAAAAGGTTATCTAGTTTGTGAATGAAATGAAACCTTACACCTTGCTTTGCCTTATTATGATATAAGTCAAAGGCGCTGTGGCCTAAAATATTCTTAGTGAAATCTGAGTTGGGGTCATATATTTAAAATCTAGAGATATAGTTAAATGCTATTGGTTTCTGAGTCAAAAGCAGTTTCTAAAACTTGTCTAAGTCTTTTGCTTTTAAATATTTCTTTGAGGAAAAAAGTACTTGAATTTTAAATGTTCAGATATAGGAAAAATAAAGATGTGTTCACATGTTTATGTTTGAATGTTCATGGAAACATAGAATTTCGTGGACATATGCTCTTTAATCGGATTATGTTTCTGATCCACTGATGAAACTAAAGTACCAGTAAAGAAACTGCCATTAAGAAACTCATAGAATCTGAAAAGTTAGGATTTGGGGGATTTAAAGGGCAAGAAAAGGAGGAAATGTCCTATATTAAACATAATCTTACATTTGGGAGTTTTCAATAGAATTTCTTTTTTTTTCTTCCTAATAAAGCAAACAACATGAGTGGAATTTATCTTTCATCCTATTTCTTCCACTCCTCTAAAAATACATTTGTAACCCCAACTGGAAAACAAATTAGCCTGTTATTATCATCTCATGTGAGTAGCTAGGTGAGGTTCAAAAGGACCTAGGAGAGTGAAATAAGATGAAAATCCTAAGGAAATACCTACTACAATTGTGGGGGGGAGGTGAGGTATGGAGGGAGGAAGGAGAGGTCATGCAGGAAAAATGGAAAGTCCTGCTGGGTCAGACACATTTAATTAGTCATAGAAAGGTGTGAGTCCTGAGGGAGAGATGTGGACAAATGCTATGCCCTAGAGTATCAAACTCCCTGACATACATTCCACCAGGCTCTTCCCTGAGCTGTGTCTTGGGTAGAGTTTGAGCTATCTTGGAAAGACATGGAATGGGAATGCCTTAACCACTTCTCTAGACATTTTCCATAGTTTAGTGGGTATGTAGGTTGGTGAGCTCTCCTAAAAAGCCCTCTTCATTCCAGAGGTCTCAATAAGAGAAAGGTGTATAAGAAGCAAGCTTGGAAATATGGAACGGATCCTTTCATGTGGCAGAGGTACCATGTACTAACTTCTGCACCCTTTCCTAACCAGTGTACCAAAGCACCCATTTTGTGTACTCCCAGTTTCTCACAAATACACCCAGATATGGATCTCCTTAGCTTATGAGACCCCTGATCACATTTACCTCTGGTGACCACAGAAAGATGATCATTTTATATGAGCCCCGTGATGTGAAATAGGTTGGGGAGTGCTGCCGATACAGCACATGGAACCTATCCCATCACAACTCTAGGTAATGGCCATAACCAAGAAACTTAAAATATTCCAGAAACTTAGCATGAACTCGCAAAGGATGTATTGTCCCTATTTGTGGGGAAACAGAGGCCCAAAGTGAAAAAGGAATATGCTGAAGACCCTATAGCTAGTTAAAAAAGAAAAAATAAATAAAAAGCAGAACAGGGAACAAAAAACAGGTTAATCAGATTTTATTCTGAAGTTTATCATCTTCCCACACTGTTCATAATTTCATCTCTCATAAATTGTTTTTTTGGAATTGTTTCTCCCCATCTTAGACTGAGTTTCTCTATAGAGACAGGAATGCATCATTTTGGGGCTACTTAGAACTTGGCACATACATCCATATTACTTAAAAATTGAGGATCTGCAATGTAATGCCTCCAACTGTGCAAATAATACAGGGCCTCCTAAAGAGACAGAGCCAATTAGACATGTCCCTCTTGTAGAGGTTTCCAGAATATAAGAACACTTTCCTTTCATCATACCCATTTTTCCTCTCATCTATGCCAGAAAAAGTGCCCATGGTTAGTTGCCCTGGAGCATGGGTCTATTATCCAATCTGCTGAAAAATACTGCTGTCCAAAGAGTCACCCCTGCCCCACCTCCCCACTCAACAGAAGAGAGTCATTGTTCTGCACCCTGAGTTCTATGGAGGAGAAGTATCCTGTGGCATGTGATACCTCTGTGCATTAAAAGGCAGGGGGGAGGGGAGCAAGAGGACAATTCAAGAATACACAACCTCCAAGAGAAATCCCTATATCAGAAAATCAAAATGAGCCCAGTTAGGAAACACTTCTAGGGTAATACCATATGTTGAATGGCAAAACACCAGGTCTTATCTACTTATTCTCTTAGAATTTAAAAGAATACAGATGTAGTTCAATGATAGAGTCTTTGCCTAACAGGTGTTGTGAGGTCTTGGGTTTAATCCCCAGCATTGCAAAACAAAATTGAGTAATAAAATAAAATAAATTGAATTCATTGCTAAGTGAAACTTTGACGCAAGACAAATCTCCACTTTTCCTTTCCATACCCCCATCTCACTCTCCAGCTTCGTGTAGACCTGAAATCCACAATTTAAAGATGATGCCTTTTCAGAAGAGAGCAGCCCTGTTATTCTTAGAATGGTTAAAGCCACTGGGGAATTATTCAATATCTGTTCAGCCTATGGGAGAGCTGGGCCTGATTAAAAAACGATTTGAGGTAGATGAGGGATGGAATTATCTCCCATATTTTCTAGGAGAACTAAAACCAGCAGCCTATTTAAAAAAAAAAAAAAGCAGATTTAAAGCTGGGCACAGTGACACATGCCTGTTATCCCAGGTATTCTGGAGGTTGAGGCAGGAGAATTGCAAGTTTAAGGCCAGACTCAGCAACATAGTGAGACTGTCTCAAAGTGAAAAATAAAAAGTACTGAAGATGTAGCTCAGTGTAGAGCATCCCTAGGTTCAATCCTTAGTACAAAAAAAAAAAAGACAGAAAGACAAAAAATAGAAGATACCAGTTTATACAAGGTGGGATTCCTAACCCTTAGAGTCACCTAAGGGTCATAATGTACCGTTTCCAGTTTCAAATGTGTGGTATCACAGACTAGAGAAGAACTCCTTGGTAGTTGTGAGATGAGTGAGGTCAACTCTAGCTTCCAGGCATGAGAAAATGTAGCAGGTACAGTGAGTAGCCAGTTGCTGAACTTAAAGTCAAATCTTAAAGGTGCAAGGAGGGAAGGTAACTCAAACACTTTTTAGCAATGGTCAGGTTTTCTGTTCTTTTTGATAACCCAGTAACGGAGTATCAGTGATGTGGGTTTTCTCTAGTATATGGCAAAATACCTACCAACCACATGAACTTAATATTTATGAAGTCCCTGTAGATGCCCCAAAATATTCAGCAGGACCTTGGGATTCAATTACTGGGCTACTGCAAAGGAACCTCACAGCACAAAAGTACCAGGCGGCCTCATCAGAACTATTCTGTCATCAAAGAGTTTCCAAGTTCAGTTCTCTCCTGTTCAGAGTACGTAGGTTACTTATTCCACATTCTTAAAACAAAAATTCACAGCCAACAAAAGCAAGGGCTTTTGTTCATTCTGCTTCAACTAAAGAAATCAACTCTTTGCTGTGGATCCTTGACTGCCACCTCTAAAAATGTCGCCACAACTCATTTTCACTTTCCCCTTTAGTTTCAGATTCTCTGTTCCTAACTCCTTTTGTGTTCTATTATTTTAGAAGTTTGTTTTTTTCATGTGTGTGTGTGTGTGTGTGTGTGTGTGTGTGTGTAACAAAAATAAAGGAGAAGGAAAAAGATGAGAAAGGAGAAAGAAAAAAAATGTGTTACTTTCCATTTTTAAGAGGGTTCTTTATATTAAAAAGCATAATTCATAAGTGCACATTTTGGGAAGATACTTTAACTTCATTTGTATTTTGAAAATGAGAATTCTGACTTAATGTCTATGTTGGTACAAATAAGTAAATTCCGTATTTCATATCTACTACTGACTGACTAGCTTGATGGGATGCATCAAGCTAGTTGGTATTTAAGGGCTACAGAGCTCTGAGAGCTGAGACTTTCATTTATTCAATCAAGAAAGATTTGTTGAGCTCCCTGCAGTCATGATTTAGCTGCTAGGCCTACAGAAGTGGCCAAGGTTCCTGTCATTATGGGGCTTTCTTTGTAGTGGGCACTAAAAGTGTTTTTGTCACACACAATTTCAGGGTTGAAGTCGGGGGGGGGGGAAGTTACGGCATAATAACTGCTTGTAAGTTAAATTATGCATACTCACTTCTAGGTAAAAGCAAAACACTCACCTGTCTCACTCTTATGTTTTATGCTTACTTGGTCTTATTTTATGGAGAGAGCATGTGTTGTGGTTGGAAGAAAAAATGAGCTGGAATTAGATGAACATAAGTTTCATTTTATTTTTAAAACATAGCACTCCATTTCCCTCTTAGTAAGGATGCTAACAGATACTTCACATGGTGATGAGGATTTTATGAAATAATGTATGCAAAGCACCCAGTACAGTGCCTGGACCTATTGGGTGGTCACCAACTACAGCTTCTCATTCTTCTTCCTCTGAACTTCCTGTCCTGTCATGCTACCTTGTCTCCACAAAAGGCAGACATGGAGATACAACTTTGAAGGTAAGATCATTTGATTGTTTTCTCTTTCTTTCATCATAATCCTAAGATACTATGAAGTACCCCAAAAATATAAGAGCACACACAAAGTAATTATTTTTTTAAATTTTTTTGGTACTGGGGATTGAACTCAGGGGCATTTAACCACTGAGCCACATCCCTAGCCCTTTTATTTTTTATTTTTATTTTTTTTTTTTTATTTAGAGTCAGGTCTCACTAAGTTGCTTAGGGGCTTATAAATTGCTGAGGCTGGCCTTGAACTTGTGATCAGCCTCCAGAGTCACTGGGATTATTGGCACATGCCACCACACCCAGTAGTAACTATTTTACATCTTTCAAACCTTTTTTCAAGCTCAATTTCAACTGTGTTTACTCACTTTCAACACAGAAAGCATCTAATCTTGACTGAATGCTTGCATACGCATGCATACTAGCATCCCTAGACTCGCTCCTTAGGGAAGATCAGGATGTATCTATTAATTTGACTACTAGTGTTACAGAGCTGGGGCCTTCCAAGAATCTGAGACAGTTTGAAGCCTGATTCTTGTGATCAAATCAGAAAGATTTCAGAGGCAGAGCTCAGAGTAACAGGAAGAGGTTTATTGAAAGGATAGAGAAAGGGAGAGAATGGGTGCTCTCAGAGAGGAGAGGGACAATGTGCCTTTTCTGCGCTCCAGTTTTATTGGGGATCCCAGAGAAGTTACCAGAGAGTAAAAGTTCTCCTCTTCACTTTTGGCTGACAGCAAGATGACATCAGACTTCCAAGTACCCACTATCATGGCAACTCTAGGTTACCTTGGCACATGCTGACTGGTTCTAATTGGATTCTTAACCATATATTCTTATAGATTTTATGATTAGGAGGAACTATCCTTACTTTCTAGAGTTTCAGGAACTGGTCACAAAAGTCTCCCAGTTCAGGATAACTTGGGTTCCTCTAATCACCATTATTTTGGGCCTGGATTTCTCCTGCAGTGAACAGGTAGTTTGTTTAGGAATGTGATATATCCTGTCCACTGAGGACAGGCAGGGCTGCAGTTACATTGCTTCTTGAAAAAGAAAACATGTGGGGGGTCAGCAAGGTGGGCCCATTTTATGGAATTATTCTCTTAGCCTTGTGCTCCCACCATCCTCATCCGTCTGTCTTAACATTGGGAATAATTATTTAGCAAGGAGCTTAGAAGGTTCTGTGTTTGTAGAGGGCCACCCCTGGTCCAAAGTCAATTCCCTGACTGTGGACTGTGTGCTTCTAATGGCTGGTCAGTGTGGGGGCACACAGGCAATGCTTCTTGGTGGAAATTCAGGTAAGTCTGAGAGACCATCCTTAATGAGGTAAGCTGAGACATGTTGACTGTACCAACACACAACTTCTGCTCTGCCTCACCCTTCTTTCTGCCTCTCTGTCAGGGGCACTGCTTGGAAGAATACCTTCTAGTGAGCTTCCTAGACAGTACATGATTTGCTATCTCAGTGGTATTTTCTTGGGAAGCTGACCTACCTACCGAGAGAGATCAGATCTCTTCTGTCTCACTCATTGGCATTGGGTATCCCGCTGAGATTCACAGCTAGATGTCAGTCAGTTCCATAGCTCAAAATCCTGCTAGTGTATTCCTACCATGGAATACTCTATAGCAATCAGAGTAAACAAACAATGGCTGCATACCTTAGGAGACAGAAACAGGACACCAAAGAGTACATCTGTCCCTATGTTGCAAAGTAAAATGTTTGTCTTCAGATCAAAATAGAAAAGCTTTATGTTGTTAGGGTCTGTAAACAAGTCAGGATGTCTCCTGGCATTTTGCCAGAGGGAGTGGTTTGTGAAGTAACGCCAGCGAGCCATTAAGTGTGGAGATTCCTTATTGGTTGACTGCTGTATCTAGTTTATGTTAATTAGTATAAGCTGTGTGTAATGTATATATACCCCTCCTGTCCTACAATAAACGGCTCCCACTCCTGCTGTATCAATGTACACAAGTTGCTCGTCACACCCCCCCCCCGTTATTTTGCAGCATTATGTAAAGACTAGGAAAACCTAATCTAAAGTATCAGAATGTAAGCTAGTGACTATACATGGAGGGGAAGTGATGACAACAGGAGGGAGTTTGAGGGGACTTTAAAGTGCTGGCAACATGCTGGTGTTTGATCTGGGTGCTGCCTGTGCAAGTGTTTCCACTTGGTGAATGATCACCAATGGCACTCTACAGTCTTTGCACTATTTCTGTCAGCAGAGTACACGCCAATAAAAATATTAAAAATATATGTTGCATACTCGATAAACTGATTCCAAAAGTCAAGAATGTGCAGGCATTTCAAGAAGCTCAGAAATAGAATATCCCTGCTCCGTTTCATACGCCAGGCCAAAGCATTCAGCGGTGCATGGTTTTGTAAACTGAAGAATCATTTATATTTCCTACAAAACGATTTTCTCTTTTATAGTGACAAATTATCATGGTCTGGCAGGTGATCACTGCTGAAATATTTAGAAGGCACTCGAGATGGAAGAAAACTCAACAAACACTGTTTGAAATACATTTAAACAAAATCTCTCTCCAAAGAGCAGAAAAACAAAGAGGGCAATTGATGGCAATTTATGACATGACACAATCAATTAGCTTGTTATGGGATCAGCTCGCTTTCAAAAGGAATGGGCTGCAGATATTAACACACACAGTTAACTCCTTTGTGACAGTCCAGTAGGGCAAGTAGATATCATGTGACAGTGTAGCTCCCTGAGAAATTGAAGTTGTAGCTAAGTGTCTTCATTAGGCTGCTTCCACAGTAGGAAAAACAACCCATTACAAATTAGCTGACGTAAGATATTGGGATATAATAAATATATATTTGGTCTTAGTCCTCAATTCCTAGCCAGAGCTTGTTTTTATAAAGGTTTAAAAACCCTTATATTTCCTGTGTGATAAAGGGGAAGAGTATTTTTTGTCATTAATAACAAACCCCTTTCAACTACTTGAGTTTATGTTAAAGAGGTGACAACTCTGTGATTGACTGAAGGCTGGGAGTTTGCAACCCCACCCTCCTACCTTCAGGAAAGGTAGAGGGACTGGAGTTTGACTTAATTGCTAATAGCCAATAACTTAATCCTGCCTATATAATCACACCTCCATTAAAAACATTAGCTGAAAGGGCTCAGGGATCTTTGGATTGCTGGACACAGGAGCTGCCATGCTTTGCCCTCCATCTTCCATCTGGCTCTTTCTGAGTGCATCCTTTATACTAAGCCAGTAAATGTAAGTAAATGTTTCTCCTCATGGGGGGTGCTGGGGCTGTAGCTCAGTGGTAGAGAGCTTGCCTAGCATGTGTGAGGCACTGGGTTTGATCCTCTGCACTGCATAAAAATAAATAAATAAAGGTATTATGTCCATCTACAACTAAAAATAAAAATAAAAATGCTTCCCCTGGGGTTATGAGCTGTTCTAGCCAATTATTGGATGAGTGGATAGTGGAAGCCTCTAGTTTATAGCTGCCCAGTCAGAAGCACAGGTGGAGATCTGTACCTGTGATTGGCATTTGAAGGCAGTGGGGGTGGGGGGATAGTACCATGGGACTTAGCACTCAACCCTGCACAATGTCAGAATTGAGTCAGATTATAGAATGCTGAGCTAGTGTCTGAGAATTGGGGCTCCTCTGAGGGAAAGAACCCTGATTGGTGTCAGCAATGTCATATGTGTGAGTGCTCAGAGAAAAATGTTGTTTTGATTTTACTAAACAATATATATATATATATATATATATATATATATATATATATATATATATATCTGTGTGTATATTCGTTTTTTTTTTCTTGGAGATATATATATATATATATATATATATATATATATATATGTGTGTGTGTGTGTGTGTGTGTGTGTGTGTGTGTGTGTGTATAACCAGACCTTAGGAAGAACAGGTACCAGGGACTGAAATCTCTTTCTCCCACCCCCTTTCCTCATAGGAGTCACTTTTATGCACTTTCGTCAACTGGAAAAGTGGTTATTCATGATTGAAGGAATGTATAAATGGATGACATGTACAACATTTTTAAGTAATTTTAGATTGTAGAACTTCAGTCTCACATAATCCTATAGAAATTAATAAGTATATAAAACCCATGATGGAGTCTGTAAATATTTTAAAATTTTCCCCTAAATCATTAGGCCACAAATTACAATGGTATTTTGTGTATGCATTTATTTCCATTACAGAACCATATTCAGTGACATTTATTTTAAATTAAATTTTGAGGTATAATCAGTATCAGACAAGGTAAATATGTTGTTCTTCCACTTCACTGGATGTGTTAAAACACATGACTAGAAGTTTGGGAAGTTTTCTATGCTGCAATACAGCCACATTAATCCCTTTAAGATCCACATCAGCTGAGCATGGTGGCACACACCTGTAATCCCAGCAGCTCTGGTGGCTGAGGCAGCAGGATTGCAAGTTCAAAGCCAGCCTCAGCACCAGGGAGGCACTAAGCAATTCAGTGAGACCCTGTCTCTAAATAAAATACAAAATAGAGCTGGGGATGTGACTCAGTAGTTGAGTGCCCCTGAGTTCAATCCCCAGTCAACATCCCATCCCCCAAAAAATCTACATCAGATATTATCACTTCTGTCTTTCCCAGTTAAAGCCAGGGTCTGATAATGGTAAGCCAGAGCTTCTCAACTGGGGCTTCCCTATACAAATTGAGCCTTGATATTTTAAGGCATCCATTGCCCAGAATAAATTTATTTCTTTCCTATGTATCTAGAATGGTGCTATCTCTATGCCACATAGAAATAACTAACAAAATTATGCACTGAGATGATATTTTATGTGGTGTTTCACAAAGGGGAGAGGCTGTCAGGCTCTTCACCCTCCATCCCATGACATTCTTTGTCTCTCCTAACTCAGCATCAGTCTTTCAGCTTATTGCTTACCTAACTCCAGCCTTAAGTACTACTTTACAATTTCACGAGATAGAATAGCCCTCACCATAGGGTCTTTGCATTTCCTCTTCCCTATACTTAGAATGTTCTGTCCCTACCCCCAAGCTATCTGGATGGCCTGATCCCTCCACTCCTTGCAGGTATTTAATGTCATAATCTCAGTAAGATACTCCCTACTGCCCTCCCCCAACATGCATGAAAAAACTCCTCTTCTGCTTTAATTTTCTTAACATCATGTGTCACACATACCATCTATTCTCTTTTTATTTGGGGTGGGGGCGGGTACCAGGGATTGAACTCAGGGTCACTCAACCACTGAGCCACATCTCCAGCCCTGTTTTGTATTTAATTTGAGACAGGGTCTCATTGAATTGCTTACTGCCTTCCTGTTGCTGAGGCTGGCTTTGAACTTTCAATCCTTCTGCCTCAGCCTCTTCAGCCACTTGAATTACAAGCATGAATACTATGCCATCTGGCTTCTGTTCTGTCTTTGGTATCATGGGTCTCCTCTCTTACATTAAAACAAAGCTCAATGAAAACAAACTTTAGCAAAGGATTCACATGGTTGTGTTTCTTAAAATAGTATCTACAGTATTTATTGTAAGTTTTCAAGAGAAAAGTGTTGGATGGATAAGGACATTTGATATGAAGGAGTCTCAATTGTTACACATGTAGGCGTGTTGAAATAGGAAAAAAATGTTATCTAGAAACTGTGATCAGTCTTACAGATCAAGTTATAGAATATTCGGTCCCAGGTGCCCACAAAGGCACAGTTACTTCTCAGGATACATCCCTGAGTCAGTGGCAGTATCCAGCCAGTATTCACAAGTCTGCAAGCCTTTCCTGGCTCATGAATTCCTTGGATGCCAAGCTCTAACTGTTCTCTTAGGTCCAATGTCCAGCATGAACCTAGGTTGTGGGATTGCTGAAAATGGTGTGTGGCGTGATATCCCCAGAGCACTCAGGAAAGGCATGAGATGTCGTCTCTATTCTCAAGTCACAAACTTCAACAGGATTTCTATTATTTCTATTCTCCAGCTTTTCAAAGCTGACTCAAATGCGTTACATTCATGCTCTACAGGTATCTCCTTAAACTGAGGCTGTACACAGAGTATAGCCAGTGTCACTGTGCCACTTCACGGCCTAGGCCATAAGGACTAAAGATTGTTACTCTTCTTCCCGGGAGTCTTTGAGTTGCCTATTTAAAAACCCAGTGAACCTACTGATGAATGTTTACAGAGAGTTCAGGAGAGAAAGTCTTGAGACTACATGTTGAGGGTGCTGTGGAGGAAGACCTAGCTCTCCCAGTGTCCTAACCTGGTTGAGCCCCTCTGTCAGTGCATTGGGCATGTGAAGGAACCAACCTAGATCCTTCAGCCCAATTGAGCCCCCAGATAATTGCACCTCCAGCCCACATCACATGGAGCAAAAGAACTTCCCAGATGAACCCAGTCAGTGTGCAAAATCATGAGAAATAATGAGATATAGTACACTGTGTTCAATATTAAGTACTGGAGAGATTTTCTATGCAGCATTAGAGAGGACTGTTAAACTACTACACCTTACACACCCTCCTGAAGTGAAGGAGAAGAGGTATAGGGATCTCTTTAAGGGACTTTTAGGATTATAAGATTTCTGTCTCTATAACCCTTCCCTCGTATTAGTTTAGAAGAAGTAGAGGGAGCTGAAGAGAGGGTTGGGATGACTATTTCAGCCATGATTCTTTCCAAATTCATTTATCTTCATCAGAATAAAGATTCTGAACTTTAAACTTAGATTCTTTCATATCTAGTCATGTGACCACTCCTTTCCCTGACCACTGAGAAGCTCTGGCCTCATCTACAGTAACTCAGATGAGAATGAAGCGTGAAGTTCTGAAGTCTAGGTACAGTGTAGAAACATCAAGGACACTCATCTCCTGCCATCTCACTTTAGACCAGACAGATGTCTAATCATTTCCCCCTGGGTCAACCATCTGACCTGATGCAGAAAGCCACCCCCAGTTCCTACATACTGAAGTTGACCCAATATTCAGGTCATTAACTTGACAATCTATTAGGTTCTGTTACTGGTACAGACAACACGTTATCTTTCAGGCTTAAAATAAGGTTTTTGGAACACTTAAGGCAAGAATGTGGTTTGAAGTTTCAATAAACGAACTGAAAGATTTAAGGATTAGAGGCTTCACTTTGTAGAGTTTCTAAGCCAGCATCCTGGAAGTTGAGCCCAATTGGGCAGTCAGGGCAATAGAAATAGATTCTTACTCTTTTTCTCAGAGTGATGTTTACTTGCCTTTATTCATTTCTATTTTATAGGCTCTGATATAGTTCTTCCAGTTGATTCTGTTTTAAAAGAAATGTAACAATCTAATCTTTTCACATTCAAATCCAAATGCACAGACAGTTCCCTTTAAAGAGAGATGTGTTAAAAAATTCAATGAGCAGATTATTATTACTGAATTAAATAAATGGATGCGGTATATCTCTAATTCCCTTGTGTAAAGCCTGTTTTAATTCTATAATCCCAACTGGATGCAATATACTTAAATGAACACTATTAACTTGTGTTTTTTTTTTCTATCATGTTTAGAAACATAATAACAGTCTAGAAACATTTATTAAGGAAACATCAACTCTATTTGCACATTCTTAAAGAGAATATTAGAAAAACAGAATTTTAATTTTCATGTATATAATTTGTTAATATAATTTGAATGGAATATAATTAGGTACTTTCAGATCTTTCAGTGTTAATTAAAAAGCTAATAACTTGAATGACTATAAATACTGAATTAGTAGGCCTAATGCTCCTAGCAGTTAATCCTTTGTTTGTCATTTACTGAAGACCACTTAACTGGGATATCATTGTTATGTCAGGGATCCCCTACCAATAAAAATTCTTAAATTGTAAGGTCCCTAAACCTTAGATGGTAGATCTTTGAGCTATTTGCCAATATACTGTATTCCAAGCCAGGGATTTCCCAACCATCAACGCTACTGCCTTTGACTAAATCCATTAAAGAATTTTACTCTCAGTGAATTTTCCACTTCCCTTTTAGCTTTTAGAGAAAAGTTATCTCCATTAGAAAGATAAAAATGAGTGGCTCCAGCTCTACTATTTAACAAAATTATAAACAGTGTCTTTAATTAAAAATAACACTTTTTTAAATGTAGACATCAGAATGATTAATATCAACAATTGTAGAATGGGATCAAATAACGTTTGATAATTTTTATAATGGTGAAAATTCATGAGTATATAATTCTTAAAATCTCATTGGTCTCTATTGGAGATTGCTAGGGAATGAGTTTATTATTCTTAAAACTAGCAGATAATATGAAAGAATTTTTTAAAATTACCGGATCATTTACAAACCATACTTCAGTGTACCTCCTCCGATATTCCTCTGGGAGTAGTACATGAATAAAGAATAGGAATAATAGAATATCACTGTACTGCAACCCATGATAAAACTAAAGATTAAGGCAATAATTATTGATGGTCATTAAAACCTTTACCTTACAAGAAGACAGCAATCTGAGTAATAACTCAATCTACTGATCAATATTCATATCTGTATATCATTGAGTTTTTGCTGAAATAATATTTAGCAAATAACTCAGTAACATACAACCACATCCATTTATTCCTTAATTAAGAAAGGGTAGGATCTGTGGGCCAGCTGATGCCAAATCAGACTTCATTCCAAACCGGATTTTTTTCTGGTTAACTTCTGTCTTCATTATCTAAAACCCAAAATTAAAAGAAGAAAAAAAATCAGCCACTATTTGAAACGCATAAACTTCATGGTAGAAGGCAAGTGTTCCGGAGCCTAAGTTAGACTGTGCCAACAAGCCATGGCAGAGTGTGGCCCATGTCATATCTATTCACATTCTATACGCCACAGCAAGCTAAATGACTAGCTAAGCTCCGTACCCATAACGGAGAGACATACTTCTCTTAGGAGTGCTGGGAGAGGGCAGAATTCAGAGACGGTGATTTATTTGTTGGGTAATAATAGGATCTGCTACTACATCACAAAAAATAGAGACAACCAGACATTATGTACCCCCTTGTAATAAAAAAAAAAGTATGTAACACAGCCTACAAAGTATTCCAACTAAGGCTCTATAACAAATTACCAATTCACAGGAAATAAAAGCAGAGGATATTGGTCACCATTGCAAAGAAGCAATTGGCAAAACTTAGAATACAACAGGCAAACACTGCAGAGCAATGAGGTGATTTGTTCTACAAATAAATTGCACACAAAAATGATGAATATAAATAAAAGATAGAAGCCGAAGTCTCAAATATAAGCAGAAATCTCAGAGAATTGCAATTTGTAAACTTTGAATCAAAACTGGAACAAATCAAATAGAAATATTTATGAGACTTGCAGGGAGATTTGAATAATAATTGCCTATCTATTGACACTAAGGAGTAGTAATGTTAGGTATGATGTTATGATTATGGTTTTAAAAATAATATTACTAATCATGGTATAAATATGTACTGAAATACTTTGGAATGAAGTGAGGCATTCTTCAAAATATTCTGAGGATGATCAGCAGTAGGGAGAACTTTTTGATATTTTGTACATAATCCTATTCTATTCTTCAAGTTATTTTAACTTTTCCATTAAAAAAAAAAAGATAAAGGGAGAGAGAAAAGAAAGAAAACAATTTTTTTTTAACTAAACAGAAGTAAATGCTTTTAAGAAGGGGATGATTTTGAAAGTGTGTTCCATTTGAGTGCTTTGCTTGAACCCCTGAGTTTTACACTCTATGCAAAAATTAGCAGTTTTCCATCTTACTGTGATAACACAGATACAAAGACTAATTTCTCTCAATGTGCATTTGAAAAACAAAAAAGTGTAAGATATAAAACTTCTTTCATCTCATAAATAAACAATTGTCTGAGAACTGCTTCTCCTCTAAAATAGAAAAAAAAAAAGAGGCCTCAAATACTAGATATGCTTAGACTTTTCCAAAGAAGGCCTCTTAATGAATGTAAAACCAATTTATGGGAGCAGGAGATGTTAGTTAGGCCGGGTATTCCTTCCTAAAGGAAATCTCGGGAAACGTTTTGCAACTGTAAACAGTTTTGTTTCATACATGGAAGGAAACAGTGTCACTGATAAATTATATTCATGTTTTCATAAGTGAATAAGAATGTGCTTGTTTTTGAAAACAGCAATTTTATTTGAGATTTTGATCAAATGGCAACGTACTTTTAGGAGCCACAAAGAAAATGGAATTTCAAAAAACTGGCATTTTAAAAAACAACAGCCTGTGAATATGATCCTCATAACATTTTCCCTGCAACCAAATGGGCAGTGGTGACTTCAGTGAGACATTTCAACCCATAGCGATTTACTGGAAGGAAATCATTAATTCTCCCCAGCATTTTAGAATAATAACATGATGATGAGACACCTAAAAAGCACTCAGAGGAGACATTGGCTGCAAGTAGCTGCCCAAATTGTTTAATGTTTGTCAAACTTGAATTGCATTTGAAGGGTGCATTGCTAGTAATGGGTTTCCAGTTCTATTTCCACATGGGCAAGGCTCTGCAGCCATTACAAGCTGTCGTTTATTACTTTGCATTATGTATGAGATGATTTTTGTGAGCAGGTACACAAACACAAAGGGGAAAAATACAAGAAAGCAATTTCTTTTATTGCTCAAAACACTGCAGTTAGGAATAATTTGGAAATTTTTCAAATAGCTTATTTTGGGAAATTTTTAGATATACTCAAGATTGATTATTTTCCACAGTGTTACTAAATAATTTGACTGTAGCTAAGATTGGTATTAATTCCTAATGGAGTTGTCTTCAGCTGTAGAATACAGGCAAAGTGTCAGAGGAGTTACTAGATTTGAAACAAATAAATCCTTAAGCCTTATTTCTCACAATGATTAGCTGTGTGATCTTGGTCCTATAATTTAATTTTTCTTTATACCTCATCTTATTCTCAGCAAAAATAGTAAAGTCTACCTCACATAGTTATAATGAAGATTGCATGTGCCAAGCTCAATGATTGCCAAAAAAAAAGTGGGCAAAATTTGGGGTTTAATTCAGACATATCAAATGAAAGCTAATAAATGCAAAATAATTTTGTAAATTGCAAAACACTATTCAAGGTCACACAAAAGTTTAACAGGATTGTTCTGTTTGTTTTATAAAATTTGTTTTTAGATGTCTTCATATTATTTCTCCAAAGACTATTATTTGATGTTTTGTATTATTAGTGAAAAGACTGTGTGTCAAAAATAAAACCATTCTATCTTTGAACCTTGATCTTGGACCAGTCAATTCCAGGAATCTTATTAAATAGGGTCTTGAACTGCCATTGTAAGAAACAAAGAACTGTTATTAGAGTTGATATGGAGTGGCTTCAAAATGGCGGTGTGTTTGACATGTAAAATGTTCCAGATAAATTGCAAAATGGGAAAGGAAATTCTTACTTATAAAATGTAGCCACCACAAAGTGAGCACTTAGTCTCTTACAGGAGGACATGCCAGAGAAACTGTGTATTACTTTTTCTGTACAAACTTTGATATGCAGCCACTCAATCCATATTTTATGCATAAATGAGTGGAAGCCCAGGGAATGTGGATGTTCTTTGTGGTTTTGGAACACTGTTATCACTTGAAATCCATAACACTCTCAAACCTGGCCAACTTTTCTCTACATTTTGGAAGCATCATTTTATTTTGGCCAGAGACTCTCTGTAAGAATTTTCAGGCCTAGAGGGAAGATTTTTCCTTCTAAAGGAAGAAGGATAAAACAGGAGTTCCTCCAAACTTCACACTGCATGGATTCCTGCTTCAGCCTTCGGAAGGAGAGCTAGTTGTACTCGCATAGCAGGTTAATTTCTTTTCAGATGAGTGAAGCAGTCCCCCAGTTAGAGAACACACTTACTCCACCATTGCCTGTGGGGCTTTTTTTCCACAAATTTTGTTGAGAGATTCCTGAGTACTCTCTGAGGGTATATTTAAAAATACATTATCTACAAGCAAGGAAAAGGTAAAAACTGTAAGAACCCATCAGGGGTACATGAAGATAAATATCAAGCAGAACACATTGCCATGTCTGATCCCATCTCAAAACTACATGATAACACAAACCCTTCCTATAGATTATCCTCTCATTTCTCTAAATTAAAAATGCCAGTTACTGACAATTTTGAACAGCTATGAGCCCCCAGTAAAATATTATTCCGCTGCGATGGTGTCATCCCAAATTATAATGACACTCTATTTTCTTCCAATTCTTTTCAAGTCAGAAGTTTCTTGCATGATTATATGTAGGTTATAAACTGAAAACTGTATGGTGTGGTAAAAATAAATATAAATATATATATATATATATATATATATATATATATGTGTATATATATATATATATATATATATATATATATATATAGAGAGAGAGAGAGAGAGAGAGAGAGAGAGAGATTTTTAAGTAACCTCAAATTGTGGACACTATTTGGTTAAAAAATTATAAACTAATATTTCAACAGTGAAAAGTTATTATCTCTGAGCCTCAAATTCCTTATCAGTATGAAGAAGATAGTAATGTCTCTAAGAGTCATACAGTTGCTTTAATATTTAAATAGAATTATTTATATCTGCATTGCATGACATAGGTATACACAATATATGGTATAGAGAAAATTCATGTCAAATTTAGTATATTTATATATGTATGTATACACACACATGCACACATGCATACACACACATACACAGAGGAGCAGGAGCTGAGGTGGAGACAAAGAGAGACAAAGATATGTGAAACAGAGAAACATAGATATACAGAGAGATAGTGAAAGTGAGAAAGATCCCTGAGAACTTAGAGCAGGGACTAAAACCTTCATAAATAGTACCTATCATTATTAGTTCCAGTATGCATTTACACATTGTTTGTTGATCAATATTTTTGAATGCAGCTTTATGATATGATACAGATAAAATAGTAAACAATACAGTCACTGCATTCAAGGAATTTATTTTGTAGTGCAGAAAACGTTCAAGTGGCCTATTTAGACTAGTACTACAACAGATTAATCAAGAAAACACACAGGAGGATTATCTTTTACAATCTTAAGAACTAAGGAAAACTTCTGATTTAACATGACACATTTGTTATGAAATACTTGGAGCAGATGAAGGAAGCAACCATGCAAAAGAAGGGAGAGGAAGGGTGTGGAGTTCCACACAGAGGGGACATTGAGGCAGAGAGAATATAACAAGCTGTCAGACTTTTTAGAGAGCATTCCACAGGTCCCACACTCTACGGAGCAATTCACATTTCTCATCTAATCCTCAAGATCATCAACTAATAGTCCTAGGGCTGAGACTGTCTACTTGATTCTAATGCATGGGCTGTCATATACCCTGCTGCTGTAATATATTTAGGACCAGCACACTGTGGGGTAGGAGCATGCAGTTAGACAAGTGCTAAGTGTGAAAGGCTAGAAAGGAAAGGAAGAAGGACCCCAATGAAGAGAAGAGAGTGCCTTAGATACACGGTTTAGCAAAGACATCTGAGGGTTCTGTGCATGGAACTGAATTGTAGACCTGGAGGAAAAAGAGCCAGTTTGTTGCAATAATTTGTATAAGAGATAAGGATGTTCCCATACTGAAATTGTGATGAAGATAATGGTAAAATATGGACAGATTTAAGAATTTCCAAAAAAAAAGTAGAACTGAAAGTACATGAAGAATGACCAGATGTGAAAATCAGGAGGTAAGAGAAGAGCTAGGTTAGAGCAAGGAGATAGACTCACGGGGGAAGGGAAGACAGAAGCATTTCAAAGGCAAAACTGTGCAAGATGTGAAATACTTACCACAACAGAAACATTGAGTGCATGAAGATCTCTCTCTCTCTCTCTCTCTCTCTCTCTCTCTCTCTCTCTCTCTCTCTCGTCCTTTTTGCTTTTCTGATGTACATACTAGCTCTAGTTTCACTGCTCAACATTCCATCAAACACACATGTAAATTAAAATCGTCATTACTCTCCCAGCCCAAAGAAAGTCTTTGTCATATGGACCTTTTAAACTAACCTCTAAAGTAAAATATTTGGTCAATGTCTTTTCTATGTATACGTTTTCTCCACAAGGGAAAATGTCCCTATAAAAGTGTGAAAGTGTCTGTGAACTGTGTTCTGTGATATATTGGAAAGAACCCTAAACTTAAACATACCTCTGTATTCTTGTCCTAATGTGATTTTTTTAGAAATGTCAATTTGTAGAAGCGTTCTCTAAATTCCAAGTTTCCGATTAGTATAAGATGACAAATAATAACTACCTTGTTTACTTCACTAGGTTGCTAGGGAATCAAGAACCATATGGTTTTTTATAAACCATATATAAAAACTTCATATAAAAACTCTGTAAATATTAGAGAACTACTTACCCATGTTCAGAACTGTTAGACTGCTATTAGCTGGCAGATTGAAGTTAATACTACACTGTAATATGAATTAGTAGGATTTCTTCATGATTAGAAATTAGTAGCATTAATATTAGATCTAAGTTTTTCTACTAGTAATATTTTAAAATTTTCCTTACATATAAAATTAATATAACTTGATTCAATCTCATTAAAGGATCAAATAGATAATATATAGTTACTTTCAGTTTTGGTAAATCATTATAATGGGTAGTTTTTATTGGTTTGATATGATTTATCTATGAAATTAATGAGACTGGTAATTATAACTCAGAATAAAACCTGATCAATGTGAGAATGCTTTCCCCTTCTTTTTTGAGACAGCTCTTTTTTATAAAATTATATTTAATAGCTGATTAGGAAGGAAACAAGGCCATTTCAAATATCTCATTTGTAATACAGAAATATTCAAAGACAACTTCTTACCATTCTATTTATTTTTACTTTCAAATATTCTCTTTTCCAAAAGATAAATTTTCAATAAAATGAAAATAAGAAATTGTTAGAAATATTTAATAAATCATCTATTATGTTTCTCTAACAGTTTTGACAAAATATTAAACTACATATAGGTTAAATAAAACAAGCTCTGGGAATAAGTCAATTGCACATTATGATACAAGCCTATGTTTAACAAAAGCTGGATGCAAACTGAGTTTGGTATATGAATTTTTATTTGGGTTAAAGAAACAAATACTTTCTAAAGAAGTCAAACACTCACATTAGAGAAATCCAAATCCAGAGCAGGAACCAAATTCTTTACCATTTTTTCAAGGGCTTTATCTTACCACACCATAAATTCTCTCTTCAAATATCCTTTACCTTGGTGAGGATGTGCAGACAGCTGCAGGTGCCCATTAAACCCATCATTTGCCCAAATGACATTTTACCATCATTTCTCTATCATAATTCAACATAGAATTTTCATGTTTACAAGGCCAACCAAAATACATTTTCAAGAATCTCTCCTGTAATGGCATTTCTATTTAACATCATCCTTGAAACACTAGCCAGAGCAATTAGACAAAAGAAATAAATTAAAGGTATACAAATAGGTAAAGAAGAACTCAAATTATCACTATTTGCTGATGACACAATTCTATATCTAGAAGATCCAAAAAATCCCCCCAGAAGACTTCTAGAACTAATAAATGAATTCAGCAAAGTAGCAGGACATAATAAAATCAACACCTATAAGTCAAATGTATTTCTATACATCAATGACAAACCCACTGAAAGAGAAATTAGGAAAACTACTCCATTCAAAATAGCCTCAAACAAACAAACAAACAAAGAAAGAAACAAAATACCTTGGAATCAATCTAACAAAAGAGGTGAGAGACCTCTACAATGAAAACTACAAAACACTAAAGAAAGAAATTTTAGAAAACCTCAGAAGATAGAAAGTGTGTGCATAAGTTGGGATAGAGTTTAACTTTTTATAATAGATTATTGTACAATTTATAGTGGTAAATAAGAGAGCCTATTATCTACATATATTTTATGCATTAATATCTATTATGGTTTTGTGGTTTAGATATTAGATGTCCCCAAAAATCTCATATGTGAGACAATGCAAAAAAAGTTTGAAGGTGAAATAATTGGGTTAGAAGAGCTGTAACCCAATCAGCGCATTCATCTACTTGAATCTATTAACTGGATAGTAGCTGTAAGCAGGTAGGGTGTGGTGGGAGGGTATTGGGACTTGTCTTTTGGGTAAATATTTCATCTATGTCAAGGGAAACTGAAAGAATCCAAGTAGCTTTCCTCCACCACATTCATCTGCCACGTTTTGGCTCATCTTGGGCCCTAAAGAATCAAGTTGGCCGTCAAAGGACTAAGGCTTTTAAACTGCAAGCCCCCAAGTAAACTTTTCCTCTTCTAAAATTGTTCTTGTCAGGTGTTTTAGTCACCGCAGTGAAAAAGCCAACTTAAAAAAATATATACACTTTTTCCTTATTTTTTTCAATATTTATAGGCCTTGCAGTTCTGCTATGAGTTTTTTTTAATCAAGTTGTTGCAAATTTCAAAATACAAATCTTCATATAAAGATGCCTAATCAGGTCCATTTGTGTTGTTCAAGGGTCAAAGGTATATATATGTGTTTGTGTGTATGTGTGTGTATACACATGTATATATTTTTATGTTTCCCAATAATTGCTGAATCCTAGCATTCTGTAAAGCACTAAATACATGCCATTTAAATATATAATAAATCAACTGGCTATTGCCATTAAGTCAACCAACTACCAACAGATTTTTTTTCCCTCTAGAATCAAATGGTTATTTTGACATTATGTCCTATTTCTTAGAATTTTTCACCTTCTTGCTTTATATTTCCAGATAAGAATATAAAAATTATTGCAAAATTGTAATCTATGTGACTCTGTCAGGCAGATAGCAGACTCTGACAATGATAAATAGTGCTTACAATATCACCTATAGAGATCCTACTGAGACACATTAAGAATGTAAGCATTTTTAGTGTCAGGATGACTTTCATCTTATACCCTTAGCAAACAGGCAAGAGCAACCAAAAAGATGGGCACTCTGAAATATCATATATTTACCTGATGCTATCCAACAGTTCAATTTAACAAACATTTATTAACTATCTACTGTGTGTGACATGCTATCTACAACACCATAGGAGATACAAATGACATGTTCTCAACCTTACAAATCTCTTTCAGTGGCATAAGGTCTTGATATCATGCAATTTTACTTCACATTGTTAAATAATTATGCCAAAGATGATGTGAGCAAATAAACCTTCTGCAGAAATCTAAAAAGTAGCTTTCCCAGGAAAACCGCATTGTGCCTCATTTGTTGAAGCAGGCCTAATTTCAAACATTCAAAATCCTAAAAAAGGAATTTCAATGGCCACAGGCATATCAGAGAATCATCTTTTTTATTCGCAGAACCACAGGATCATAAAATCTCTGCAAAGAGAGAGACTTGGGAGGCACTCAGTCCGATACTTTCAGCTTCATGGTAAAATAAAAATCACCTCAGGTGCATTCTGTAATATAGATTCTACGTGGTGGCCCCAAGAGATTGATTCAGCAGGCCTGGGTGGAGTCATGTAATCTGTATATATAATCTTTATATATAATCTTTTCAGGTGATTCTGCTATTTGGCCAGGCTTGAGAACACAAATCTCACCTGACTCATGGTTCTGTTATGTTAATATGTTCTGCACTACTTTTTCTAACAAGCTGTTGTTCAGTATGTGCTTTAATGTACATGGGGTGGGACCCTGACTTTTAGCAATTGTTATTAGAATGTCTTCTATAATAACAATGTCGTCTATATTCCTTGATCTCTATGTGTGCATATATCACGTGTATGTGTACAAATATATAGTTGTGTGTTCATATCTGTCTCCAAAAACAATGCTAAAGTTATACCAGGTCGACGAAGGCTAAGGCTGTTTTATTTACTATTGTGTAAACTAGCACTTAGCCTAAATCTTAGTGTTTAGGAGGTAGTTATTAAAGTTTATCGACTATATACTGGAGATTCTTCTTATTCTGAGGAACAAGATTCCTCCTCGTTGTGCCTGAAGTCTCCCTTTAACATCCATCAATTCTGCTAGTGTTTATAGTTCCAGGATACTTTATAAGTCCATTGGCCAGATAAAAAGCATGGAAACACAAGTAAGGGATACTCCTCCATTCTCAGGACTCTTGATAGATAGATAGATAGATAGATAAATAAATAAATAAATAAATAAATAAATAAATAAATAAATAAATTTTAACCTGGAGAGAAAGAGGAAGATATTTTTAAAAACACAATAGTTGATTGGGAAAGTTTTCTGTAATTATTTCATTCAGCAGGTTAGAGAAATGCAAATCAAAACCACCCTAAGATACCATCTCACTCCAGTAAGATTGGCAGCCACTATGAAGTCAAACAACAACAAGTGCTGGCGAGGATGTGGAGAAAAGGGTACACTTGTACATTGCTGGTGGGACTGCAAATTGGTGCGGCCAATTTGGAAAGCAGTATGGAGATTCCTGGGAAAGCTTGGAATGGAACCACCATTTGACCCTGCTATTGCCCTTCTCGGACTATTCCCTGAAGACCTTAAAAGAGCATGCTACAGGGATACTGCCACATCAATGTTCATAGCAGCACAATTCACAATAGCTAGACTGTGGAACCAACCCAGATGCCCTTCAATAGATGAATGGATAAAAAAAATGTGGCATTTATACACCATGGAATATTACGCAGCACTAAAAAATGACAAAATCATGGAATTTGCAGGGAAATGGATGGCACTAGAGCAGATTATGCTTAGTGAAGCTAGCCAATCCCTAAAAAACAAATACCAAATGTCTTCTTTGATATAATGAGAGCAACTATGAACAGAGTAGGGAGGAAGAGTAGGAAGAAAAGATTAACTTTAAACAGAGACATGAGATGGGAGGGAAAGGGAGAGAAAAGGTAAATTGCATGGAAATGAAGGGAGACCCTCATTGCTATACAAAATTACATATAATAGGTTGTGAGGGGAATGGGAAAATAAACAAGGAGAGAAATGAATTACAGTAGATGGGGTAGAGAGAGAAGATGTGAGGGAAGGGGAGGGGGGATAGTAGGGGATAGGAAAGGTAGCAGAATACAACAGTTACTAATAGGGAATTATGTAAAATTGTGGATGTGTAACCAACGTGATTCTGTAATCTGCATTTGGGGTAAAATTGGGAGTTCATAACCCACTTCAATCTAATGTATGAAATATGATATGTCAAGAGCTTTGTAATGTTGTGAACAACCAATAAAAAAAAGAAATTGGAACCAAATGGAGAAATTCAATAAACTTCTTTTATTCAACTAAAAAAAACACAATAGTAAATACAATATTTAAAATAGGTGTAAAATAAATATGGGGATGGAGAGGAAGGCAATGAACTTAGTTGTGATTGAGCTGGAGGAAAGAGAGCAATGCATGTCAAGAAGCAGTTGCCAAGAAAAGTAACGGTGAGTCATATCCTGATGCTGAGCACTTGAATCCTTGAATGTGTGCATTCCTTAAAGCAAAACAAGTTGGGTTCCTCATTGATAGGATAATCCTTCAAGTATATACAGAAAGTTTTCTCTCAAACTTTCTCTAGGATGAATACTGTTTTCTTTACTTACTTCTCATTTATAAATACCATGTAACCCTTATTATATTTGAGTCATGTCAAGTTGATTTACTCTGAATTGTAAAGAAGACTCTCTGAAGGCAAGGAATATAGGACATGCCATTCAAGTTGCGAGAGCTATAGCTGAACACCAAAGATGCCTACTTAGCATTGTTTCTGTAGTTTAAGTGTGAGTTGCAAGCAAACAATACTGATACGTTGAATATAAATAAAACACAGCCTTTCCCCTCAGCATGCTAAATAAAATTGAAAAATACAATATGGTGAACACTGATGGATTTGAAGTGAGACACTGACAATTGTTAGCTTTTCCATCTTGGCTAACTTTATAGATGGATTTCCACAATTAATAGATATATAAGAATCCTATACATATGCCATGGTAAGCAACTCCTGTTAATTAAGCTGAAGTAAGATGGCTCTAAGCTAATGTAATTATCATAGAAACAATTCTTACCTACCAAAAGCTCTTTCCATTGCGAGGACTGGGGAAATATGGACCTTCCTGAGTAGGCTAAGTGTATCCCATGGTGAAAATTGTAAAATGTCTGGAGATAGGAATGCTAGTTGTAATGGTAAATGTTTTAGTCAGCTTTTACATTGCTGTGAGTAAAGGATCCAACCAGCACTGTTGAGGGCCACAGCAGAGTTGGGATGACGCATGGCATTTTTGCCAAAAGTAGTGGTTGAGAGGTGACGCCAGCGAGCCATTAAGATGATGACTTTTGAGTTCTCTCGGAGTTCCCGTTGAGTTCCGGTTGAGCTCTCCCGGGAATTCCTGAAGAGTTCCAGTTGGTTGGTGAAGTTCCGGTGGTGGGAGTTCCGGTTGGTGTGTGGTGTGTTCCTGGAGGAGCTGTGTGGGTGGCGTTCGGGAGAGTTCCTGGGGAGTGTGCTGGTGGAGTTCAGAAATAAAGTTTGTTCCTGCTTGAGTGGCTCGTGATTTGTGCCCAGCCAGACTGCGGCACAGAACAATTGTAGAGGGCTCATGGTTTCAGAACTCTTAGTCCATAGAAGGCCAGCTCCATTCCTCAGGGCTCTAGATGAGGCAGAACATCATGTCATGGTGGAAGAGTGTGGCAGGAGGAAATCAGCCCACATGATGATCAGGAAAAAGAGAAAGACTCCACTGGCCAGATACAAAATATACCCAAAGACTTGCCCCAATTCCCACCTCCTCCAGCCACACCCCACCATGTCAGTACCACTCAGTTAATCCCTATCAGATGATTAATTCACTGATTGGGTTAAGACACTTGCAATCCAATCACTTCTCCTCTAAACCTTCCTGCATTGTCTTACATGTGAGATTTTGGGGGATACCACATCTAAACCGTAACAGTAAAATAATATTCTCATTCTAAATTATAGTGTCCCTTGTTGTCTAATGGCATAAATTTAGTACAGTACCTTTCTACACTTAACAAAAAAAAAACAGAATAACAGACTTTTTAAACTGGAAATAGTGCATTCCATTTCTTCAAAGAGATTTGGAAAAATCTTCTGAATGACTCTGAAAAACTAAATCAACCTCATGTTGTATCCATGCACAGGAAAAGTACAGACCCCCAAGGTGATCAAACAAGCCCAACAGCTGCTAAATATCCATTCAAACAGTGCTAGAAAAGCACATATTTCATAAATTTCTCCTGGGAGATTTGTATCTAAAACGAGACTAGAAATCACATTCCCTCCTATAAAGCAACTTTGACAAGCCCCAAACTGGGAATTGTGTGTAATTAATGAATGAAATTCACTAAGCTCATTTCCTGAACTTCTATCCACACTACACTCTATGGGGGAACTTCACCTGTCACTAATAAGTATTTTTTGGGGGAAAAAGGGGTGGGGGTGGGTTTGAAATGAAAAGAATCTATCAGTTGTTTGTCAAGGCATGAACTTCCTAAAAGGTACAAAATGTATATCTGGTAAGTTTCTTGAGGGTAGGATTCCTTTGGTCTAGGTAATAGTTCATGGTAAGCATTTCACATATATTTATTGCTTGTCTAAATTCAGTTAACTAAATACATCAGTGGCATTGGTCTCTAATCTAGAGAAATTGTTCATCTGTAAAATGGCTATCTAGGACATGGCCAGAATAACCCTTTGAATTGTATACACATTGACAAATGCTTTTATTAATATCATTTTTTTAAAATCTCAAGAGTCATAGCATTTTCTTAAATAAACTGGCTCTTCAGAATAAATTCTATTAAATGAGAGAATTACACAGATGGTTATGAATTCTCAATTTTATATCAGAAAGATATTAAAATATTGCTGCAAATGATGTTCTAGAGTATCAAAATTATAAACAATCCAAACAACACATTACTATTACGGTCACTGATGAGTTTGAGGTTTTTTTTTTTTCCTTCCTATTACTGAAACTTAGGCTTTTAGGTTGTCTTAATCGACCAAATTCAATTGGTAATTGATACTATGTCTTCACAAACAGTGTTTCAGTCTAATGTATTTTATCTGGTCAGTTTCAACAAGGTCACAGAAACTTTTTGAAAGGAAGTGACATTTGAGATAGGTATAAAAGAGTTGAGGGAAAATGAGGAGGGAGAAACAGTTTTTCTGGTCTAAGAGCTGAAGCTGTAGTTCTCAAAGCATTGTCCAGGGTCCAGCAGAATCAATATCCCCTGGGATGTTGATTAGACATGTAAATTCTCAGCTCCATTTATTGAATTAGAAACCCTAGACTGGGAGTCCTGAAGTCTGTATGTTAAGCAGTCCTGAAGGTGATTTTCATATACCCTACTATTAAGAACCACTGGACTAGAAATTGGAATTTTTTTTCTTTATGCAATACTCTAGGATCAATATGAGAAATAACCTGAATCCCTGACTGGATGAGGTTGCCCAAGGAAACAAGATAATAATGGGTTGAGAGGTTAAATGATATCATAGAGGCTAGGAAAGGACTAAGTTATAATGGACCGAGTAAAATGAAAAAAAAAAAAAACCTGCATTAAGTTTTTGAGACTGCGTAGATGTGGAAACTGCTAAAAGCAATTGCAAATACATAAGTTAGCATTTTCAGAAAGAAAAGAAATCAGTTTTGGATTTATGGAATTCCAAGTTCCTATAGGTATCTGAGGTTTAGGACTCAGAACTCTCGTTACCACGTAGCTGGCCAGCTAGCTGTATGTAAAATTAAACTGTAGCAACTAATATGATATTCTAAGGGAAAAATATAAGAGAATAAAACTGAGAAAAAGCACTCAAATCACACACACAGAAAAGACCTTTGTGGGCATGTTAGACAGAAAAGAGAATCAGAAGAAGCATTAGTCTCTGAATTTTCCAAAACTACCATGAACCTAGTCATCTATTGTCTAAGTAGAAAAATCATCTTCAGCTTAGGTAAAAAATATGACTAACCTGAAAGAGCTATGTTTTGCATGATTTGGGAGATATAACTTTTAAAATGATAAATATTTTAAAAGACTACTAAAAATTCTAGAGCAGCAATGTTTTTCAAAAAGTTTAATTTAACCTAAAGACAAATTGTGGGAATAAGTCATCTACATAATTCCCTTGAAATAACCTTAACAAAAAGCTGATTTAAAGCACAACCTGAAATATTGATAATTTGGAAAAAGAAAAAAATAATCATATAAAGATAATTTCTAAAAGCCCTTACTCCTCTCCTTTCATTGGCATTCAACACCCCCTTTATACTCCATGGAAATGAGTACTGAATGAGTACTGAATACTTATTAAACTTATCTAATACCCTAAGATTTGCTAAGTTTGCTGGAGATGAACTTATCATTAAGAAAATCAGTTTATAACAGAATTCCTGCAGTGACCCTTGGCCCTAGAGAAAGTTAGTAAAACACCACCATACTATGTGCTATTTTAAAGCTATGAGTAAATTAAAACCAAACCAAAATCACAATCCCAAAGACAAAATGGTGTGTGAATGGTTGGAGAGAGAGGTGAAACTAAGGAATCACTTTTATCTTCATGTTGGTTTAGCTGAATGACAATGTCTCTTTTTTTAAACATCATATAGGACATTTTTGTTCTGATGATCTAAGCTTCCCTCCTATCCTCTCCATCCCACTTTTATTAACTTCTATGCATGCACACAAACACACACACACACACACACACACACACACACACTTTAGCCTGGAGAGGAGGAATAAGATGAATTATCATTTTCCATCAATGTCTCCCTTTTCTCCTCAAGTTATGGATAATGAGGCCAGAAATGTAATTACTGAAAGAGTTTGGAATGGTTAATTACTGAACTAATCTCAAATATGGTGGTGACTGCAGAACAACAAAAACTCACTTTATAGCTGTCACAGCCACTCAGAATGTGATAAACATTTTGTGTTTGCAAACCTAGATGCTATACCAAAGGAAGTTTCACGTGCCTTTGGTAGCAAATTACCACAAGGACCTGCTAAATTCAAGTCATTCGGATTTTGTAATAAGAGAACCCATTAAACTGGAATAACTTTAAATTTTGACTGTTAAACTAGTATGGAAAGGGATGGGAAAATAAAAATGGTGCATTGAAGGAGGTGTCTGGAGGATCCTGTTGAATTTCCAGTTTTGAAGCCGAAGATCTGCAAACTTCTTGGCCTTCCTTTGTTCACAATGATCACTGGAGAGCTGGTGCTAAAGGGAATTTCATAGCAATTCTTAAACTAAAACACAGGGCTTTGAGATTGTAGGTCAATACTTCCAGGGGGAAAAAAAGGACATTTCCAAAAACCCATAGAACTTTTCCGTTTTCCAAAAAAGTCCATAGAACTTTTCCACCGCTTAATTGCCATGACTCCTGGGTGCTCTGCATTTGCTCGCGAGGATTTAGAAGATGTCCCACATCCTTCTTCAATCCATTATCCCTCACTGGCAGACAACCAAACTCTCTACCTGGCCTTTGTGCCTCCCTAATGCCAATGAGTGTGATTTCTTCCGCCCGCCTATCACGTGGTGGACCGGTGATCTGGTGCCTCGTCCCCCCATCCCTTTGTGACGTGAGTGGCTTAGGTCTGAGCCCTGGTGCTGTATGCTCACAAAGGATTGGGGCATACCGCGCCTGTGTTCAGTGCTCTGGATGCTTCAGGCTGGCTTGGGTTCAGGGCCCCTTGCTCCAACCCCAAAGACCCTTGGAAGGGAGCCCTAATACCTCCATCATTCACCATGGCAAGCCAGTTCTGCCTCCCTCTTGCCCCACGCCTTTCACCCCTGAAAGCCTTGAAGTCGCACTTCAGAGACATCCAAGTGGGCATCTGCCTGGCGATCCAGCGCAGTGACAAGAGGATCCATCTTGCTGTAGTCACAGAGATCAACAGAGAAAAATCTTGGGTCACAGTTGAGTGGATTGAGAAAGGAGTCAAGAAAGGCAAGAAGATCGATCTAGAGTCCATATTCCTGCTGAATCCAGCTCTGGCCTCTGCAGAACATAGCACCACGTTGCCTAGGCCCTTGCCCTCACTGTCCCTAGTACCCTCCAAGGCCATTGGAGATCAGCATACATCCCCAAGGTGGATCGTGGTTGCCCCCCAGAAAAATGAAACACCCTCAGGGGACAGCTCGGTCCTGGGGGTCCCCGCCAGCCCTTGTCTGATGAAGCGGAAAAAGTCTCCTTGCCTTCGGGAAATCGAGAAATTGCAAAAGCAGAGGGAAAATCGCAGGCGCCTGCAGTTGGAGATCCGAGCCAGACGCGCCCTCAACGTCAACACAGGAAACCCAAACTTCGAGATCATGCGCATGATCGAAGAGTGCCGCAGACACCTGGACAAAAGCAAGATGTCCATCATGGAGCCCCTGGAAGATCACCGGATCTGTGTCTGCGTGAGGAAGAGGCCTCTTAATCAGCGAGAGACCACCATGAAGGACCTGGATATCATCACCATCCCCTCTGACAATGTAGTCATGGTGCACGAGTCCAAGCAGAAGGTGGACCTCACCCGCTACCTGGAGAACCAGACCTTCTGTTTCGACCATGCTTTTGATGACAAGGCCTCCAATGAGTTAGTGTACCAGTTCACTGCCCAGCCATTGGTGGAGTCTATCTTCCGCAAGGGCATGGCCACCTGCTTTGCCTATGGACAAACGGGCAGTGGGAAAACGCACACCATGGGCGGAGCCTTTTCTGGAACATCTCAAGATTGTTCTAAAGGTATTTACGCCTTGGTAGCGCAAGACGTCTTTCTCTTACTCAAAAACTCCACTTACGAGAATCTGGATCTCAAAGTCTATGGGACTTTTTTTGAGATTTATGGTGGCAAAGTATATGACTTGTTGAACTGGAAGAGGAAGCTCCAAGTCCTTGAGGATGGCAATCAGCAAATGCAAGTCGTCGGACTGCAGGAGAAAGAGGTGGGCTCCGTGGAGGACGTGCTGAACCTGGTGGAACTGGGAAACAGCTGTCGCACTTCGGGACAAACGTCTGTCAATGCCCACTCATCCAGGAGCCACGCGGTATTCCAGATCATCTTGAAGTCAAGAGGGAAACTGCATGGCAAGTTCTCTCTGGTTGATTTAGCTGGGAACGAGAGGGGAGCAGACACCGCCAAGGCCAATCGCAAGAGGCAGCTGGAAGGGGCGGAGATTAACAAGAGTCTCCTGGCCCTCAAAGAATGCATCAGGGCTTTGGGTCAGAACAAACCTCACACCCCTTTCAGAGCCAGCAAACTCACGCAGGTGCTCCGGGACTCCTTCATAGGCCAGAACTCTTCCACTTGCATGATCGCTACCATCTCACCAGGGATGACCTCTTGTGAAAACACCCTCAACACTTTAAGATATGCAAACAGAGTGAAAGAATTAGCCCTAGATGTAAGGCCTTACCACCAATGCCTGACTCCCATTAAACACGAGACACCGCCCATGTTTGAAAAGCACATTAGAAATTCAGAAATATCCCTTCAGAGGGAAGAGCTTGTTAAAATATCGTGTATACCGAGTGAGGAGGAGAAACGGAGTGAAGCGATTGCCACACTAGCCACGCCATTAATAAGGGAGGCAGTGACTACATGGAAGGATTCTAGTTCGTGGTGGGAGAGCATCCAGGAGACAGCTAATGGCGTGAACTATGATGTTGACTTTTGCATTGCCCAGTCATTGTCCATTTTGGAGGAGAAAATTGGTATTCTGACTGAGATCCAAACGAAACTGAAATTATTAAGAGTTGACCTCCAAAACCAAGAGCAAGGTAGAATGAAGCCAAAGGCAAGCGATCAGGACTGAAATGATGGCTACAGTGCTGCAGTTTCTACCTCTCTTATACAGGCAAATCTGTTCAAATTATCTAGCATAAAGATCCTCCTGGAGAGCTTAGAACATCTTCAGATATGCTCGTCAGAATTAAGGTCTATCTTCTTCTTTTTTTTTTTTTTTTTAAATTTTGCTGCTTTCATTCTGTAGGACATCAGTTCTCAACTGGGAATGGTTTTGCCCCCCTCCCCAACCCTGGGACAATAGGCAATGTCTGGAAACATTTCCACTGTCACAACTAGGGGGGAGGGGAGTAGGGACACTGGCACAGAGTGAGTAGAGGACCAGAGTCACTGCCAAAGATTTCATGCTGTATGGGGCAGCCTCCCGTGACAAATAATTATGTTTTTGTTTGAAACTATCAATAATATCAAGGTTGAGAAACCCTGCTGTAGAAGAAACCAGCTTTGATGAAATCAAATACCATAAATTTTCAGGTAGAAAAGCAAAAATCCTGTAAATGAAAGGGATTCACCTGGAAACACACCAAGGGGCTACACAACTGAGTAAAGCCAATGATACTTACTTATGAGTCTTTCTCTGTTGCATTGTTGGGTAGATTCAAATGGTTTCCAAGATCCAGTCACTAGGAGGAGAAGGAAAGAGAAATTTTCTCTGTACCTATCATTGACAGCCTAGAATGGAGAGGGGAAAAAAAAAATTTTTTTTTTTTTTTTGGTCTTTGAGTTGAAATTGCAAATGTGCTCTCTGGAAGAGTTTAAAGAGAGGGAGAGAAAGAAAGAGGAAGAGAGAGAAAGAGAGAGGGAGATAGAGAGGAGGATAGTTTTGCATAAGTAAGGGATTTTATTTAAATTTAAATGTGGTATCTTTAAGCAGTTTTTTCTCTTATACTCTTTACCACATTCTTTACACATAAAAAGCCTTTTGGGAGCAGGAAAAAAATAAATGATAGAAAAGTTCCTACATAAAGTGAAACATATTCCATAACCCCACAAAGGCCTCAAAAGAAATATAAGAAACTTTAATGCTTGAGGTCAATTAGATATGTAGTAATTTTTCCTGATTTAGAGATCACTAAAGTTTGTAATTTAAAAAAAAAGAATGCTAATCTGATATGCAAATGTCAAGATAATGAATACACTAATACACATAGCAAATGATTAGTCGATGAATCAGCAAATATTTATGAAACATTGTTAACAACCCCCAAAAAGGTCTTTTGCCTTCAAATCTATCATTTCCACACTCTTTTAAAACTTATTTTTAAAGTGAAATGATTTGCAAAGAAAGCGTTTAGCAGATGAAGGAAATTTAGTTACACAGAATAAAAGTAGTCTCCAAATCACTTACTAATTGTAGCCAGGTATAAGGCAGCACATTTCTTTCAAATTTTTGCCTCTAAACTGCAAAGATCCCATTGGCACTGTGGACACCTGACACATAACTTGATCACAGTGTAGAACAGTAATGTCCTATCAAGAGCTATCAGTGTAAAACAGTCAAGGATCAACATGAACATCTGGTCTTTAGTAATTAGTATTTTGGTCTCCAAATATTTTCCCCTCTGCTGCTTCATCTATGTGGGTGAAAGTATAGATTATTAAAAGATACAGCATAATATTTAGCAGAAGTTGATCTTTCTATCAATATGAGATTTTTAAAAAATCTTATTTATGATTATATGTAATGAAAAAAATGAATGTGGCCTAGGTTTCCATGCCTGTCTCATTATATAGATGTCTGTAATTTTAGTCAAGTAATTTAATCCCTCTGAGTTTCTTTCTTTCTATATGAAGCAGGACAATTCAGTACCTACTTCAACAGTTTTGTTTTCTCTCTCCTTCCCTCTCATCATTTATGACAATAACTGATGCTATTCTTACCATTGAACTTGTCCTAGTTATCTCCATCACCCTAACCCTTCTGCCACACAAATTTGTGTAGCCTACTAGTAGTTTCAACATTGTGATATTGATATTTTTTACTGTAAACAAAGTGTTTGACTAGAGCATAACATGAAGTGCACATATAGCTCATACAATTCAGTAAATGTTTAAAAAGAGAAGATACCTACATTATGAATATACACAGAAGATACAGAACATAACCAGCATCTCAGAAGCCTTGTTCTTGCTTCATTTCAGTCATCATTTGCTATGTCCAAGTTAATGACTCATCTGATGAAAAATCATTTTTTTTTCGTATGAGTGGAGTTACATGCTAGATACACTTAGATCCCTGACTTGCTGCTTTCAACCAAAACCATTTTTGATCTGACCTTTACATTGTTCTGTAGTATTCCACCATATGAATATTCCATTTTATAAATTAAATTTTATTTGGAGCTCTAATGGCACAATTGGTTAGCCCACAGTAATTATAAACTGGATTTTTGATAGATAATTTATTTTCAGCATTTAGTAATAATGATACTGTGAACATTTATGCATTTACAATTAAGTATTCTTAGATGTGCAGTCCCTTTTATTTTCAGCATCATATATTATGCCAAGGAATTTTCCAAAGGATTTGTAACAACTTTGTACCATCAGAAGGAGTAGTGATGTTTCATTTTGAAATAATTTCTAGTTCCTCAAGTTGGCCTACACCTACTAATATCATTTTAATTTTTAAAAAAACATTATGTGTTTCAATGTATGTGGAAAGATTTATCATTATGTTTTCAACTTTTCTGGTAAGAATTATATTGAACATCTTTACATATGCTTACTGATGTTTCAAACATTATCTTTTATTCATTACAAGTGTTTTGGAAATAAGTTTTTCAGATATATAGATTGAACCTATTTTCTCTCAGGTCCTGAATTGCCTTTCTACTCTTTTGATTGAAAATTTACATACTTAATGAAATTCAGTTTATTAATTTTTTAAAATGGTTAGACCCTTTTAAGAAATTTCTGTCTACCCCAAATCATGAATTTGTTCTTCATTGTTATCTTCTAAAAGCTGGAATTGTTTTTTTTTTTGTTGTTGTTGTTGTTGTTTGTTTTATTCTGTTTTGTTTTTTTTGAGTGTCCCATGAAGTTTAAAAAAGTTATTTTTGTATTTAATGTAGATCCTCAAGTGAACCAGGCAATTATTCATCCAGTACCTTATTTGACACTGCAATGCAGTATATCACCATTGTTGATCAGATGACCATAAAGATGCTACTCTTACTTACTATGTCTGTGCATCAAAACCACATCTATTTTATTTCTTTATTATAGGTTTTGATACCTGTTAGTATAAGATCATGTTGTTTTATTAATAAGTGTCCCCCAAAGATCCATGTGTGTGGAAAGCTTTGTCCCTAGTTTGTGGGAGATATGGATCCTCTAAAAGATGGAGCCCAGTAAAAAGTCGGTCATTGGGTGTTCACTGTGAAAGGAGCAGTGAGACTCAGAACCCTCACCCCTTTCTCTCATCTCACTCTCCAGCTGTGATGGATGGCTTCCTCCACTACATCCTCTTGGCCACGGACTCTCTGGCCACAGGCCGGGAGGCAATCGGGCCTAGTGACCATGGACTGAAACTCTGAAACCATTAGCAGAATAAACCTTTCCTCCTCCTAAGTTGATTTATCTCAGGTGTTTCTTTTCAGGAGTGGAAAGCTATCATTGACTTTTTTCTTCACCTCTGTCATTCTCTATATTTTTACATTACTAACAAAATATTGGAATCAACTTTTCAGTTTTCATACACACATGTGTGCATTCACACACATGTACACACACTACTACTGGTACTCTGGATGATGTTGAGTCAATAAATTAATTTGGTCAGAAATGACAGTTTGGAACAGGATATGTAGTTTAGTGGCAGAGTGCCTGCTTAGCATGTGTGAGATCTTGGGTTTTGATCCCTGGTCTGTCTCTCTCTCCTCTCTCTCTCTCTCTCTCTCTCTCTCTCTCTCTCTCACACACACACACACACACACACAAAATGACATCTTTACATTTTGAGTCCTCCAACTCATACAAATGGTATATGCCTTTAGTCCTTTGTTAATTAGTTAATTTAGTCCTTTGTTAATTTCTCTTTAGTCCTTTGTTCAGTTCTCCCATTAATCTTTTATAGTTGTATGTTTGAGATCTTACATGCCTTTCATTAAAATTATTCAATGTTTTTAAAGCTTATCTGCCAAAGTCTGGCTGCAGCAAAATAACCGGGGTGTGATGAGCAACTTGTGTACATTGATACAGCAGGAGTGGGAGCCGTTTATTGTAGGACAGGAGGGGTATATATACATTACACACAGCTTATCTTAATTTACATAAACTAGATAGAGCAGTCAACCAATAAGGAATCTCCACACTTAATGGCTCACTGGAGTTACTTCACAAACCACTCCCTCTGGTAGAATGCCAGGCGCCATCTTGACTTGTTTACAGACCCTAACACTTATCTAAGTTTTGTCACTTCTATTATTATGATATTAGGGTGAAACATTTTAAGGGAGAACAACATAGTCTCATCGTAATTAATAGTAACCATTGCTGGGTACAGAGACTATAGAACCATGTTGATGAGAGTAATGTATTGCTTAGCAATGGGAATTCATTCTGAGAAATGCATGGTTCATTTATAATGGCGTCAACATTGTAGAGTGTACTTACATATGCCTCAATGAAATAACTTACTTCAGACTCATGCTATATGATATTATAGCCTATTGCCCCCTAGAAATGTGTTCAGTACATTATTGTATAGAATACTGTAGGTAATTCTATCATGATGATAAATATTTGTGTATCTAAGCATAGAAAACATACAGTAA
The DNA here is from genome assembly GCF_964194105.1 of Spermophilus citellus. NCBI lineage: Eukaryota > Metazoa > Chordata > Mammalia > Rodentia > Sciuridae > Spermophilus > Spermophilus citellus. Next base: position 46,026,099 of record NC_138199.1, on the reverse strand, counting down.
CTATATGCCTAAGAGACTTTAAAATGAAACACCTGGATTGGATTCACCATGAATGGAGCTTGTAGAACTGGAAACTGCTCGAGGCAGGGGCAGGTGCAGTCAATGAATGAATGGTAAACAAATGTTCAGGCTTAGGACGCTACTGTCCACTGCTGCAGAATTTACAAACTCTGTGCATTTTGGCTACAATAAATTTACAAAAAGAATTCTGCAGTAATTAACCTTAGCTTCCTATAGCTTTTCTCTTTGTGATTTTTTAATTTTTTTCACCTTTTTTTTTTGTAGTTTCTTAACTTCATGTTTGTACTTTTTTTATTGGTTGTTCAAAACATTACATAGTTCTTGATATATCATATTTTACACTTTGATTCAAGCTTTTTTATAACACTTATTTAAAACACAAACACATTGCACAACTGTACAAAAATATTTTATTTCTTCATATCCTTAGTTAAGCTTTTTTTACCATTTTAAATTTTTGTTTGTTTTATATTTTACTCTTTAAAATGTTAGGTTAAAAAATACAACACAAACATACATTAGCTGAAATCTACCCAGGATCAAGATTATCAATATTGCTGTGGTCCACCTTCACATCTTGCCCCAGTTGGAATATCAATAAAACACTGGGAGCTGTTGTCTCAGTAAGGATGCCTTATGAAATACCCCCTGAAGGTCCTGCCTGAGGCTCTCTTAACAGCTAACATTGTTTTATAAATAGAAATAGACTCTGAAATAGCAATAGTAATTGTAATGTATTAAATACCTCAATCAGCAGCATAGTTATTTATTATCAAGGATTATGCACTTGTACAAGCTCTACAGTTATGTAACTGGCAACACAGTTGCTGTGTTACATCAGCATCACCCAAACACTGGATTCACGTGGACTAAGGCATGCTGATGGCTAAGATGTCAGTAGGCAAGAGGAATTTTTTAGTTCTGTTATAATCTCATGGGAACTACCATCATTGACCAAAATAGTATAATGGGCACATATATATGCATAATTTGCCACCCAAGAGATATTTGTTAGTTATTAGAGGCTTTTCTCAACATAGTATTTGTTTGTCTTTTGCTTGTTTAGAAATTGAGAAATGAAAAAAAGTTCTGAGAGCATTTCACCTACATTTTTAAACTTTTTCAGGAGAACTTGTATAACTTCTTTCAGAAGAATTGTATAGAACCTAGTTTTGATTGAGTGTATAGGTTATACACACACATACACACACAAATATATAAGAATTGTGTATAAGTATATGTATATATACATATGCATTTATAGTTATATATATTTTTCTAAGAATTCAATTCTTACATCCACATCTGTAGACCACAACTTAAAATATTTATTTCAGTAAAGAAATTGTTACTGACTTTTAAGTTTTTTTCTGGAATATATATATATTTTTTCCTTGAAATGATGTGAAAACATGCATCAAAAATTTTACATGAATTCAGGAAAATATTATGTAAATGAAAAAACTCTGAAAATAAATTAATTGGAGTCCACTAAAAGAGAACTGTTGACAGTTTGCACAGATGCCCTGAAGTTAAAAAGGAGGATTGTAAAGTAAATTAACACTTTAACAAGATTGTAGGGAAAATGTCAGAGCTCCTAAACTGAGAAAAATAAATACTTTTAGTACTTTGAAAACATCCATTTACACACAGGAACTTGACATGCTAATTATAAGCTATGCTTATCTATTAATTAAAGTAGATTTTCTCCTTTCCTGTGGTGGACAGACTTAAAGTGCTGCATGAGTTTACAATTAACAAAATTTGCCTTTAAAATACCAATCTTAAGATTTCATAGTTGAAAATTTTCCTTCCCACAATTAATGTGTGATACAGAGATTTTTATACTATTAGTCCATTATATTTTATTCAGTAAAATTGTTTTTAACAATCTACATAATAAAACTGTAGGAGCTCTAGATAAATATTTATGTGCTGGTTAAATGAATAAATGAATGATTTTTTTACCGCCATTTTATCACAGATGTAAAATATCATTTTAACAGCAGAAATAGTTTCTAACATGTGCTGCTTAAGAAAAAAATTGTCTGTTATTCAGAGTGCAGGGTATTATCTTCAAAGAAAACCTGTCATTTATGAAGTATTTGTAAATTCTTTTTATTCTCCAAAAAAGCAACTGCTGATAGCAAACCTTAATACATCATTTGCCTGAAATGTGATTTTATTTTCCTATTCAAGGCATTTCCTTTTAATCTTACATAAATGTAATCAGAGAAATTAGAAAGAAACAAAAAAAAATGACAGAAAGTTTCAATGGCTTAAATAAATATTGAGCCAAATCAATTGAGGACAAAACTAATACTAGTACAGACAGCCTCTGTTCTGTTTCGCATGAACTTGAATATGAATGAAGTCATGTATAGTCAGAGCTAGAACAGATAGGCGTGAATGATTCTATGTTCTGAATATGGTTTGTTCTCTTGAAAACAAATGTTGACATCTGATTGTGAATAGTGAAAGTTTGGGAATGTGAGACCTTTAAGAGATGATTAGCTCATTAAGAAGATGATTAGCTCATTAATACGGCTCTAAACAGAGAATTGTTACCAAGTTTGACCCTCCTGTTTTCTCTCTTCCAAAACTACCTGTTGGGCCTTTCACTTTTCCACCATGCTATAAAACAGGAATGAAGCCTTTGAAACACCGGATCTTAGACATCCAGCTTCCAGAGTCGCGAGCTAAATAAACTTCTTTATAAATTACCCAGTCTCAGGTATTCTGTTATAGCAACAGAAAACAGTAAGACAAAAGGTAACAGCAAAAGGAATGCAATAATCAAGCCAGAAGAAAATACAAGTGGTAATACCCCAAAATAATTGAAAATAAAAGTTATGATATAGTGCTGTTAACTCACATACTGTGTGCTCAGGCTCATGTATGCCATTTGGTCTGTGAGGAACAGAAGGGAAGTCTTCACTAGGCCACCCTAGAGCAAATTGTTTATTTTATACTCTCTGCACATGGGATTAATGCTGACATTCAAATCAAACAAGCTAAATAAGCAATATTTAAAGATTTGCCTTATATTAGCTATGTGAATTCAAGCAAGTTTGGGCCCTCTATATAATTTCTTTATTTTCTCATTTTTTAAAAAAGTTAAAATCATTCATTACACTAATCTTGCAGTGTCATTTTGGAGATTCAACATAAGAAGATTCAATAAAATAAGATCATATTGATAATCTTCTGTACTAGACGCTAAAGACAGAAACATGGATATATAATTGTCCCTGTTCTTACAGAACTTATAATTTAAATGAGGAAGCAAAGCCTTGAGGTAACAGAAAAGTATTTTAAACCCCTATCCTGGTGGGTAGAGTGCTGTGGGAATATAGAAGATAACAATTCAACCACAGGGGCTGGGGAAGTTTTCACAAAAGATGCATCCCTAAACCTGGAATAATGAGTAATGAAGCCTTATAGACTAAAAAGGAAGGATAGTCAAAGCAGTAAGTAAACTGAATACTTTGGTATAAGAAAAAGTTTTTAAAAAGCAGAAAGCTGGGCCAAGGTTGAATTTCCCACTAAAATTTAGACTCCTTGAGGGCAATTGCACTGTTTCTCAGTTTATGTCATTTTCATGTTACTTTGATCCTCAGTAGTTTATAGTTACTTAACACATATGGGGATCATACTTCCAATAATTTCACCTAGCTACAGAAGGAGGAAAAGTATAGCTGTCTAAAGAAAAAAAAAAGAAAATCGGAAAATTGTCATTCTGTTTGATGGGAGAAATGATAGTGTTCATAATTTGTTGGGTACATGGACACATGGTAGCTTATCTTCAGCATTTGCTGCCATTGTTAACTATGCTGGTCTTGACTCGATTACATCTCTGCACTGACATTCACCTGACCTCAGAATTCCAACTTGACCCCCAAAAGATACTCCACAGTATAGCTGCTGGTGCAACCCAACCACAGGGCTCTTCCAAGTCCTATGTCACATCTGTGCCATACTGAGCTCTAGAGAAAAACATTTAGCTGCCAGGCAACTTGGTGCACACCCATAATCCCATGGACCCAGGAGGCTAAGGCAGGCAGATCACAAGTGAGAGGCTTTGAGCAAATTAGTGAGAACCTGTCTCAATAAGGGCTGGACATGTGACTCAGTAGTAAAGCACTTCTGGGTTAAATTTCCAGAAAAACTAGGAAGATTTTTTGTTCCCACCCACCAGAGATCTGCCTGGAGACTCTCTAGCTTTGGCTTTAACCATTATTTGACCAAATGCAGTTCTCTCTACACTTGTAGAGAATTTACCAGTGTCTAGGAAACCAACCAGGATCATGGGCATAGGCTGTATCATTCCCTGTGTCCTTAACCAGTGAAGGCTTTCACTACCACATTATAGAATATGGCCAAAGGGGTCTAAGACCACACCTGTCCTTCTAGTACCCTCTCTGTGTTCTCCCACTCAATAACCCTTGGGATCTTAATTGGGTAGGAAAGGAGAAAAAATATTTATGGAACAGCATGGGTCTTACAGGACTATACATTTTAGAAAAAAAAAAAAACACCCTCTTATACATCTTCTTTTTAAGACTTTAGTCTTTGTTGTCAGTTACAAAAGTCTATTTTAACACACAAAAATAGAAAACTGACTCAATTCTTTTTTTCAAAAATCTATGTGCTAACCACCTTCTTTTAAAGGGTATATTCATATAATTTTCTATCTGCTAGGTTAAGAGCTGAGAGTTTAAAAAATTGTGTTCAAAGAGGGAGGGCAGCATAAGAGAAGGGGTGCATGTGTATATGTGATATATATACATATATACTTATATATACATATATACTATATATATATACATATATATATATATATATTTCAACATATTCCTAGACTTTTCCCTTTTCCTCATAAGAACTAAAACACTGAGGGAAGAGACCATATTATTTATATCAATATCTATATCCAGAGCATCTTCAATAACTTTTGTATGCTGGCTTGACATAACTAAAATATTTCTCAATAACACATTTATGAAAATATTTATGGAGAAAAGAGCCAGAGACAGGAAGCTGAGGACATGAATATTTAAGAACAAGACAGAGGGAAACTGGTCAATGAAAGGAGATAAAGAAATGAGGTCTGACATGTAGAAGAAAAACCAAGATGGTGGGAATAAGAAGTGAGGTGCGGGAATCTAGGGGAGAGAAAATTTAATCATGATGGGGGACAAAAAAAAAAAAGCAGGGGTGGAGTAGAATAAAGCCTTAGGAGCACATCAGTGGTTTTGTAGGTCATTAATAACCTTCGAGAGGGCAATGGTTTGAAGAGTGAGAGTGCAGCCCGGATGAGTGACAGCACTTCATAAATCCTAAACCATTTTACAAATATAATCAGAACACACCATTTGCTAGATTCCAGCCTAGCTGTTGCTCATTCACCAAACTTTCTGAATACATCTATTAACACAACCAACCAGTGTTCTAGCAGAGTATGTTACAATCAATGGAGAACTTAAGAAAATGAATGTTAACTTTTCTTAAAATTTTTCTTGTATTTTAACCTTACCTTCCTCTGTAATACGCCCCAGGTTTAAAGAATTGCACTGTCATTTAACAATCTCCAAACATTTCCCACTGTTGCTCTAAGGTCATCTTCCTATTGCCAACACCTCAGCAACTTGACCTCAGCTCCTTGAAAAATTCTGCTTTGTTCAGTCAAAATCGGTACAAATTTGAATACGGCCTTGACTCCGAGCCATGAGGTCTGGGATACAATCTATCACTTGACCATCCCTCAGAACTGGCCCTGATTGCATTTCTTTCAATCCTTCTTCTTTCTTGGCTTCTCTATCCCCGATTTCCATTTTTTATAGATTCCCTGTCAATCAAATCAACTTACCAGACATTACATGGACTTAAGATATAATTAATTATAGTCTAAGAGGTTTCTTTCTTATCTGAGCCCATATTACTCCAATGACATGATTCTAACTCTCCCTGTAATGACACCTAATTGCCAAAACATAAATATGAAGGCATAAAATGAGCAATTTTACATTGGTTATGTTTTAAAAGATTCAGAAAGTAATGGATTGAGTATATTAATTTGTTTCTTAGAGAAAACACCAGACACTAGCAGATATTAATATTTAAAATATGCTGCCACTGTTTGAGATTTTTCTACCAGAACCTTATAACTTATCTGTTTAGCACAAGGATTGTTTATGAAGAAAAATAATCATATGAAATAATTTCAGTTATTTTATTGGCAAAACAGTGACATCTATTGTTCAATGTTATATAAAATGAATTTAAAAATCAAAGGAAATGCCATATTTTATGAAATTAGCTCTAGAATCATGATAACTACTTAAATTTACTGCTTTAAAAGTAAGTGATTTCAAGTTACTTATTTTTTAACATGAAATCAAATCCAACTGATTATTTAGAACTATGAACACATTTAATCATTATTCCAAAGGTCCAGAATCTGTCTAGGTGCTAAAATGAGAGAGGAAGAAATAAGACAATGAAATAAAATCCTTAAAGATGTCTGATTTATTCTTTTTAAAATTTTTATTGGTTATTGATGGACTTTTATTTATTTATTAGCTTATATGTTGTGCTGAGAATCAAACCCACTGCCTCACACATGCTAGGCAAGTGCTCTACCACTGAGCCACAACCCCAGCTCGTCTGTGTTATTCTACAGCATAACTTTGTAGAAGTTTTCACCTCATAAACCAGCCAACATATATTATTAAAATCCTTGAAAAGCCCAAACTAGATTCTAAACCTAGGTAAGTTTCTGTTCTCAACTTGTGTTATTAACTAAATGTATGAATGTAGATAAGTTGTTTACTGCCTTGGCAACATTATTAATCAACAAAAGTATGAAACTTGACCAGAAGGTGGTCCAAGTCCTTCTAGCTCTTATTTTTGAATAAAGTGATGTTCATCACCATAAGTTGGAAACAAACATTTTATAGGTCTGACAATACCAAGTGTCCATGAGGGCACAGAGGAACTGAAAATTTTTAACACTTCTGATGTGAGTGTAAAACCACACACTCCATTTGAAAAGCATTTTGCAATAGTTTGTAAATTTTCAGATAAACATACCTCATTATTCTGCATTTCCTTACATGTCCACAAGAACTGTATCATTGCAAAGTTGAAAAATTCAGAGTCAATCAGCTACTACAGGAGAATGGAACAGATCTTGCATACGTACCTACTGATGCACTTTACAAAATAGACATAAAATGATTGAATTACAGTAGGGTCTACCAACATGAGTAAATATCAGGCAAATAAGGTACATAAAAGAAACAAGTTCTAGAATATGTGCCAAATGATCTTTTATTTCATGTAAAAAAAATCTTCACAATAATTTTATTCATTAATTCTGAACACATTGTACATTTTACAAAGCATAAAATTTTCAGGAGAATAAAAAAACCACAAACTTCATCCTCTGAAAATACAGGGAAGTGACCATGATGAAGGAGGGGGTAGGCACATGAGACTTGAACTGCAACTGAAATGTATCCTAATTTTTTTAAAAAAGGATCAAACATGAAGCGAAATAAAACAACATTAGTAGTTGTTTAAGAATTATAGGCACATGAATTATCAATGATTGTACGTTTTGTATGTTTGAGATATTTCATAATTCTTGCTAAAAACAAAATTCTAGTTGTAAACCTCACAGAAAAGCAAGTAAATCTGCATATATATATATATATATATATATATATATATATATATAATTGATGTTACTTAGATGTAAAAAGGATAATTTTATAAGAAAGCATGTTCATTGAATATGACTTATTTTAAAGAAATTACTGTTCAATTTAATGAAAATAAGTATACTTATGGTCACATGTGACTACCCCATTAATATTAATTCTTTTATCATCAACCTGCAACAAAAGAAGCAAGGACCCCAGAATAAGACCTGTAAAGAAATTTGAACACAACATTATAAACATTTTCCACAATGTGATTTGGCAGATGATGGTTCTATCAGAAAACCAAACGTTAATGTGACTTCAAAGAGCTTCTGAGCAGTGACTCAATCTAGATGGTAAGATGTTTTTTTTTTTTTTTTCCAGAAGCTCTGAAGACTGCTAATGGAGAAGGAAAAGTTGGAAGACCCTTATTGTTACCTAGTCTTGACTCCTGGAAGCAGTATTTTTCTTCCTACACTAAAAATGCTGTATTTTAACTTTCTAAAAATCACAAAAAAATTTGATTTACCAGTTTGATACTGATATTTCCAAGGGAAATTCAGCCCTTAAAAATGTAACAATTAGCAAAACTTTAGAGAGTAACAATAAAACAAGCTTTTCTTTTATCTCAGGGCTCGCTTAGAGCTCTCTCTTTTATGCAACCTACACAGTCATTAGTTCAACAACTAGTTTGGGGATTCTGTTACAGGACATCACTCAGGTGAGCATTCATTGGCTCTTCATTGCCTTCTTAAAAAATACCATAAAAATATTTGGGGTTTATTTATGTAAGGAGAGTGGGAGATGTCAGGGTGGTTATGCAACCTAGGATAGGTCCCAATAGAGTGGGTGAGAGGCCAAGATGTAGCCCCTAGAATTCACTCCCAAGCCATCTTGCCCCTCACTCTCAGCCTCTTGACTGTACTTCCCTTTCACTGATCCCTTAATCAAGTAGGAAGGCTGACTGCGGCTTTTTGCTCAGATACATATGTGAGTGAACACGCCAAGGGTACAAATTTTGTCTGGGATCATATGAAGGAAACTTCGCAAGATCTCATAACATCGCACCTCTTCTGAGTCAGTAGGTCAAGGGAACACATGAAAGACAGAAGAGAGGAAAACTCCAAAGTCAAGTCCCCATGGGCAAGCATGGGGTAGAGAACACTTAAGATCAGAATCCAGGAGAGTGTAAATTCAAAGTACAAGGGTGTATGCAGTTTCTAGTCCCTTCTCCCATCCTCAAAGATTACTTGTGTGCTATTATTTTTTTAATACTTTTTTTTTCGTTTTTTAGTTTTACATGGACACAATAGCTTTATTTTATTTATTTGCTTTTATGTGGAGCTGAAGATCGAACCCAGTGCCTCAAATATGGTAGGCAAATGCTCTACCACTGAGCCACAACCTCAGCCTACCTGTGTGCTATTTTAAAAATTTACCATTTATGGGTGTGGGATGTGACTCAAGCAGTAGCATGCTCGCCTGGCATATGCAGGCCCCTAGGTTCGATCCTCAGCACCCCATAAAAATAAAGATGTTGTGTCCACCGAAAACTAAAAAATAAATCTTAAAAAATTCTCTCTCTCTCTTAAAAAAAATTACCATTCACTTTTGCTTATTCAAACCTTGTGAGTTTTATTAATAATAAATATTGAGTATATATAAATTTTATTTTGTTAATATAATATATTACAATTAGTTTATTGGCATAAAATCATGAATTTATTATTTATAGGTCAAATGTCCTCTCATTTGAGAACTAAGATTGTATGGATGTATTGTATGGATGACTTCTTCACATCCTCTGAAAATTAATTCCTAAATTTCTAAGTTTGGATTACTCTTATATGTGTTGTCATAGCATCATGTGTATCAAAATACATATGCCATATAATTTGTTTATTTGTTTACAGGTGGTGTCTCACTCAAGAATCAAAGCCTATATCACAGCACAGGAGCCATATCCTTAAATATTTTTAATTTTTATTACATATTTTCTTTTTCTGAGATCACAAATATTTACATATACATCCTGGAATAATTTCTATATATGATCTCTCAAGCTATTAAGATACAAACATAATTGAAATTGCAATAGCTAAGATAAATGATACTGACAAGAATAGAGAATACTTTTTTAAAATGTTATGCTTCATATTATAGTAAATTTTAGATTGAAAATCTAAATAATAAATTTTCTACCATGAATTTCTTATTTTGTTATGTTTTCAAAATTATTATATACATAAATAATTGCAAATGTGTCTTGTCTTCAAAACAGATGAAAAAATGGAAGTGATTTTATGCATGAGCACATCAAAGTTTGAGTTAAAATCATTAAAAATAAGAATGTTGGTCTAGTCAACAATTTTCTAGAGCAAAAATATATTAAACTTTATCACAGAATTTCTTTTAGACTGTTCTCTGTTATATGTAAAATGAGGAAGAGAAATTTATCTAACCAATATTTTTTTACTGAAATTTTGTTTCTAAAATAAGTAAGCAATTTAATGGATTTTTTAAAAAATAATTTAGTGTTAAAATGAGTGGTTTTTCAACTGAGTGTTTTATAGTTTAATTGTTAGCTTTTGAATCATTAAACACATGCTGATTGACCATGATAACAATCAAATTAACAAAACAGCTGCAAATGTTAGTTTTAGCCATAATATGTCTCTTTTGAGCCCATTTAAATTCACACCTACTGAAGAACTGAAAATTTGATTTTCAGATTTTCCCAATAAAAATAAATTCTAACCTTGAGGATAGTAGGCTATTATAATGAAGCAAAGTGATTGCCAGAGGCAATAATAAGATTATCATATGAAGACAATATTGTGTATGTAGAATAGGTGGGAATAATTATAGAATGCATCTATTCCAAAAACCTGACACAGTTACAATCTATTGCTCAAGTTTTCCCTACTAATGCAAGAAAAAACAATGTCCTTAGACTTTTATCTTGTTTGCAGCAACCAAAAAAAAAAAAAAAAAAAGTCTAAAATTTAAGTTAAAGGAAAAAAAAAAACTTTACCAAACGAAGGCCACAATTTCATATTATTTCTCCTTATTATCATAGGGTCAAGCAGAATTGGTTGCAGAGGCAATATTGCTGTCATCAAAACCTGAGTTCTTGACTTCTACTGAGTTCTTGCTTTTTTATCATGTAAAAGGTATAGGTAATTTATTCTCGAAATGTTTTCTATTGTTAATTCTTTTATTAAATTTTGGGCATTAGAAAAGATTATAAATTAACCTTGAAAATCCTACAATAATTTTTAAGAGAAGCATTTTATATTAGCATTTTAAAATTACATTTTTTTTTTAAAGAGAGAGTGCGAGACAGAGAGAGAGAGAGAGAGAATTTTTTTAATCTTTATTTTTTAGTTTTCGGCGGGCACAACATCTTTGTTTGTATGTGGTGCTGAGGATCGAACCCGGGCCGCACGCATGCCAGGCGAGCGCGCTACCACTTGAGCCACATCCCCAGCCCCTAAAATTACATTTTTATGTGTCACATTTCATCTCACTAATCAGAGTGAGTTAGTGGTTTACTTGGGGTACCCAGACTCAGACTTGAAATGAGGTTTTGTATACAAATTAAAATAGTATAAAAGATCTAGAAATGCAGATCAAGTAAGGAAAGAAAACCAAGCAAACATATATGTCAGAAAAAAGAAGAGTTGATAGCTATAACTTTATTCATAGGGAAGATGTATTAGTCAGGATTCTCTAGAGGAACAGAATCAACAGGAAGTATAATTATAAAAGGGGGACTTATTAGGTTGGCTTATGTGACCAGAAGCTGGATAGCCCACAGTGGCCATCTGCAGGGTGGAGAGCTAGAAGAACCTGTAGCTGCACAGTCCAAGAGGCTGAAGCCCCAGAACAAGAGGGATCAATGGCGCTACCCTAGCCCAAGACTGAAGGCTTCTGGAGAATCCACTTTGGAAAAGTGAAGAAGTGAGAGTCTGATATCCTCAGATGATCACAGCAGCAATCAAAAATCTGTCTAGAAGAATGAAACTTACATCTACTTCTGCTTCTTTGTTTTTCCAATTTTTATTCCATTTTATTCCATCCAAGCCATTATCTTATTGAACAGTGCTGCCGGCACTTAGGGAGGGTCTCCATTTCATTGGCTATCCCACATGCCAAACATTCCTAGATACACCCTCACTGACACACCCATAAAACCTCTTAATCCAATCAGATTGACAATCCAAATTAACCATTACAGAAAAAATCTACTGATCTGAGGAATCTGAGTTTCCATATTTCTTTTGCCTTCAGACATTGACTAGGCAGCTCCGAGAAAAACATAACTTCTGTCTCTTTTCTTTGCAGAGAATATGAGCTTCAGTAGCCTAAAGGTATTCATTTGCTGGGTTGGAAGGATGTCACAAGAATAGTAGGGGGAAAACAGTGATCCAAAGGATATGAGCAGAGCACAGATATTTTGCACCACAGTCAGGTGTTACTATCTCACTTTCAAAGGTGAGAAAAGTAAGATTAGAAAGAAAACATGAGGGGGCTGGGCCTGGGGCTGGGGCTCAGCAGTAGAGTGCTCACCTAGGAAGTGCGAGGCCCTGGATTTGATCCTCAGCACCACATAAATAAATAAAATAAAGATATTGTGTTCAACTACAACTAAAAAAATAAATATTAAAAAAAGAAAGAAAATATGAAAAATGCATTAGGTCATATATACATCATTTTAATATCATAGAATACTTTCACTATTTTAAACATTTTGTTTGCTCTACCACTTACCACCACATACCTCAAATCTCTGGCAATCACCACTCTTTACTAACTTTATAGTTGTTTTTTTTTTTTTTTTTTTTTTTACTTATGAGTTATGAAGTAATCCACCCCCAAAGCTAATGTGTGAGACAATGCAAGAATGTTCAGAGGTGAAAAGATTGTATATTGAGAGTTGAAACCTAATCAGTGGATTATTCCACTGATAGATTGATTAACTGGGAGGTAACTGTAGGCAGGTGAGTTGTGTCTGGAGGAAGTAGATAACTGGAGGTGCAACTTTGGGGTATATACTTTGTCCCCAGTAAGTAGAGCTCTTTCTCTCTGATTCCTGGTCGACACATCCTCTCCTACACTTTTCTCCCATGATATTTTGCCACAGCTTGGGCCCAGAGATATAGAGTAGGCTGACCATGGACTGAACCTCCAAATCCATGGAGCAAAATAAATCTCCCCTCCTCTAAATTGTTCTTGTAAGGTATTTTGGTTATAGCAACTCAAAAGCTAACTAAAAACAGATATTGGTACCGAGAAGTGGGATCATTGCTGTTACTAACCTGACCATGTGATTCAGAAGACTTTGGAGCTCATTGAAGGAAATTTGAAAAGTTTAGAGATGCAAACTGAAAAATCTTTAGAATATTATAAATAGAGTTTAGTGGGCCATTCTGATGGGAGTTCAGAAGACTAGAATTTTGATAGGACTATGGACAGTAAAGACTGGGTTCATGAGGTTTCAGAGGAGAAAGAATCTATTTGAATTTGAAATAGAGTCCATTTGTGTTATGTGCTGGCAAAAAGATGTTATATTTTGTCCTTTTACTGAGACACTTGTGAGGTTGAGTTTAAAGGTGTACTAATTAATTTGCCTGAGAAAATTTCAATGCAGCACAGTATTCAAGCACCAGCATGGATATTGCTGGCAGTTTTAAGCCAAGATTGCCATGATAATCAGGAGCAAAAGGCAAAGCAGAAATATTTGAAAAACTTGCAATTTGGTGCGTAAAGTTGAGGCCAAAGAAATTATGATTATTAAAGATATTATATCCACTAGAGAGCTGCTAAGTATTTTATCCAGGCTTGAGGGTATCTCAGGAATTGGCAAAATCACTCTCGTTTTTGGCTCAAGGATGGAACAGTAAAAATTCCTTTGAAAAGAGAACTTGGGGGCAATCTGCTTACCCAGGGGTGCCTGGGGAGTTTTTTTCACCATACTATGCCACTCAGGTACTTGGAGGCTACTGCATGTACAATCCCAGGAGGATTGGCTACTGCTTGAGGTGATGGCAGACCTTGTCATCAACCACAAGATGCTTGTCCTGCAGGAATGCAGGATATATGAGTTAGGGGGTCATGGAGGCTTCAGTGCAGCAGAGTCATAATCCCTGTGGGCTGCCCCTGAGAGGATGATGCCTAAAGATGTAGAAAGGAAGCAGCCAAAGTTGCAGTGAGACCCCTGAGATTGTGAGATACAAGTAAAGTGAGATATCTGCTGAGGAAAGCCACAGAAATAAAGCAGAGACAAACAAAGGAAAAGGCCCTGAAGGTTGTAAACAGAAAGGCCATAGGGTTGGAACTATGACAGCCCTTTGGAGAGAAGATCATAATGCAATGTGCCCCAGCTGTTGGACATGAAGCTATAGGATCTATTTGTTCAGCTGGATTTTGCTCTTCCTTTGGTCTCATCCCTATTTCTATGCCCCAATTTTCTCCCTGGTGGAATGGAAATGCTTGCCCTGTGCCATTATATATATTGGAGATACACATTAGTGTGGCTCTTTATCGGGGAAAATATCCATGAATTTGCCCTGAGTCTAAGGTGAGATTGTGGACATGGACTATCAGGTAATGATGGAACTGTTAAGACTATGGGAACTCTGGAAAATGGATTAAATGTATTTTGCATTGTGAGATGGGTAGGAGTTTGGGAGACCAACTGCAGAATTTATGGTTTACATATGAGGTGCTGTCCAAACACTCGTGCATGAAACAATGCAAGAATGTTCAGGCCAGGTATGATCGTGCATGCCTGTAATCCCAGGGGCTCAGGAACCTGAGGCAGGAGGATTGAGAGTTCAAAGCCAGCTTCAGCAACTTAGCAAGGCCCTAAGTAACTCAGCAAGATCCTGTCTCTAAATAAAATGTTAAAAAGAGCTGGGGATTAAGTGGTTAAGCGCACCAGGGTTCAATCCCTGGTACTAAAAAATAAAAAGAATGTTCAGAGGTAAAATGATTAGATTATGATACTTATAATCTCATCTGTGGATTGACTGGGTTTTTACTATAGGCAGGTAGAGTCTGGCTAGAGGAAGTAGGTCACTGAGGGGGTGTAACTTTGGAGTTTATATTTTTTCCCTGATAGCAGAACCCTCTCTTCACTTCTTGGATGCCAAATCCTGAGCCTCCTTCCTCTGACACACGCTTCCATCTGCCTTACCTTGTCCCAGGCTCTGGAGTCAGCCGACTGAGGAATGAGCCTCTGAAACTATGAGCCAAAATAAACTTTCCCTCTTCTAAACTGTTCTTGTCATGTATTTTTGTCAAAGCTATGCAAAAGTTAATTAAAACAGTTTTCCAGAACATCATATAAGTAGAATCACACCGTATGTGAATTGCACAATAGAAAAGTTAATCCTAATATAAAGGAATTTTAGTTAGCAATGACATATTAATACTGGTTCATCAATTATAACAAAGTAGCTCACTAATGCAAGATAGAAGTAATAAGAAAACCTTAAGCAGGGAAGAGGGATAAATAAGAAGCCTGTACTAACTGCTCAATTTTCTGTAAACCTGAAATTGCTCTAAAAGTATAGTCCATTAATTCAGGAAAGCATAAGCAATACAATTTATATACAGCCATACACAGGTAAAGATGTAAAACTGAGATTATACATGACCCTGGCTAAAAATCCAAATTGTCCTCACTCTTTGTCCATTACATCATACTATGCAATAGTATTATTTGTTAATAATTAACATGTAATGTTTTGATAAAATATGAGCTGATATTTTCTAGCATTCTATGCATTTATTATTACTTTGAATATTTTATTTCTCTTTGTGTTATCATTCACTATGATTTTATAACCAATAAAGCCAGAGGTCAAAAACCAAGATCTGTGGCATATAATATAAATCAATGTATCAGGCCAGCACTGAGAAAAAAGTAAAGAAGGTGACGGGGGGAATTACCCCTGTCTAAAGGAAGCAGCCACTTCTCAGACCCAGATTACTCTTGCTACAGGAATATTTTTCATACTCAGGTGAAAATGATAATGTTTTATACACAGTCTTCTAAAAGTACTGGCAATTGACCCAATTTGTTTTAACAATGAAAGCCAATGTACTACACATCAGAAATCACACACACACATACACACACACACATACACATACACACACATACACATACACACACATACACACACATACACACACACACACACACCCCACACACTATGTTCTTGTTGCCAGTGAACTGTCACTTTATTCTTTATATATGCCAGTATGGTTTTGATACAATTTTAAGTATATGTCTCAGCTAAAGTCAGTCAAATTAAAACAATTTAAAATCATGATGGTAGCCAAAAAATGAAAAAAAATAATATAAAAAATATATATTTATTTATAAATTTATAATATAAAAAATATATATATATAAAATATATATGTGTGTGTCTATTATATATTATACAAATATATATATATAAAATTGTGGGCTTGCATTGTGGCCTTGAGCTTGGGATGCCTGAACTAAGGGTAAGACTTCCATGAACTATAAAGCTTTTTCAATTCAATCACAAATAATTGGTAATGTTCAATGCAAATGTGTCCCATTTTTGGTTTTGAATGTTCAACTAAACCATGAACAAAAGTGAAAGAAGATACCAAAATACTTTACATTTGTTCTAAATATTTTCAAAGTAAATCCACTCTGCATAAAGCAATGACTCAATAACTCCATGTCATCTTTTAAAAAATGTTTTTTTACATCACTTCTATTATTATGAAATAAGATTTCATATGTTTCACATCAACACACAAGAATTCTGATAAAATCTGTCAATCAACTCAAGCTGATAAAGCTACAAACTATAACATTAAGGAAAAAGAACAGAAAGACATTTTAAAATTAAATAACATATTTCTAAGTGCTTTAACATGATAATAGTAGTAATATGCCTGAATCTATGGAATGATAGTCTATATGTCAGCTACTAATGAAGAAAAAGAAAATTTTTAGTATTGGTGATCTAAATATCAAAAATGCATTGTTCTCAAGAAAAATATTTTTCAAATTAGAAAATAGTTCTTGGTATAAGTTCCAGAAACACAAATAAAACAAATTCTTTTTTTATTTATATGAATTTTGAATGTTTGTGAAATGCAACATACACATTTAAAAATGGGCAAAAATATCTTTAAAAAAAGTGGTGATATAGATTTTGTAAAGTGATATAGATTCTGGGCTCAGAGAGTCATTGAAAAGTGAATGACCACTGGAACATTTTGCAAATCACACAAAATGTGAGAAAAATTCTTAATCTGTTGACCATCTCTTGTATTAACAGGATTCCAGCATCCACAGTCCCAGTATTAAATTAAATACTGTAGTGTCCCAATTATAGTGCTAATCCAAGATATTACAAATTCTTCACTTAAGATCAACATTTCCTATTGAGACCCAAAGTTCTAAAGCTATCATGAAGACAGAAGCCAAATGATTAAACTAACACACAGCATTGAGTGAAACAAATGAAAAAGAGCTCATTTCTTTCAAATGATAACCAACATGGTACCTGGAAGAGGGCACAGTTTTAAAATAAACATCAGCCAAAGTGGACCAGCCCCCAGCAAAGAGAAAATTAATTGGCTATTAATGTGCTGCTCTGTCAATCACCTCAAGCTGATAAAGCTAAAAACTAAAATAATCTTTTTGGCTGAGGCCATCATACATGATGGTTGTTAACATAGGGTCAAGATGAATTTGGTCAATGCCTGTATTCTATTCAAACACTTTCATTTATAACTCTGACATGTGCCACTTTTTTTGATTCAGAGATTTCCCACTAGCCTTTTTAACTGAGGCTGTCATGACTAAATGGTCAAGATGAATTTTACAGAAAAAAAAATAAAGTCTTTGATTTTAACATTTTTGAGGAGGTTACATAATGACACCATCATTTTATATGTGAGCACAGAACTAGAAATCAAGAAGAACTCAGATTTTTAAAACAACTTCCAGGCTCTGATATACACAGTAAAAGTTGAATAAATATCTATATTCATCATTTTCTATCAAAAAATTTTGAACAAATATGAAAAACACATTTCTAATATATTATAATAATGGGATCTATAAAATTTGAAGCAGGACTATGGTTTTAAACTCTTAATAGAATTACTTCAATTGCAAAACAATATAAGTATAAAAACATTGAAAACATGAAAAATGTAATTTTTTAAATTTATCAAAAACAGCATGGAAAACCACAAATGTATTCTCAAATCATATTGCTTGCAAAAAGGCAATCATTGTTGAACCAAACAAAATCATAAGAAAATTATGAATAGCCAAAGGGGTAAATAATATCTAACCTAATTGTCATAAGATTCAATAGCCATAGAATATCAAAGACATGAGTTAGACCAGTTGGGAAATGGACTAGAATCTTCATATTATTAGTTCTGTGAGGAAATACAATGAGTGAAGTCTTTGATACCTGCGAAGAGAAATTAGTACATGAGCAAATGTATTAGTTTGTCACATATACAGTAAATAGGTGTTCCAATTTTGTTTCTCAGTTTTCTTCAGATTTAACAAACATAATATATTTCTTTGACAAGATGGTTGGCTGACGATTCTTAGAAATATATGAGAAACTGAAAGGTCAAGATTCTAATCTTTACTCAACTAACATATGCAGTCTCAGCTAAGTCATTTAATAATTCTGGTTACCAAACTGCAATTAATTATTTTTAACCATCTTTATTAATAATATTTCATATAGTTTCACGAAAAAATTATACAAAGTAACTACAGCTTTATTGCGTCTCACGTATATAAAAAAGACTGTTATTTTCATTAAAATATTATTTAAAGTGGCTTCTTGAAAAATAGTTACATAAAATTTTCAGTAACTACTCTTAGATGTGCAAAATAATTATTTTTTTTTCTAGCAAATTTTCCCTAACATAGGTGGGTAGAAATTCCTTTCATTGTTGAGCAAACTGTGAAAGATAATATGTTGGATACCTAGCAGGAAGATACATGTTACTTGGATATGGGAATATAGAGGTAGTTTTACTGTATAAGATTGAAAAAGTGTGAAGAAATCATTCAGTGGCAGTAGGTTCCCTTGAATATTTAAAAGTAGGAGAGTTTAAGGAAGAAAAATTTATGTTTCCCACACTACTCTGAGAAATTAGGACTCTAAGGGACCATGCTATCCTAATGGAAAGAAAGGTAGGCATTCTAGTAATATGGTAAAAAAAAATGCAAATTATTTGTTACCATGTGCCTTTTGTAGTCCTTTTATGGAAGGTAATATCAGGGAAATACAAAAGAACTCAAAGGCATGATTTAAATTTCAAACACTGTCTACAAACTTTAAAATGTACAAATCCTACAAGTTTGATGCCCTCTTCAACATAAAAACAGGAAAACACCTCCCTTAATGCTGTGTTTTTCCAGAATCTCTAGAAATCTTCTTGGCCTTTTGCAGTAGCAGAAAGTCTCCATCCATGTGCTTCATGCAAACACTATATGATTTTTTGCATTTGTTTATCCAGTTTTCCATGAGCTTAATCTGAATAGCTATCTAATTTATTCTCTGAGGATAAAGTAAAACAGCTTGTCTCTTTGCAGAAAATATGTGGACTGAATTATTTATTTCTAACTTCTTAAGAAGCTTATAAAATGCAGGATGAAAGGTCAAGATTAATTAAGAAAAATGGTGTGAATTCCTACAGAAGAAATGTATGTTAACTGGTAAAAATCTATGGTAGCCATCGCCCTATTGATATTCAACAAAACTAGACTGGACCAAAAAAATAAAAAGTCTTATTTTGAACAAGTTGTGGGTTGTGATAGTGTTGATTTTAGTGTTGGAGTGCATGTGATTTTTGGATAATATTTTTTTCTCAGAAGTGGTCCTCACTGACAGTTGTCGAAGGTAGTGGAAAGTCACTCCAGATGCAGGACCATTAAGAGAGACAGGGTTGGAAGGAGAATCACAGGATTAGCAAAGTTGTAGCCACACCTCATAACTCTTGTGTTCTCTAAATAATGCATGTTTAATGATCGTACCTTTTATCCTAAGGAGAGCTCATCCTGGCTTCCCATCCTTCAGAAGCCAGCATTTGTGCTGACTGCTGCTCATTGTGTTATTGCATGTGGTAAAGACTGAGGACTGATCTAGGAATCGCTCTGCCTTGATTAGTGTCTACTTTTTCTTCTCCGTCAACACTTGTTCAGAGTGCATGTGAACTTGAATGTGTTACATTACTGCCTCAAAAATGACATATTCCTTCTGTTCAACATAGTCCTCGAAACACTGGCCAGAGCAATTAGACAGACGAAAGAAATTAAAGGCATAAAAATAGGAAAAGAAGAACTTAAATTATCACTATTTGCAGACGATATGATTCTATACCTAACAGACCCAAAAGGGTCTACAAAGAAACTATTAGAGTTAATAAATGAATTCAGCAAAGTGGCGGGATATAAAATCAACACGCATAAATCAAATGCATTCCTGTATATCAGCGACAAATCCTCTGAAACAGAAATGAGGACAACTACTCCATTCACAATATCCCCCCAAAAAATAAAATACCTGGGAATCAATCTAACAAAAGAGGTGAAAGACCTATACATTGAAAACTACAGAACCCTAAAAAGAGACATAGAAGAAGACCTCAGAAGATGGAAAAATATACCCTGCTCATGGATAGGCAGAACTAACATCATCAAAATGGCGATATTACCAAAAGTTCTCTATAAGTTCAATGCTATCCCAATCAAAATCCCAACAGCATTTCTTGTAGAAATAGATAAAACAATCAGGAAATTCATATGGAATAATAAAAGACCCAGAATAGCAAAAACAATGCTAAGCAGGAAGTGTGAATCAGGCGGTATAGTGATACCAGACTTCAAACTATACTACAGAGCAATAGTAACAAAAACAGCATGGTACTGGTACCAAAACAGGCGAGCGGACCAATGGTACAGAATAGAAGACACAGTAACCAATCCGCAAAACTACAACTATCTTATATTTGATAAAGGGGCTAAAAGCATGCAATGGAGGAAGGATAGCATCTTCAACAAATGGTGCTGGGAAAACTGGAAATCCATTTGCATCAAAATGAAACTGAATCCCTTTCTCTCGCCATGCACAAAAGTTAACTCAAAATGGATCAAGGAGCTCGATATTAAATCAGAGACACGGCGTCTGATAGAAGAAAAAGTCGGCTATGATCTACATACTGTGGGGTCAGGCCCCAAATTCCTCAATAGGACACCCATAGCGCAAGAGTTAACAACCAGAATCAACAAATGGGACTTACTCAAACTAAGAAGTTTTCTCTCAACAAAAGAAACAATAAGAGAGATATACAGGGAGCCTACATCCTGGGAACAAATCTTTACCCCACACACTTCAGATAGAGCCCTAATATCCAGAGTATACAAAGAACTCAAAAAATTAGATAATAAGATAACAAATAACCCAATCAACAAATGGGCCAAGGACCTGAACAGACACTTCTCAGAGGAGGACATACAATCAATCAACAAGTACATGAAAAAATGCTCAACATCGCTAGCAGTCAGAGAAATGCAAATCAAAACCACCCTAAGATACCATCTCACTCCAGTAAGATTGGCAGCCATTAAAAAATCCAACAACAACAAGTGCTGGCGAGGATGTGGGGAAATGGGTACACTTGTTCATTGTTGGTGGGACTGCAAAATGGTGCAGCCAATTTGGAAAGCAGTATGGAGATTTCTTGGAAAGTTGGGAATGGAACCACCATTTGACCCAGCTATTCCCCTCCTCGGTCTATTCCCTAAAGACCTAACAAGAGCATGCTACAGGGACACTGCTATATCGATGTTCATAGCAGCACAATTCACGATAGCAAGACTGTGGAACCAACCTAGAAGCCCTTCAATAGATGAATGGATTAAAAAAATGTGGCATTTATACACAATGGAGTATTACTCTGCAATAAGAAATGACAAAATCATAGAATTTGGAGGGAAATGGATGGCATTAGAGCAGATTATGCTAAGTGAAGCTAGCCAATCCTTAAAAAACAAATGTCAAATGTCTTCTTTGATATAAGGGGAGTAACCAAGGACAGGGTAGAGACGAAGAGCTTGAGGAAGATTAACATTAAACAGGGATGATAGGCGGGAGGGAAAGTGAGAGTTAAGGGAAATTGCATGGAACTGGAAGGTGAGCCTCAGGGTTATACACAATTACATATAAGAGGAAAGGAGGAGTAGGAGGAAAATTATATAAGTGGAAGAAACGATTTATAGTAGAGGGGATGGAGAGAGAGTAGGGGAGGGGAGGGGAGGGGAGGGGTGAGGGGACAGTGGAGAATGGGATAGACAGCAGAATACATCAGTCACTAGAAAGGCAATTTGTAAATCAATGGAAATGTAACTGATGTGACACAGCAATCTGTATACGGGGTAAAAATGGGAGTTCATAACCCACTTGAATCAATCTGTGAAATATGGTATGTTAAGAACTATGTAATGTTATGAACAACCAACAATAAAATAATTAAAAAAAAAAAGACATATTCCAAATGAACCCTATAATCTTGCTTGCCAAGATAAATTTTCTCCTGCATTCTGAAGCCATTTATTTCTTTTCAATAAATATCTCTTTGCCAGATATTGTCCAAGAGTAGTAAGATCAATGCCAAGACAAACATGCAGGTCAACTGTCCTCAGGAAACTTATGACCAAATAGGGAGAGACAGGCATGTAAATAAATGTAGTTCAGTACAGTTTAATGTGTTACACTATACAATAGAAATGTAGAAGAAGGTTTTGACTCTTCCAGTCCTTCAGCCCCTATATGCGATCTGCCACCCCTTCTTGGTAATTTTCTTTTCAATGTCAGTTCCCCTTCACTAGAATGGATATAAGCTCTCAAAGAGCAGACACCACGGTGAATGAACATAGTCAGTATTCAGTAAGTACTTATTGAATAAACTTGCTGAATATCTGGATTAATGACTAGGACCCTGGGGGTACGGAGTAAATATTTGTTAAATGAATAACGGTCCTGATGGAAATAAGTTCTCTTTACTTTCTGCTTAGATTATTGTAGATCATCCTTAAATCCCAATCTTTCTTTTCCAAAATATAAGGATAAAATAATTGAATGCATTGCTCCTAAACCACTAACATTAATACAGGTGTCTATAAACTTTTTTTGTTACAGAAAAGTTACTTAGTTGTTATGTTTATATCTAAAAAATGTCCCAGAAGAGCCTATGATGGGCTTATGAGAGCAGGAATCTGAGCAGTGCATTAATCCATTTGATGGATAATTTGAATGGACTACTGGGTGATAACCATAGTAAGGGGGTCATGGAGGACCTGGAGGAAGTAGGTCCTTGGAGGTCCTATCTTGTCCCTGGATCCTCTCTCATTCTTTCTGCTTCCTGGGAAGCCATGAACTGAGCTGCTTTCCTCGTCTGTTCACTTCTTCAGCTGTGATGTTGTATCTCACCTCAGGCTCAGAGCAAGGCAGTCAGACTGAGATCTATGAAACTGTGAGTCCAAAACAAACATGTCCTCCTCTAAGTTATTCTTGTCAGGTATTTTGGTCACTGTGATAAAGAGCTGGCTAACATGTTAGTCTCCTCTATGTTCTGGTCCCTAAGGTCTCTTTTGTGGCTACTCAACTCTGCCACTGTGTTGCAAAAGTAGCTATAGAGAATTGAACCGGGTTTAAAAACAGGTAGTTAGTGTAGCTAGGTAAATCAGGTCTAATATTGATTGGGTCCAATAGAGGAAATAGGAGTCTGATTTGAATCCTGGAAATCAGAAACTGTATCTCCGAGATTGAAATGTTAATGTCCCCAAAGCCCCCAGCCTATACTGCCCATCCTAAAGAACTGTTAATGAAGCCACTTCTAGCAAATTGGGAAGCACTAATTAATTCGCCCTGGGCCCCCTTCCTGCCAGGATCGCACCCCACCCCCGCCCCACCTGTCCAACCCACCTGTTTCCCACCTTTTGGCCTTCCCACCTGCATCCCTCATCACATATGCAGGATGAAGGGAAATAAACAAGATAAAGGAGAGGAATGTAGAGGGAAAAAGAAAACTTTAGATATAAAAGGGATGGTACTTCCTCATCCCTTGGATTCTGCCTTTTGGGTCCCTGTCTTCCTCCAGGGAGAAAAGTCTGTTCTACTATCCTTTCAATAATACCTCTTACTTTCTACTCTACACTTGCTTTAGTGTGCTTCTCTGGTATTATACTTCAGCATTCAGGAAAGCAGGATCTGGCAAGGTAACCAACAACCAGTGGTATCATATTGTGAAAAAAAAAATGAGTGAGCTCCACTGTGTCCCAACAAAGTTATTTACAAAAACAGGAAGTAGGTCTCATTTGGCTGCAATTTGCTGATCTCTGATTTAATAGCTATTCTAAAGTTCACAGAGCATTTCTATATGAACTTTATATTTGCGTGATAGCATTATAGGGTTTTGTCCAGCTATTTAAAAAAAAAGGGATAGTTCTCCTTATATGTATAAGGTATTGAGTTATGTACCAGGGGATAGAAAAGTAATAAGACAAAAATCTGTGACCTCGTAGAACAACCCTCAGTCAAATCTAAGGCAAGCCTGTAAATAGATAGTTCCCTCTCAGAGAAATAAGCATCATATGAATAGTATCATAGAATACTAAGAGAACAGAGAATAGATGATTATATTGTCCTTATTTTGTACTACAATTCTACTTAGTTCCCCAATAAGAACTCATTAGAACCCTCAAGAGAAAATAAATCAAACTTCAAATTCCACTGTTCCCAAGGAGCTTACTTGTAATTTAAATTGTGTTTTTTGGTGCTAGTGTAATTTTTCCAAACTGGTAGCTGGTGGAAACAGCCTGCTCCCATTTTCTCCACCTCAATACTTGTGGGAGAAATCACACTCAGACCTAGCATTTGGAATGAAGCTTGCACCTTGCTCCTGAACATGTAAATGTAGCATCAAGGGTGTGAAGTTCAGAATCAGAGCAACCTGAATTCAAAGTCTATCTCTCATATCCTGTTAATATAGCAAAGTTGGGGGCACATCATTCATCCTCAAAGTCTTCATCTATAAAACGAAAATAGCATTTATTTTAGAGGAATCAGTGAGAATTAAATGAAACAAAATTATCAAGTACCTGTAATTTTGCAGGCACTTAGTACCTGCTGGTTCTCCTTGTTGCCACCTATAGCCTAAACAAGCTACACTTTAGTGCTGATCTCATTCTAGACCCTGTTCCTGAATGCTGATGCCTCCTGCTGACTAGCAAGCCAGGGCTTGAACAGCTTCTGTTCACCTATGCCCCAGCCTGTATTCTGATCTCTGCACTGTGTCAAGGAAAAGTTA
The DNA here is from genome assembly GCF_964194105.1 of Spermophilus citellus. Classification (NCBI taxonomy): domain Eukaryota; kingdom Metazoa; phylum Chordata; class Mammalia; order Rodentia; family Sciuridae; genus Spermophilus; species Spermophilus citellus. The sequence continues at coordinate 46,000,963 of NC_138199.1, read as the reverse complement.
AATGAATTATGGAGATCCAAAGTATATTTCTCTTTTGTAAGCACAAGAAATACTTTAAAATAATAAAATAATGGCATAAATATCAGTACTAGCAGCTGATGCTGAGAGCCTATATTTCAAGGTCTGTGCTAGATGATATATTCATTATGTCATTCCATAATCAACATGATGGCTCTGAGAAACCGCTTCTACCACTAATGCTCCAGTTTAAGTGAATTTCAGTAACTTGACAACAGCAAATAGTGGACTTCTCCCTGCACTCACTATTAAAATTATAGCCCAAACAAATTGTGAACTCATCTATTACTCCATCATAAACAAACTTTCAAACTAGGCACTGGCTAGAAAGCTTATTGTTTATCTACCAACCTACCTACATATCTATGTTTCTTTGTTTTATCTAGAAAATCCATTTATCTCTACATATTCTACATCTACATATATAAGCATCTTAATATAAATTAACATAAATTTTATATATCTCTTCTCTCTTTATCTATCTATACATCCATCTTTTCATTTATCCTGAATAATAGTATCCAATATACTCTTTCCAAAAAGATATTATGCCAACATAACATGCAAATGAATTCTCCAATTAATAAGCTTAACATATTCTTTCCTTTTTCTGTCCATCTCTATCATTTCTATCTCCATACAGGAATTGAACCCAGGTAAGTTTACCACTGAGTTACATGCACCCACACTCTATTTTTTTTTTAGCTGCAGAGTTTCACTAAGTTGCCCAGGTTGACACTGAACTAGCGGTTCTCCTGCTTCAGCCTGAGAACCTAGAATTACAGGCACACATCACCACTCCTAGCCTAAAATACTATTTTGAAAATATGTGTCAGCCAGGTGTGGTGGCGCACGCCTGTAATCCCAGAGGCTTGGGAGGCTGAGATAGAAAGATGGCAAGTTTGAAGCCAGCCCCAGCAACAGTGAGGTGCTAAGCAATTTAGTGAGACCCTGTCTCTAAACAAAATACAAAATAGGGCTGAGGATGTGGCTCAATGGTCACATGCCCTTCAGTTCAATCCCAGTACCCCAAAAAAGAAAATATGTGTTTTCATTCTTGTTCTATCATTCATATTTTGGAAACATTTTTAACTATCAATTTACCAACAGTACACACACACCCCATGTGGCCACTCAAGAGATTACAAAACTTTATGCCTTTAAAGATTAGATGGAGAATGCCTTTCACAGGAAAGGAAAGGCAACCATTTCCCTTGCTGATAATTTGACTCTAAGGCAAACATCAACTCAAGCTTAATAATAAGTGGCAAGTACCAGCTCTGTCTGCTTCAGTGTGAGCAGACAATTGAAATTACTTGAAAAACATCCAAAATTGCAGTGATTTTAACCTTGCTTTCACATCAGGATCACTAGGAAGTTGATATTATTATCATTGATCTTTCAATTTGGAGATTCATGCACATGTAAGGAATAATGGAGAGAACTACTCCCATGTTTGTGTTTCCTATTCAAAAAATGATAATGCCCTGAAAACCATAGTATAATGTCACAGCCAGAATAAGGACACTGATCCAGTTAGGATACTGGTGATCTTATCACCTCCAGGACCTCTCCAAGTTCCTTTTTATAACCATACCCACTTTTATTCCACACTCACCACCCTTCTTACTTCCTGGCAACTATTATCTGTTCTCCATTTCTATAGTTTTTGCAATTTCAAAAATGGTATATACATACACAGTATGTACCTTTGGGATTAAATTTTCCTTCAGTTTGATTCTCTGGGGATTCATCCAGGTTTTTGCTCAGCAGTTGCATGAGTAGATGGTTTGTTCTCCTTGATTGCTGAGTGTATTTCATGATTTAGATGGACCAGTAGGTTTAATCATTTACCTAGGGCTGGGGATGTGGCTCAAGCAGTAGCGCGCTCGCCTGGCATGCGTGCGGCCTGGGTTCGATCCTCAGCACCACATACAAACAAAGATGCTGTGTCTGCCGAGAACTAAAAAAAAAAAATATATATATATATATATATATATATATATATATATTAAAATTCTCTCTCTCTCTCTCTCTCTCTCTCTCTCTCACTCACTCACTCAATCTCTCTGTTAAAAAAAATCATTTACCTACTGAAAAACATCTAGGTTATTTACTGTTTGTAGTTATTATTGAAGTGCTGTTAGTGTACAGATTTTTGTATAAATAAACTTTCCACTTTCTGGAATACAGGGCCAAGAGTCCAATTCCTCAGTCATATAGTAATTTAATGCTTAGTTTCTAAAGAAAATATGAAAGAATTTTCCAGTTTATATTTCCATCAGCAATGTATGAACAATCCAGTTTATTCATTTACCTACAAACACTTAGAGTTATCAACATATATAATATACACATATATAATGTATAAAATTTATAATATTTTATAGTATATATAATTTATATATAAGTCCACATACATTTATATGTATACATATATATATATATATATATATATATATATATATATGCCATTGTGATAGTGCACCTCATTCAGATAGGCTTTAACTTGCGATCTCTACTGATAATATTGAATATCTTTTCATGTAGTTGTTTGCTATCCTACATATCTTTTTGGTGAAATAGCTTTACATTCTTTTCTTATTTCCTTATCTGATTGTTTACTTTTTGACTGTTCAGTTTTAAGTGTGCTTTATATATTCTGGACATCAGTCTTGATCACATACATGGTTTATGAATATTTTCTCCTATTACATAGCTTATCTTTTTATCCTTTAAACAGGGTTATATGCAAAGTAAAATATTTTGTTTAAATTTTTTTTTAGTTGTAGATGAACACAATATATTTATTTATTTTTATGTGGTGCTGAGGATCAAACCCAGTGCCTCATGCATGTGAGGCAAGTGCTCTACCACTGACCTACAACCCCAGCCTGATATTTTATGTTGTCAGTTTGTTTGGTTTTCCTTTTATAGATCATGCTTTTGGTGTCAAGTACAAAAATCTCCTGTTTCCTGAGGATTTTGTCTCATGGTTTTATCCAAAAGCTTTATAGTTTTACCTTTTGAGTTTACATGTATTTATGTTAAGAGATCAGATATAGTGTTTTCTTTCTTTCTTAGTTTTTTTTTTATTATTTAGTGTAGTTTTGCTTTTACTGGTGGATATTTATTTTCTCTAGCACCACTTGCTGAGAAAGCTATCTTTACTCTATTAATTTTACAAGCTGGTCAAAAATATGTTTGGTATATATCATGTTTTTCTAATCTTATTTCTGAGTTCTGTATTCTGTTCCATAATTGACGTGTTGATCCATCTCTCTACTGATATTAATCTTTAGTATTCTAGATATAATAGTATTGCAATTAGTTAAAATTATTACTCCCACTTTATTTTTTTGCAAAAATGTTTCTAGCTATCATTATATTCCATTGCCTTAGCATATGATTATTAATATTTTTGTCAATGTTTGCAAAAAAACCTTGTTGGGGTTATATAGGAATTGAGTTAAATGTGTATAATCGACAGTATTGACATCTTTATTACATTTTGTTGATATTTTCTATCCTTGAAGATGGAAAAACTCACCATTTATCATTTGATATGTTTCTTAAGTATTCTGTAGTTTTCAGCATGTGGGTACTATGTGTTTTGGGTTAGAGTTAAACCTAAGTATTCCATCTTCCAAGAAATGGCAAATGACCTTATATTTTTAATTTGAATGCCAATTGCTAGTACTTAAAAATTTGATTGTTTTTTGCACAGATACCCTGTGCTATGTGACTATGCTAAACTCAGTCATTAATGGATTTTTAAAAATTCTTTGTAATATTTATGTAGACAGTTATGTCAACTGCAATTAATAACACTTTTATTTCTTCCTTTTATTTATTCCTTCCTTTATTTTTCCTTTTTCCTTATTTCACTGACTAAAGTTTCCCCCAAGATATCAAATAAAATTATTGAGATAGTACTTCCATGGTTTGTTCCCAATCTCAGGAAAGCATTGTCTTTAATCCATTAAATATAATGGTAACTTTAGGAGGTTTTGTAATTTTTTTAATCAAGTTGAGGAAATTTTCCTCCATTGTTCTTTTGTCTGAATTTTATCATGAGCAGGTATTAGACATTTTAAATGATTTTTGTGAATTAAAAGAATACTTTGATTTTTCTTTTTAGCTTATTAATATGGTGGATCACAGTGATTGATTTTCAAATACCAAATTAGCCTTGCATCCCTGGAGTAAACCCTATGTAATGGTTAATTTGATTGAATTAAGAAAAGCCAATGATTAGGGGGCTTATGGGTGTATCAATGAGGGTGTGTCTAGGAATGATTGGCATGTGGGATAGCCAACTCAAATGGAGACCCTAAGCATAGGCAGCACCATCCAATAGGATGATGGCTTGGATGGAATAAAAGTTGGAAGAACAAGGAAGCAACAGCAGATCAAGCTTGATTGTTCTTGAACCAGTTCTTGATTGCTTCTGCAGTCATCTGAGGATATCAGACTCTTGCTTCTTCACTCTTCCAAAGCAGACTCTGCCAGAGATTCTCCAGAAGGCTTAGATCTCAGACTAGGGCAGCACCATTGAGCCCTCTTGTTCTGGGGCTTCAGCCTCTTGGAGTGCACAGCTACTGATTCTTCCCACTCTCCAGCTTGCCGACAGCCATTGTGAAATATCCAGTTTCTGGTCAAGTAAGCCAACCTAACAAGTCACCCTTTTATAATTATACTTCCTATTGATTCTGTTCCTCTACAGAACCCTGATTAATATACTCTATTTCATCATTCTATGTAATTACTTTTGTATGTTTTATATGGTTAAGAATTTCATTTGCATTTACAATGTTAAAATTGTGCTTCTTTCTTTCTTTTTTTTTTTTTTTTTTACTTTTTCAACTGTCTTTGTCTGATTTTTGTATCAGAATAAGATTGATATTATAAAATGATTGAAGGGGCTGAGGACATAGCTCACTTGGTAGAGTGCTTTCCTTGCATGCATGAATCTCTGGGTTTAATCCCCAGCAACACAACAAAACAAAATAAAATGATTGAGATTTTTCTTTTACTCCCTGGAAGAGTTTATGTAGATCATCAATTATTTTTAACTCATTCACATTACCTACTGAAGTTATTTGGGTCTAGAAATATCTTGTTTGTGAAGTTTTAAATTATAAATTAAATTTCCTTAATAGTTATAGGGCTGTTCTAATTAGCTGTTATGTTGAGTGAATTGTAATATGTTCCATTTTAAAAATTTTAAAAATTGTTATTTTTATTGGTTCTTTTTAGTAATACATGACAGTAAAATCCATTTTGACATAATTATAAAAACATAGAAAGTATAGTTCTAATTGAGAACTCAACTATCTCTTCTTCACTTCCCTTTCCCAACGTCTGTTCCCTTCCCTCTATTGATTTTTCTGCCAATTACACATAATGACTTTTTAATTAATTTCATGTGAATGTACACAATGGCAAGATTCACTGTGGTATAGTCATATATGTACATAGGAAAGTTTTCGGGGGAAAGATGGCTGGCATCTCATTGGAGGGTTCTTCTGCCCACAGGAATCCAAGCCATCCTAAATAGCCACCCTAAGTCTTAATATCTCAAATAATTAACAAATAATAAAACACAAACACTCATAAATCTGTTTACACAATGAAGCCCCTGACAGATCTAGTCTACATGGGTTCTTGAAATAGACAAAGACAAATGGCCCCAGTGGCTTATTTAAGGGGGTACATCACAGGCAGGGGTAAGCTTTCAAAGGCAGAGTCTTGCTTTGTGATGTCTCGCAGTCAGCAGGTTGATTGACATCTTGGCGGGTCACATCATTTCAGGTGCTGTGTGAGATCTTAGGCAGAGCTTGAGGGGGAAGTTCACCTGCATCAGACAGTCAATTCCTATGGGGAGTGCCCTAGGGAGTTCCCAGTGCCAGACTTATCCCCTCAGGAGGCTACATAGTCCACAAATAGCCTAGAAATGGCTCCTGACAGAAAGTTATGTCAGATTCATTCCTTGTTCTCTCTTCCCTTCATTTCCCTTTATCTAATCAGATGAACTTCAATGCCTGCTCTCCTATATTGTAGTTTAGCTTCCATATATCAGACAAAACATTCAACTTTTGTTTTAGAGGGATTGGATTATTGTATTTAGCATGATAGTCTCCAGACTCCATTTACTGGTAAATATTATAAAATTATTCTTCTTTATGGCTAAATAATATTCCATTGTGCATGTATACCACATTTTATTTATCTATTTTTCTATTGAAGGATACGTATGTTGGCTCCATAGCCTACCTATTGTGAATTGTACTACTGTAAATATTGATGTGGCTGCATCACTGTAGTATGATGATTTTAAATCCTTTGAATATATACTAACAAGCAGGATAACTGGGTCAATTGTGGTTTCATTACTAGTTTCCATTACTGCTTTCCAGAGTGGTTTCACCAATTTGCAGTCTCACACCCAATGTATGAGTGTACCCTTTTCTTCACATCCTCACCAACATTTATTGTTACTTGTATTCTTGATAATTGCCATTCTGACTGGAGTGAGATGAAATTTCAGTGTAGTTTTAATTGGCATTTCTCTAATTGCAAGGGAACATTTTGAACATTTTTTTCATATAATTGTTGACCATTTGTATTTCTTCCTTTGAGAAGTGTCTGTTCAGTTCCTTAGTCCATTTATTGATTGGGTTATTTCAGTTTTTGCATTGTTAAGTTTTTTAATTCTTTATACATCCTGGAGATTAATGTTGAATCTGAGGCGCAGGTGGCAAAGATTTTCTCCCATTCTGTAGGCACTCTCTTCATGTTCTTAATTATTTCCTTTGCTGTGAAGAAGCTTTTTTTGAAGCTGATGCCATCCCATTTATTGATTTTAGATTGATTTTTTAAGATATTATTCCACTTCAAATTTATATAGTCACTTTCAGTATTTTCTAATTATCTTTTTAATGTCTAAGATTTGCAGTGATAGCCCTTCCTTTTGTTCTATTTTCTAAAGTTAGTTGTCTTTTCTATTTTATTTTTTTTTATGTGAGATTTTCAAATATATTTATCTTTGAAAGAACAGGCTTCTTTCCATTGATTTTATATATTTTCTGTTTTTAATTTATTTAATATTACCTTTTCTTTACTGTATTATTTCTTACAGCTTTAGACTTATTTTGCTTTCATCTTTCTAGGTTCATAAAGCAGAAGCTTGTATTATTGTTAAATAATAAAGACTTAACTTTTCTTCTTTTTTTTTAAGAGAGAGGAGAGAGAGAGAGAGAGAGAGAGAGAGAGAGAGAGAGAGAGAGAGAGAGAGAGAATTTCAATATTTATTTTTCAGTTTTCGGCGGACACAACATCTTTGTTGGTATGTGGTGCTAAGGATCGAACCCGGGCCCCACGCATGCCAGGCGAGCGCACTACCACTTGAGCCACATCCCCAGCCCTTAACTTTTCTTCTTTTCTAATATTTTTAATCACTACAAAAGTACCTCCTGTCACTATTTTAGGCATGTCCCACACATTCTGATACATCATGCTGTTATGTTCATTCAGTTCAATGTATTTTTTTATTAACTCTTTGACCTGTGGATTATTTAGATATGTATTATTTATTTTCCCAGTATTTTCAGATTTTCCTGTATTTATGTTGTTGACTTTTAGTTTTATTCCTTTCTGAGGATAGAGTGTTTGTCTAATTACAATTTTAGAATAGCATTAATATTTGTTTGGGTAAAAGTTAGTTCTACCTTGGTGTATGTTCCTTGTACACTAGAAAAGAAAGCATATGATTATGTTGTGAATGTTGTGGGTGTTCTAAAAATATCTATTCGATTTCATTGGTGATACCAAAATCTATGGATGATAAAATCTCTTATATAAAAAGGCGCAGAAAAGATTGTATTTCTACATAACTTCTACACATCCTCCCCTATGCTGTAACTCATCTCTAGATTATGTACAATACTAGTGCAATACATGTGCCATGTAAATAGTTGTTCCTAGCCCCTTCATAATGAGGAATGACCATTTTTTACCCAGTATTTTTCCTTTCAGGCTTGCTATATCATTGCACTCAAAGTGAGTTTCCTATAGAAAAAAGTTGGGTCATGCCTGTAATCCAAAACAGTTTGATGTCTTCTGGGTTTTTGATGCAAGTATTTTTGGGTTGATATTATGCTTTTATATGTTATTTTTTTCTAACATGACATCACTGGGGGAGGAAAAGTGGGAATACTGCTTTGTTACTTCCAGATGCAAGGAGAAGTTCATTTTCCCCACTCTACATGCATTTACACAGCCTTCTTTTTCATGCTAGGTAGAGATGAATTGTCCAGCTGCCGATGTGATCTCCATTGACGTTAAGGTTAGCATATACTTACAGTCCTTTGGCAGTAATGGTAGAGCTGTGACTCCGCTGGGCCTTTTCTGACGATATTCCAGTGGAGAAGATTAGGGACATCATGTCACTGCCAGGTTAGGTTAAAAGTCCAGGTTCCCACCTATGTTCTTCACGGATACTGTGTAAGTAGGTGGGCATTCATTACCACTTCAGAGGGATGAAAATTTCAGCTCTCTGTGAGACCTTCTCAGACACCATCCCAACAGTGGTGCTGAGGTGCCTCATTACAGTCTCACACAGGAGGAAGTGCAGGCTTCAGCTGGACTTTTGCTGGTGCAGTTGTGGATCAACTATGTTGATAGACTAGAGCAGTTATTGTGTAAAATGTTAACTATCTTGGTAGGTTACCCTTTCCCTGGTCTTTTAGCTAGAGATAGGAGGGTTTTGTTTTGTTTTGGGTTTTGTAGTACTAGGGATTGAACTCAGGGACCTGTGCCTACGAGGCAAGCACTCTACCAACTGAGCTATATCCCCAGCTCTAGATAGGAGGTTTTAATTGGGGTTTAATTTTTAATTTTGTGTGTGTCTATTGGCATGTCCAAGTTGTTGACTTCTTTAGCTATCAACTTGGGATAATGTGAAGCAACATGAAAGCCAGGGAGCTCACCACCGTGTCATTTCTGAGATCCCCAAATCCTTAGCCACTTTGCCTTATAAGCATGAAACCTTTCCAAGTCTTCTTGTGCTTTTTTAAAAAAAATAATTTACATCCAGGAGTTTTGGTTGTACATAGCAAATTATATAGGAAAAAAATCATCTACTTCATCGTTTTGGAAAAGTAAGATGTGACAAACTTCAAAATTACAAATGCATGAATCTCATCCTTAGCTAACTCAATTTAATCAATGAAGAGTGTGACCTGAGGATTCAGGCTTTAAAATATCCCCAGGTGGTGTTTCTTATGTGCAGCTGCGATATTTTATCCATGATTCCTGGGTCATTGCTTCCATACCCCTTGCTATTTCATAAGTGACTCTAACCGCAAGGTTAAATTGTTCAGCCTTTTGTCCTTGGTTCCTGAAGATGCTTCAGAATAGTTTCAGAGGGATGAAGGTGAAAGGCAGTCTTTTGTTATATTGTTGAGGTATTACAGGCCTCAGAAACACTTCTCAGAAAGCAAAATCTTTTTCTGACCTCCTCTTGACCTCCTTTCATCTTCTCCTTTTTCTCCAAAAGATAGGACATAGAAATTAGAATTTCTCTTTGCTAAGGTTGGTCATGGGATGTCATCTTCCCATGATTTTTTTTTTTTGTCATGGAGCTGGCCACAAGGACATTCTCTGATCTGCTTTGTCAATAGTTGACCATAAGATCCTCTTTTCAGAAGTGGTCCTGCCTCAGAGGAAAGAATGATGCACAAAGAGACAAAGAAAAATCTGGACACATGGGTCTTACTGGGATTTCCCATTCAGGATATTTACATCAAATTAGACCCTTTTGCTCCAATTTCATTTCTTCACTACTGTCCAAGGTTCTATAACACTGATACAATGAAGTCTTAATAAAGATCCAAAAGAGTAGGGCTCAGAGAGCTTCTGGACAGCTGAACAGTTGGAAGCATGCCAGAAGGTGAACAAGAACCCCACATATACTCATCCAACTCTTTGGGGATTGGAAGTTCCTGTGTTTGGGACCCTTCTGAAACTCATCTTATACATCTCTTCATTTGGCTGGATTTTTTTAATACTTTAAGATATCTTTTATCCTAAACTAGTAAGCATGTTCCCTGCATTCTATTAACCACTCTAGCAAAGTATTCAAGTTTAAAGAGGCATTCCTGAGAACCGCAGTTGGGAGTCAGTAGGTCAGAATTTCCTATGACTGGGTCTGAACTGGGACATTCTTGTGGGATTGAGCCCTCAATCTGTGACAAGGGTGAAATGCAGCTTTTTTAAAAAAAATAAAAATAATAATAATGGTGGGACACTATCTGATCTCCAGGTAGATGGCATTAGGATTGAGGGGTTAGAGGACGCTCCAATGGTATCTGATGCAAGATTGATTGCTTGCTCTCTGGTAAGGAGAAATCCCCACGCATTTTTAGAATCACAGGAGTGAGCTGTGTTGTGAATGTATAATAGGAGAAACTGCATTTATTTTCCCCTCTAAGCAGCCATAGATGAGGAACACTCAGACCATATGTTTTATCCTCTATCTAAGGGAGAACATGCAATTCCACCCTAGCTAATTGTTTTCATGCAGTATTGCAAACCTAGTGCATCAATCTTTTTCCCCAAGAGGAATCAGATAATAGGATTCATTACAGTGTGAATATTCTCAGGGTTTTTTTGTTGTTGTTCTTTTGGTTGTCAGTGATTTTTTCTTTTATATATCAGGTCTTGGGACAGTTTGTGAGTCCATAAACACCAATCTGAGAATGTAGCTTGCAGCCACTAATTTGAAAATTTGAGACTACCTGCTTGTATTTTCATGCACTAATAGCTTATTTCTTCCTTTATGTTCTTACATCCACTTTCCAACTTTAGAAGTTAATAATTGCAGAATTCCACACCTTCTTGTTGGGCACTCACTCCTATTTTCTCTCTTACAAAATATAACTTATTAATATAACCAAATAAAAAAATTCAATGTTGTTATTTGCATCAGTCCCAATTTCCTATCACTAATACTCAAAATTATCACCATTTACTACTAGTGAACTCTTTGTTTCTTTAGACAACAATCTAATCCTGATAAAATTGGGCTCTCTGACAAAGTATACATTTTTTCCCTTCTTCTCTTTCTGGAAGGTTCTTTTCTGTATCTCCTCTTTTCAGAACTCTACTTGAAAATACAGTTTAAATGACATCTTATGGATGACTTCCTTGATGCCCCTCAAAAGACGTGGTATATTACTGTATATAAATATGGAAAGGATTTAAAAATTTCTTTAATGGTAGCAATGATATACTGTCCTATTCATGTATTTTGCTTTCTGTTATGCTTAACTTTTCTTTGAAAACTAGTGTCGTGTCCTATAGGGCAAACACAATGCCAAATACATTCTAACATTTACATACAGGTATGCCCTTTAAAAATTACTGGGATTGAGACTTAATCTTCAACTTACACACACACACACACACACACACACACACACACACACACAGAAATATGAATATGTATACACACACACACATTCCATGTTGGAAATCAAATGATAAGTCTTCCTGCTTAACCAGCTTTCTCAGGTGTATATTACTTTCTAAATGAAGATGATTTTGAAAGGTATAACTTCATTATTCCTCTGAATGGAACGAATTTATGAATTCATATTGTAAGTTCATATTTTCTGCACTTGATTCTGTGGATGAATACTATTTTGCTCGGGGGGTTTCACATTTCAAAAATTTTATTTTCCTCATGGGCTAAAATCTCATGGGGATTTTTAGTATCCTATGTCCTTTATTGATTTTATGATAAGCAGACCAATTTACTTTCTCCAAATATGTCCAACTATCCCTCCAGGCACAGTGCCTTCCAATTGTTGAAACTGCTGACCATATTCAAGCTGTTCTGAGAGCCATAGAGTGCCTGAGACCATGCCATTATGTGGAAGAGTTAAAATAAGTAACTTGCTTATATTAGAGACTGGAAAACTAGAAACATTATATTATTTTGCATAAAATCCAGGAGTAAAAATTTCTAGAGTCTTCAGTAAGCAAGGAGATTTCCATTCCAAATAGCACAACCCTCCAAACATTTTTTCCAAAGTTATTATTAACCTGCTGACTTTCAAAAGTCATAATACAATCTAATTTGAACATAATAACATTTAAAGATCATTCACTGTGAGTTCCTCACAAATATCACTTCAACATTTTTTAGTATCAAAGAGACCCAATAATTTAATCATATATTACATAGTCAATTTTCTTTTTTTCCTCTATTCTTAAAGGAAACCATTTCCCTGGACACTTACTGAGGTCAGTTGTCTCAATGTGTTCTTAACTGATTAATGAACTAATGAATATCTTAAATGTTTGTTTAAAGGTTACTTTTACTATGTCAGGAATATACAGGAATATAACAGAAGAATACTGATTTCCATGGCCTTATAGACTAGTATAAGATATAAAAAGTGCTTTGAGTGAGATATAAATAAAGTGTTTGGACTTCTGTAGATAGTTAAAATCTTACTCTTGCTCTCTTACAATAGCTATAGAAAATTATAGAAAATATAATAGAATTGATAAATTTGTAAGTATATTTGAAAACAGAAAAAGTGAGATGAATATGTGAAAAATCTAAGAACAATATTTAAAGAATCAGAAAACTGCAAATGGACGTGCCAACTAGAGACAGTATTGCAGGTAAGCAAGATGTCTGTACATAAGATCAATACAGAAATTAATTTTCCTTAGCAACAATAATAATGAAAATTTTAAAAAAGAAATAATGGACCAATAAGAAGTATCAAATTTGCAAGCTTTGCAAATTTTAAAAAGGATAAAATATCTAGTAAAACATTTAACAAGAAATGTACAAGAAATTTATTTGAAAACAGTAAAATTTTATTAAAGAGCATGTAAGTTTCCTTGCAAAGAGAAATTTATAGTATTTATCAATGGTGAAAATTCATTATTATAAAGACTTATTTCTATCAAATTAGTCAGCAAATTTATTGTAATCTCCGTTATTATTTTTTTTCTTTTTCCTTTTCCACTCACTAAGTTGCTTAAGGGGTCCCTAAGTTGTTAAGACTGGCCTCAAACTTGCAATCCTCCTGCCTTAGCCTCCCAAATCACTAGGGTTACAGGCACCTGGATTACATCAGGTGTAATGGAGCCACCACACCTGGCTCTATTAAAATTTTAGCAGAACTTTTCTATAGAATTTGACAAGCTAGTTATCTGTTTCCTGCTAAAGAGTAAGTATGGCCAAAGCAAACAGAACAAAGAGAAATGCCTTTCCCTGTACCTCCAGGTGATAATACATGCCTATGATATATAGTAATTTTGAAAGTAATGATACTGATTAAAAAATAGACATATAGGGGCTGGGGTTGTGGCTCAGCTGTAGAGTGCTTGCCTAGCACATGCAAGGCCCTGGGTTTGATCCTCAGCACCACATAAAAATAAATAAATAAAATAAAGGTATTGACCACTATAACTAAAATAAATGTTTAAAAAAACAGACAATATAGGTCAGTGGTTCAGAAGAAAGGGTCCTTAATCATTACATTTCTTAATGGATGATGAAGCCTAGCAATGATAAGTCACTCAAAGAAAGCATTAGAAAGTAATAATTACTATTAAAAAGCAAAGTTTAAGTACCCACAAAAAAATACCACACTGCAAGCAATGAAAATATGCTCTATTGTTTGTGTTTATGTGTGTACGTACGCATGCACAGGTGCATATTGGCTCTCAACACCCAAGTGTGCCTATTCCAGAGACTTAAAACCCCCAAAGAAGTGATCATACAATTTCTAAAAATTACAAAGTTCAATAAAATTTAGGACAGGGTAAGTTTCTTTCTTTCTTATTATCTCAGAATAAGTTTTACAGAAGATGTTAAAACTTGGAAAGACTTGACATTTTTTTTATTTGCATATAAGGAGACATGAGTAAAGCTAGGAAGAATAAACTTCACGAACAAAGCAGAAAGCCAGTCCACCTGCAGTTGTGTCTTTGCTCAGCTGTTGCTCAATGTGAATTGCTCCCTCTCTTTACCTCAGTGTTTTACAGAGGTCATCTCTCAGCTTCAGACTCACTCCTCTGTAGACAGTATTTGATGCTGGGGCTGGGACTACAAAACCATGTTCATTTGTCAGTTGATCTCCATTTTGGTTCTGCTAGAAGAGGAAATAGAGGGCGACCTAAAGGTGGAGGAAGGAAAAGGGATTATTCCTTTCCCTTTTTCTCCCTTTCCCAACAGCATCACCTCATCCCTTTTCCTTTACTCTGATGGTAACAGTTCTTTAAAGAATCAACAATTCAATGCCTGAAGGGGAGTGGTTTAGGCATGCCATTCCAGGTGCTTCCAGGGGACCCGTGTGATCAGCTGATTCAAACACCTTTCACCATCTTAGTGGGAACTATTTTCTTTGACTTGAAGAAAAAAAAAATCAACAATTGAGTCCAGATCATTTTTTCCCCCTAAAACTCATGAAACCCGTCTTTATCATGCTCCAGTTCCAGTTGGTACCCTCCTCCTGAGAGGTCTAGGTCTCAGTCCTGAGAGGTCCTCTTCTAGCACTAGATCTGCAAAGTCTGCTCCTCAAGTGTCTTACTCCATGGAACTCCTTTTCCTTCAAGCTTTTAATTATGGAGTTTGAGGAAGGGTGGCAGCTTCCTGACAGTGCTACCTCTGTGATGTTTCAGATTACCTTTATATCTTTTCCAATATCTAGTTAACAAGTTTATAACTGCTCGCATAACTGATGTGGTCTCGTCAGTTGAAGGGACTGGTTCATGCAAAAATATTAGAGATCTGCATTTGTCTTTGGATTCTTATTTACCAAGCATCTTTTCCAAATGTTATGGCGAGATTGCAATAAATCACCAAATTGATCTTAAAGCAGGAGATGCGAACTTTATTCACCAGTCAGCCGTCTGGATCCACCAGCTGGTGGGCCAAGGGATAGGCTGCAAGTCTATACTATTCCACCCCCTCCTGGGGTTTGAGTACACCCTTTTATAGTAAGTGGCTGTTGCTATGATTCAAAACCATAAACAAACGTCATGAGATCTAAAATCATAAGCAGAAAAGGGAGTGGGCCAAAATGTCCCTAGTTGAGTACAAGTTAAAGAATGGTTACTAACATCTAGACAATCAATCTCTGACAGGGTACATTGTCCAAGAAAAATGGGAACCAAAGAGAGAAAAATCTTACATTAAGAATTACAATAAGAATTGTCATTTTGTGTTGCCAAACATGCTATGTTAAGGAACTATTGATGGGTACAGAGGCAGGGCTTTCCGTGGGAGAAGCATTTCTTACATGTTACGGAGTCTCAAGCAAAATGGAGTGTTTGGCCATGGCCCATATAGCCTGGCCCATAACATAAACAAAGTCAGAAAATATTTACATTGTTTATTTTGATAACTCAATTTTTCAACATCTGTTGAGTACCTATAATGTGTCAGGAACTGCATTACATTCTAGAGATATGAAGAAGAATGAGACCCAGTTTCTTTCTCCAAAGAGTCCACAGTGCCATGGGAAGAGAGAAATGCAAACAATTAATAGCAATGGCAGTAATGCACATGTTATAATAAAAGCTACAAAGACAGCGCACCTCAGAGAGTGCTAAATATTCCAAGGAGAGGAGAAGTGGTTCCACCTAAGTGTACAGAATATGTAAATGTTTTGCAAACTGGAAGGAGTGCAAAACACAAAATTGCCTCTAACTCCTGGGTATCCACAAATATCATTTGTTAATTGAAAAAATAGATTGTGAAGATGGCAGGGAAAAGGGAAACGTGAAGAGGTATACCAGATCACAGAAGTCCCTGTTAAAATGCCAAAGAGTTTAAACTTTATCCTTCAGGCCAGACACATTTAAAAAAATAATTCACTGCAATCATTTTAAAATTGAGACTTCAAACAAAGCTCTGGCTTCTCTTGGAATATCAGACCATCTGGCTACTCTGGGCTCACATTCCATATTTCAGAAGTGGCTGGAGCTGAGTCGTTTCAGGTGGCAAATGTCTGCCGGCTGCTCCTCTCCTTGTATTTTTATTTACCTGGATGACCTATTTATGCATTTGCCACCCTGCATTAGTGAACGGGTAACCTTTAAGCAAGGGAATTTCATCTTCATTGTAATGTGTGGTTTATAAGTATCACTGGAAGTCATACCGTGCATATTAGAATTAATGAAGTCTGGGAAGTATTCATACAAGGAGCAAGGATAAATATTGCTTTTATTTTTAGAGTTTCTGGCTTTAATGTCCACTAGTAAGATGCTAAAAACATATCAGGCCTCTGAAGAAAAAAGATACTGGGGCATGATATTTGGATATGTTAGCTTTGAAATGTCTATGGGATTTCTAGGTAGCATATCCACTAAGCAAGGTGAATAAGTTGCAGTTTCTCTTTGCATACGACGAGACTGGAACCTTGGCAGGAGACTTGGTCTAGAGACGTGGATTTCTGAGTCCTTTACTTATGGATAGTGTTCTAAACACCACCAAACTAGAAAATGGGTCACTTCTGTTGTGTGTGTTATGACATAATTAAGGATATCTATCTCCTCACAAAGTAAGTTGATATAGTTGGGATAGAATTCTGCATGGAAATAATGTTACATGGAGGAAAGGAGGAATAACCAAATAGAACTGACAGACAAAGGGCTCCAAAAAGGAAACTTTTCTCAAATAAATTGCAGTCAACTGCGGAAAGAGAATTTTCTTGAAAAAGAATTTAGTATGCAGGACTATTTCTTTCCATAGTTTTATAGACTATGAAATGAAATATGGTTTCTTAGTGAATTTGAAAATACTAAGAAACTACACTATTTAACAGAATTGACTTTATTTGGAAACTTACATATTTTTCACATTTATATCCATGGGTCTAATATTCCCACTAAATAGAATAATTGTATTGTATCTCCTGGAACATTTTTATTAACAGAATTTCCAGGCTGTTGGCCACAGTTTGCTGGCCTATGATTATTAGTCTGACCAGATAAATATTGTGTTACAGTTATTTTCTAAGAAAATCTTAGAATTGCATTTTAGGATTGATATAATTTTCTTATAACTGCATTATATAAACTATTAGAGACACAAATGATAGAATTTTATTGTCTAAAGCAGTCACAGAGGGACTAAAGAATGCAGAGATCTTAGACGTGTAGCCCTTTTGCCCAAAGGGTCAGTAGCAGAAACAGAGCTATAAAACACATCTTCTGTCTTTATGCAGATGGTTTAGCAATAGAAATCTTATTATATCCATTATTGTAATTCATAGCTATATAATGTGTTGATTCTTTGATTATATGGTTAACATTAGTTCTACTTATTATACATTGTATCTTCCACCAAAATGTTATCTCTTATGATGCTCTAATGATAACCTCTTATGATTATTTAATTGCAGATGCAAATGTATCAATCATAAGGTGATGGGTGTTTCACATTTCTCATCTTCTTCTTTGAAATACTCATGTTTTATTAGACATACATCCAAAAACAAAAAAGTGAATGCATTTCTTTCAATGATAGTTATCCAAATATGAAATAGCCTTCAAGTAGTGTAAATAGCTATTGATGATGGATAAAAATGGATATTTAATAAACTTGTAAGTCCCCAAAGCGATAATTTACAGTCATTTCCTGAAACTAGTTTCAGAGGATCCTCTAGCAAATCTCTTTTAACAAATCTTATTTGTATCCTGTATTGTTGTAAGCATTTGTAAGCTAAAATACACAAACTAAGGTACTCAAATAATTTAATAAAATAGGATGTTTTTAAAGACATCAGTAAATATATTTAAGCATCAGACTGATTGTACAAGACAAGAACTATACCAAAAAGAGTTGGAAAACATGACTACCTAGATGGTTTCTGTTCATTAAACTGAAGATATTCCGGATTTTAAATTCTCATGGAACATCTAGTGAAGTCTCAATTATGAATGTCAATGCTATCCAACATACTTGTTGAAAGTCTAACATGTTTATAAAACATTATTGCTAGATCTTTCAGATCACACTATTAATACAAACCATAGTTATTATAAACTAAAATAGTTAGCTTTGCAAAACATGAATAGTAAAGTCCAATCCTGAACCATCCTGTTTCTTTCAGGGCTTTAAAAAGGACTTAGGGAGTATTTACCAAATGAAATTGTGCTAGTTTTGTATCCAGGGGCAAAAACTAAGTTGGGAACTTCTACCTGAAATGGCTGGGGCAAAAGTGATAGAAGAAAATTGTCTGGTCCAAAGTTTTTAGAGATAATCTGAAAAATCAGTATAAGTAGATAAATCAAGTGACTTAATAATGCTGGTTAACAAAGAGCTCCAAATCTTGGTGTTCTAAAATGATTATCACTTATTTAGCTGGTAAGTCTGTGGCTTGGTTGGGTGATAACACTGATCTGGACTTGAAAGATCTCAGTGAAACTTACATGTGGTTTTGTAGTCAACCGATAGCTTGGCTCAAATCTAGAAGGGTTCATGACCTCTGTTTGAATGGCTTGTCTCTCATACATGTGGTATCCCACATTCCTTCAGTGTGTAAGTCCAGATATGTGAACATAGCAAGTTCAGGGTTTCATATGACATAAGGTAAAGAAGCACCCAGGGTTCCCGAGGACTTGACTTGGCACTAGCATGCCATCAGTTCTATCACAGTCTACATGCCACAGAAGTCACCAGACCAGTCCAGATTCAAGAAGAAAAAATAAGCTTCTCTAATTGGTGGCAGCCCTGTGAAATCACATGACAAAGAGCGCATGGATTTAGAGATGCCATTAATCCACACCATTAATGGAGAAAAATCAATATGATTGAAGAATCTTCACATTCATTTGGAAGCACTGAAAATAAAAAAAAATAAAACCAAACAGCAAGAAGTGCATAAAAATGAAATGAAAACAGTAAATCTAATATAAAAGAGAGTTCTAGGTAATTAGTAATATTTTCTGTGATCCTGGCTTGCCTGTATTGACTCTTGGCCCACGGTGAAGGTAGTTCACTCTTGCCAGTTAAAGTTTTGGGCATATAACTAGTCATAAAATATTTGTTTCTTCCAGAATTTTCAGTGCTATTAGGAGTGATCTGATTACCTTCTCAACCTTATTTGGTAATGTCTGGAGTTTGCCAGAGCTGAGCAGGTGATGCAACTGGAATCTAAACTGCAGGGACTAGAGATGCTGCTAAACATCCTACTTTGCTCAGGACAGTCCTTGTCATAAAGAATTATCCAGGTCGCAGTATCAGTAATACCATGGTTAAGAAACTCTGCTGTATTGATCTGACTTCACCATGGAGGTGAATCACAGAGTGATTCATATACTTCATGTGGACTTACAGCTGTAGATCAAATACACTTTTAAGATCCACAGACCTACTGGGCATGGTGACACATGCCTGTAATCCCAGTGGCGTGGGAGGCTGAGGAAGGAGGATCTTGAATTCAAAGCCAGCGTCAGCAAAAGTGAGACACTAAGCAACTCAGACATGCTATATCTAAATAAAATACAAAATCAGGCTGGGGATGTTGCTCAGTGGTCAAGTGCCCCTGAGTTTATCCCTTGGTACCAAAAAAAAAAAAAAAAAAAAGACTACTGCCTAATCACGGACCAGAAACTACACCCATATGATGAGGGATATTATAACCGGACCACCCAGAATCTCTGGCCAGTTTCACTGATGAAAGATTTTCCCTTCTGAAGTTGGTTATAAAACCTGGAAACGTTTTTTACTTCTTCCGATTCACAGGCATGGATCCACAGTTATAAGGGATCATTAAAAATCAGAAAGCAAAGATATAGCCATGGCCTAATAAGTGTATCTCAAGAAACTAGGAAAGAAGTAAGCCCCAACCTAAAAGAAGGAAGAAAATAATAAAGAAAGAAGAAATAAATGACATAGAGAATGAATATTTATCTGAATATGAGTTGGTTCTTTGAAAGGTTAAAACAAAATTGGCAAAGCCTTGTCTATATTAACTAAGAAAACAAATAAAATCTGAAAGGTAAGCTAAAATATCACAGAAAAAAATTAAAAATCATTTTAAATCATATTTCTAAAGAAGTATATACCAACATATTGAAAAACCTATAGGTAGATGCATTCTAGAAACTTACAATTCACTACGATTGAGTCAAGAAGAAATAAAAAGTCAGAAGATATTAATAAGGGGCTGGGGATGTGGCTCAAGTGGTAGCACACTCGCCTGGCATGTGCGGGGCACTGGGTTCGATCCTCAGCACCACATAAAAATAAAATAAAGATGTTGTGTCCACTGAAAACTAATATATATATATATATATATATATATATATATATATATATATATATAAAGAAAATTCTCTCTCTCTCTAAAAAAAGGAAAAAAGAACATATTAATAACAAATAAGGAACATGACTCAATAATCAAAAAGCATAGTAACTGATGACTTCACAAATAAATTACATCAAACATTCAAAGAAGATTTAATACCAATCCCTCTTAAACTTTTCCAAAAAAACTGAAGAGCTACTTTCATGAATTCTTTGTATGAGGCAAGCCTCATTCCAATACCAAAGGCAGACAGACACTACAAGAAAATAAAATCGGAGGCCAATATCCCTGATGAACATGGATGCAAAAATCCTGAGGTGGGGGCAGTAGCTTAGTGGTAGAGCACTAGCCTAGTTTACATAATCCCCAACAACTCCAAAACCAAACAAAAACAAACTATAAGTAAACCAAATTCAACAACACATTAAAAGTATCATGGAAAGTTTTGGAGATAATGGATAGTTTGTGGCATACATTGTATTGATGTTTTTATGGGTGTATACTTAGCTGCAAACTCATCAAGTTGTATACATTAAATAGGTACAAATTTTCTATGTCAGACATATTTCAATAAAGTGGTTTTAAAAATACATATTTATATTCATATTCATAGTTTATCTGTAAGACTGCATTCAATCAACATAAACATTTAACATCATAGCTGCAAATCTGGAAGGAGATGAACAGGAAAGTTTTCTGATGAGCAAATTATCATCAAACACACAAACTTTGATCAGCAGAACTTCTATAGAAACACACTCATGTCTTCATTTAAGCAAATTAGAAAATTAGGTTAAGAAAAATAGATGCAGTAGAATAAACCAATAGCTGCAAAGGAGCTGATGGTTGAAGGAGTGGTATAAAAGTGTAGTATTTTGGTTAAGGACAAAATATTAAATCATTCAATAGGCCCTAAAGATTCTATTAGAAATAACATTATGGGGCTGGGGATGTGGCTCAAGCAGTAGCGTGCTCGCCTGGCATGCGTGTGACCCGGGTTCGACCCTCAGCACCACATACCAACAAAGATGTTGTGTCTGCCGAGAACTAAAAAATAAATATTAAAAATTCTCTCTCTCTCTCTCCTCTCTCACTCTCTCTTAAAAAAAATAACATTATGCAAACTATATTAGGTCTTTATATATATATGATTTATCTCCCTTTGACTGTCATTTTTAAATTTAGCCATTTTGTTTGAAGTCATTTTCAAATAGTCTATGCTCATCTGTGTTTTTTAATGAAAAATATAGAACATAAATCACTTGCCCTCTATATACATAAAGATTATACTCTCTGAATACACTGCACACATATAATATATAGCACACACATCTATAAGAAAGTTATTTCTTTAATAATTATATTGACATTTAAGCATGGACTTACAGGTTGGTTAAGATTTTATAAAACATACATATGACATGTTAACAATTTGATGAATCTGCCATGAAGATGGATCACACTTAGTTTATGAGTTATACTGCCTTCTGTTGGCACAAATAATTATAAAAGAGACATGGAAGTAACTGTCCAAGGTTGAATGACTCGACAATGCCTCTCACCTTATAGATGACACTATTTAACTTTAATCCTGAAATACTGACCCTTGCTCTTCCCTGGTAACTTGTATGTAGTATGTACAAGAAAAAAAAAAAAAGCATCAAACTTGAATCTGCTTGATGCCGATTCACTCCAGTGACAATGAATCACAAAGTCCAAACTTGTTTAATTAGAGATTTCTTAGTGCCAACGTTAGTTTTCCTCGAGGTACTAAAATTTGTTCCTGGATGTTTCTTCTAATGGTATGAAAGAAAACATTTTAAATGATAGATGACTCCGATTCTCTCATATTATTCTATTTAGTAGAAGAGAGGAGGTATTAAGAGAGGAGGTGTCAGATCAGTTAATTATTCAGCAAACACAGATTCAGCACGGGGATGTTACAATGAAAGAAAATACCATGACTTTTCCTTAATGAGGTAGCTATAAAGTGTGCAGAATAAGCAAAAAGAATGAAAGAGACATGCCAGAGCTCTCACAGGAGCCCTCACACTCACAGACAGGTGCATGGACCTACACACGTGTGCTCACACACCAAGTTTCCACAGATCAGAGCTGCTGGAGATTTCCTATGATCAGGAGGCTGCCAGTGCTATTGCCTGCCAAGAACTCAAGCACGGTGCGTCTGGCTGTAATGATGAAGCTGTTCATTAGCTGGCAGGTGGTGGAGCTAATTGATTTGGGAGGCAGTGTGCTCTAGTCAGAGTGGAAGATCAAGCTTTGGAGGGAGACAGCTCATCTGTAACCAGCCTAACTGCTGATCTATCAGAAGCTCCTTTTACATCCTTTTTTTCTTTTTTTAAAGAGAGAGAGAGAGAGAGAGAGAGAGAGAGAGAGAGAGAGAGAGAGAGAGAGAGAGAGAGAGAGAGAGTTTTTTTATTTTTTTTAGTTCTGGGCGGACACATCATCTTTGTTGGTATGTGGTGCTGAGGATCAAACCCGGGCCGCACGCATGCCAGGCGAGCGCGCTACCGCTTGAGCCACATCCCCAGCCCCATCCTTTTACATCTTTAAACCTCAGTTCACCAAGTCCAAGCTTCAGTTGAAGAATCTCTACTTTGCCAGGCGCGGTGTTGCCTGCCTGTAATCCCAGTGATTCCGGAGGCTGAAGCAGGAGGATGGCGAGTTCAAAACCAGCCTCAGCAAAGAGTGAGGCGCTCAGAAACTCAGTGAGACCCTGTCTGTAAATAGAATACAAAATAGAGCTGGGGATGTGGCTCAGTGGTCGAGTGCTCCTGAGTTTAATCCCTGGTACAAAAAAAAAAAAAAAAAAAAGAATCACTACAAAGTCATCACAACTTCAGGTTTCCTCAAGTGTCAGGTTCAATTTTTCCCTTTTGCCTAATTATTGGTTTTGTTAAAAGGTTGGCTAGAGCCCAGAAATAAACTCACTCCTTCTCTCCTTCTCTCTCTCTCTCTCTCTCTCTCTCTCTCTCTCTCTCTCTCTCTTTCCCTCTACTCACCCCTCTATCCATATTTATATGATAAATCATTAATCATGAAAGAAGTAAATGTCATTGTTAGTAAGCTATTTAGTCTGGTAAGAAGGATTAACTAAATCCTGACCTTCAACCCAGGAGAAACTTCATTTGAGGGCAGGGCTCCTTTGGGTGACTGCTTGGGTGATCTCCTGACAGGGAAAGGCATCTGTGACTGAGTTGGGGGAGTCTTGCATGATCATATGAAGCATCCTTAAGATTTGTGAGTCATGAAGGCTAAAGTAGCTGCCGTTCAGATCAATGTTGACTTTTCAAGAACTGTGTTCCAGAGGTAGTAGAGATCTGGCTTCAAAGAGTTCACAGATGCATGTGGAAGTAGACATATATACTGATAAATTCAGTATAACACAAATTGCATTGGAGCGCCAAGAAAGGTCAGGGCCCGTTTGTAGGATCAGGAATGCTTCCTATGGAACATAAGACTTGGAAAATAATCAAGGGGGCATCTCAGCAGAACATATACATAAGCAGTTATTCCCAATATATATATTTGGGTTTTCTATTTTTCTGAAAAAAAAAATCACACAATAGATATAGAACTGTTAAGATTTTCATTGCTGCCTAGGGATTGCTTTGTAGTCTATTTGTCTCTCTCTGTCTCTTTCTTTCTGGAAATCTAAACCATCATTTCTCTCTTTTCCTAGTTACTCCCTCCTCCTTTAAGCCAAGGGTCAAATGGGCAAATGCTTTACTAATGAGTAAGCTAGCGTGGTACAGAGCTTTGTAAAAGTTCCTGATGGAATTCTGCATTGGCTGTGAGGGGCAGAAGTCATAAATTTTAAAGGACTCTGATCATAACAATTAAGGTAATGGATTCAGGCACAGGTTCTTAAACATGTGAAATGTCTTCTCCTCTCTCCCAGCACCATAACCTCAAACAATGGATATTTCAGTCACTGGAAAGTTAATTATGTTCTTATTTCCTATTTTCTATTTCATTGCTTTGGTCTTGTCCAAGAATATGGATCTAGTTCCAAGCTGTTCCACTACCTCTGGGAAAAATGTAGACACCTTGTTTGTACTACTGTACAGACAGGCACCTTGACGAATAAGCGTTTCATTCTCTGAAAGCTGACAGACACTTGGGTTTCTAGGCAACACCTTATCACCAACAAGTATCATATCACACATCATAAATCGAAGAGATATCAATACACTGCTCTCTCCAAGGATGAACAAAGATTTACAAGTGACAATGATAAAGGTTTGACAAACAGGGCTGGGTGAGGGATCCAGATGATGGATAGTAAATAGACCATCTGGCAGGCAAGTGTACAAAATGGTTGGGAATTTTCCCCTCACTCTAACTGAGAGGCTATAAACAGCATTTTGTCAACAAACTCTAGAGCTCAGCTCTTCACTTGGTGGCAATGACCGCTGCCAGTTGATGAACAACTTGCCATCTGAACAGCTATGAGGAATTTTCCTGTGAGCCTTGAATACGTGATTGGCATGGGATGACAGGATCGCTAGGTAGCAAGTCCTTCTCTGCATCTCCCCTGGGTGCTCTATTATAATAATTAAGTGAAGTGGGGTGTAGGTCTTTCAACAAGGCCACTTTGTCTAGGTGCTATGCTCAATGTACTTTATTAATTGAAGAGTGGAGTGAAGCAATATTCCCTGCTTCTCTAGAAAGAAGAGAAAGCCCCTGAACTCAGAGGTACTCTTTCTCTTCCTGAGACTCCAGAGAGGAAATTGGAGGCAGAGCTCTCTCTAGCCTTGAGTAGGCATCAGGGAGTTGATGAGCCTCAGGAAAGAGGACTCTGGAAGTGATGGGGGCAGGGGCCAAGCAGGCATTGGGGAATACATGTGTGTGGAGTAAGTCGTTTTCTATATCTTATTTTACAAGGCAAGGGTGGACTATAAAAAACAATAATATGACCTGGGCCAGAGCACCAAAAATTAACATCAGAGCACTTAGTTTGGGGGCTTGTTCCACTGTGTTCTAAGGGATGATCATGGTAACAAATACAAACCCTCTCAGCTTCAGTGACCCCATTTGTCAAATTTTGTGTTTTTAAACATGCAAGTAAAGATAAATTATACCCTTGACTTAGGAGACTGATAAACAAACAAACAAATACATAAATAAAAGTAATACATGGATAATAAAAATAGCATTACTGAAAACAAAAATCATAGATTTATTGAGTTCTTATTACTACCTGACACTATCATGTGTTTTAAATACATAATCTGATACTATCTTCACAATAGCCCTTAAGAGGTACTCATATTATTACCATTTTACTGATGCAGAAACTGAAACACAGACCTTGGATTTTCCTAAAGTCTACAAGTCAGCAAATGGCAGAGATTTGAACCCAGGCACTATGACTCCAGAGGCTTCACATTTTACTGACTTCTTTGTGGCACATATTTGTTTGCTTTCTAATTTTTTTATAACCCTCTTTTAAACTAAATTTCTTTATATAGTAGGATGAACTATATTTTTGTCATAGAATATATCACTTCCACTTTTCCATTAACTGACATACCATTTTTATGTAAGTTTTAAATTTTTACTTTGAAACAATCTTAAGTTTACAGGAGAGTATGAAGCTAGTTTAGAGTTTTCTTATATCGTTTACCAGCTCCCTTATTGTTAATATCTTATACAACCATGGCCCATTTGCTAAAACCAGTAAGTTAGCATTGGTACAATAGTGATAACTACATACTATTTTTTATGTTCTTTGATCTAGTGTCAAGAACTCAGTTCCACTGGTGTTAAAAGATGGACTTGGGATGAATCTTTTTGGAAATTTCCTTCTTGTGAATAACAGTCTTGTGAATAATAACAATGATTATTTTAATAGCTTATAGTCCCTATATAACCTGATATGACTTCTGCTGATTATTGTGAAATGTGAATTATTAGTGATGATAAGAGGAAGCTGGGTAGATGTTTGTGGTTTTTCTAAGCTTTATTCTGGATGCATTCATTTGAACTCTATTCCTAAGGCATGAAGTGTAGCTATTCCAACAAACGCATTCCCCAAGAATATCAATGTGGACGGAGCTATATATTACCTATATTTTCCCATCACACCTAAATAATGTAGTACCTATAAAAGGGATCTTCCCAGTCCTTCTCCTAATGATCCATGGTCAAGAACACTCAACCTTACAGAAAATTAATATTAAACGTACTCCAGTTTTCAGCAGGATTCCATCTCTTCTCCTGG
Organism: Spermophilus citellus; assembly: GCF_964194105.1. NCBI lineage: Eukaryota > Metazoa > Chordata > Mammalia > Rodentia > Sciuridae > Spermophilus > Spermophilus citellus. Next base: position 45,974,353 of record NC_138199.1, on the reverse strand, counting down.
AACAGAAAAGCAGGAGGATAAAGTGCAAAGGAGAGAGATTAAAGTCCCCATACATTCTCCAGATCCACTCTTTTGAGCTGTGGTTTGGCAGAAGCTGCATCCTCAAACTATAGCCCCTCTCTGAGCTCTGAAGTGGGCTTGAGTAACATAGTTTCTTCTCTGAATGATCACAGACTGAAACAGGTCCCTCTCTTTCCAATGCCTTGGTGATTTCAAAGTTCTTCTTGCTTTCCTTGCCTCTGTTCAACTTCTAGAAATAGTTAATGCACTGAAATCTTCTTTTGAAAACTTCTCTATATGTGCTGTTTTCTGCTATGGTCATGGCTAATGCACTAAAGATTCAAAATTAATGGCTGGACTCTAATCTTTGCTGTGAAAAATATTTAGAAACTTTTCCATTTATTTAAGCAAGAAAATTATAAACACAAATTTCCATTGTCTTGAAGTACCAATTAGGAGTTTGTACATAAATATTTGTAAAGCATAATATCTGAATATTAGCGTGTCCAAGATTCCTGTTGTCTCAAATGGAAGAGAAGCATTTTTAACCCTCTGTTTCCTCCCTTACCTGACCTGGTTCTTTTTCTAAGACAAGTAATATATTTCCTGCCTTATTTATCTAGATGATTCAACTTGTTTTAACCAAACTCAGCTGTTGCCTTTTTCATACAACTCCATCTGCATCTGATACCCCTTCTTTGTATTTTGTAATAATTGTATGTAGAACATAAGCACAAGGCATTGTGTGAACAGTCTTAAAAAGAATTTTCCTCAAGATATGCAATTCTAAGAATTCAACCCAAGGAAACAAAACTCTGTACCCACTTCAATCTAATGCATGAAGTATGATATGTCAAGAGCTTTGTAATGTTGTGAACAACCAATAAAAAACAAAACTCTGTACCTACACAAAAAGATATTATTTATAACACTTTAAAAAAATTAACACAGGAAAGAATGTCTTCCAGTGGGAAATGATTGACTAAAGTACAGTGCATTTATACAATGAAATATTAAGTAGCCATTAAAAGTCATCATCTAAACTTGATATAGAAGGATTATACCTCAACATCATAAAGACTATATACAACAAACACTTAGGCAATGTCATACAGAATAGGGAAAACCTGAAAGCACTTCCTTTAAAATCAAGAATTGAGACAAAGGTATATACGTTTACCACTCTTAGTCAATAAAGCATTTGAAATTTTATCCAGAGCAATCATGCAAAAGAAAGGAATAAAAAAAAATAGGAAAAGAAGTCAAATTATCCATGCTTCTATATGTATGATATGAGGGCCTTAGGGACTCCACCACAAAATTTCATAGAACTATTTTAAAAGTTTAGCAAAGTAGCAGCATACAAAATCAATATACAAAAATCAGTAGCTTTTCTGTATACCAAAACCAAACTCACTGAGCAAGAAGTCAGGAAAACAATCCCATTCAGAATAGCCTCAAGCAACAACCTAGGAACAAATTTAACCAAGGGGTGAAAGATTTCTACAATGAAATTATAAAATACCAAAGAAAGAAATTGAAGAAAACACTAGGAGAGGGAAACACCTCTCATGTTCATGGATTGGGAAAATCAACATTGTTAAAATGGCCATACAGCCCAAAGCAACCTACAGATTCAGTACTATCTCCACCAAAATATCAACTGCATTCTTCACAGAACTGGAAAAAAAAAAACAATCCTCAAATTTATGTGGAACCCCAAAAGGCCCGAAATAGCCAACACAATCATGAACAAAAAGGGCAATGCTGGAGGCATCAAAATATCAAATTTCAAAATATACTATAGTGCCATAGTAACAAAAACAGCATGGAATTAGCATAGAAACAGACATGTAGACCAATGGAATAGAATCCAGAATAGGATCCAGAATTAAACTCATATATCTACAGTCAACTGGTTCTTGACAAAGATGCCAAAAACATACATTGGAGAAAAGACATCCTCTTCACCAAATGGTGCTCAGAAATTCACACGTAAAATATAAGATATTTACATGTGGAAGATCGAACTAGACCCCTTTCTCTCACCCTGCATATCATCTGAAAATGAATTAAAGACCTTACATAAGACCTGAAAACTTGAAATTCCAGAGGAAAACATAATGGTAACATTTCACAATGTAAGCATAGTAAACAATATCCTGACTAGGACTCCAATAGCTCAGGAAATAAAAGCAAGAATTAACAAACGTGATGGCATCAAATTAAAAGTTTCTTCACAGCAAGGGAAACAACAGAGTAAAGAAACAACCTACAGAATGGGAGAAATCTTTATCCAGTTATTTATCTGACAGAGGATTAATATTCAGAATACACAAGGAATGCAAAAAAGCTACCAACAAAAAAATATGTAATCCAATCAATAAATGGGCAAATAAGCTGAGCAGATACTTCTCAAAAGAAGAAACACAAATTGCCAGTAAATATATGAAGAAATGCTCCACATTTTTAGGCATCAGGGAAGTGCAAATCAAACTACACTCAGACTTCACCACACCCTAGTCAGAATGACGATTATCAAAAGAAATATTCTGGTGATGATCTGGAGAAAATGGAACACTTACACAGTGTTGGTGGGAATATAAACTAGTGCAGCCACTATGGAAAACATTATGGAGATTCCCCAATAACTAAAAATCACTTTGTGATGCTATATTAATAATAAGGCAAAAAATACCTTATACACACATGCAATACAAAATATAAAGTGTACCTATGTACTCTAGGTGATGGAATATATATATATATATATATATATATATATATATATATATATATATATATATATGAAACTTTCTTAAATACACACTCTAATAGCCCACATGCTACTAGCACTCTTCCTGAATATACGTTCTCAAATTCACTCTGTGAGTTAATGCAAAATTGGATTGTGAAAAATTACACATTGCAGGAATTGTATAAATGAAAAACTTGCAAGTGGGAGCAATAGTAATTTGTCCCAAATTTACTTTTCTCTATTTCATGTGACAACTAGACCCTTTGTGAAGCTTTTTCTTGCTTTTTGATCCAGCTGTTCTGCCCAAGGTTGATGCAATATTCGGGTCAGATATGCATCAAACACTCTATTTTGTAGATTTCATGTTTTATTTATGGTTATTGTTTTAGATGCTATTTCTCCTCTCTTTCAGCTGAATCATTGCCAGAATGACTCTTTAAAAATCACAAAATAGTGTGAACAATAGAAATTGTAGTTAGAATCTATTTTCCTCTGTATAACTGACACTGTAGACAGGAAGTGAGAATTTTGGTTTGCCCTGAATGTCTAATATAAATAAAAATCTAAATGACTCTGTTTTTTATTATGGAGTTTTGCTTGTGATAGAATTCTTTGTCACATAAACCCCTGCAGGAAGGAGCTGACACAGGTGCCAGGCTGGGCCAGAATTTTCAATTAACTATGTATCAAGGTGACCCTTCTGTGCAGTAGGTGCCAAGGCTGAAAATTTTAAAGAAGCAAATTCCATTATTTTTCCAGGTGAATGTATTAGATAACCTTGCCTTCCAAGGAGTCCTTTCTGATTTGATAATTGTTTATTTGTGAATTTTCAAGCCCCCCAACATACTATGTGGTTGGTACAAAGTACAGTAACATTCACACTTGTTTGAGGCTTTAGAGTTTGCAAAAGTAATTTTCTATATCTTCTCATAACAATTCACAACACTTTAGGCTAAATAACATTATCATCTCCATTTTACAGATACTAAAACTGAGATTTCATTAACTTAAAGGGTTTGCCTAAAGATGCTAAGTAATTTATGGAGTTGATATTCAAACTCTAGCTGTTAACTATTTAGGTTATGAAAATTTCTGCCATTTCATGTTGTTAAATAGGTTACCATTTGTAAATTATGGGTTACCATTTGTAAATTGCTGTGGTCACATTTTTTTATAGTTGCTAATTAATGAAATTTAATAAATTATATAGGTTTCTGCAATAGCTGAAAGTTGAGATTTTTTTCATCCTTCAGATTTTATAATTCTAGGCTATTTTTGACTTATATAATTCAGAATTTCACATATTTTCATCATCTATCAGAATTATTTGTCTTATGTTTTATATATGAATTTTATATATGTATTTCTGACAAAAATGTCTCATATACTCAATAGTATGTCATTCTATTAGAACGATTAACTTTGTTAGGAAAATAATGTGGTAATGTTTCATTATCATGTGAATAACAATCCCCTTATTTAATGTTTTGTGAGTTTAATTCTTTTTACCGCAAAGGTTCTTAACATCTGGATGCTTACTTTTCCTAAAGCCAGAAAGTAATGCTTTGGAACATGGTGGCTGAAAATTGAAAGGCACCTTTTACTTATTGGCACCATGCTGTATTTTAGTTATGTTGAAAGATCAACAAACAAAAGGATAATGTTTTGCTCATGTCAAAGCTGAGGGTTGTGCTGATTAATAACTATTTGAAGAGGTATGACACTTTACATGGGGGAGAATACAATCTTACTTTTCCTTTAAGACCTATAACAAAATTCTACAATTTTTACACTTACAAAGATCCATAATCCTTTCTTATCCAGTTTAGATAACAAGACATATGATTCCTTCCTGTTTTTTTTTTTTAATCATCAAACTCACCCCTATCATCACCACTACCTCTACCTTCACATCCTGACCTCCTTCTTTTCAACCCCTACATATCACTAAGAGTAGTTTTGTTTTTAGGCAACATTTTCTTAGTTTTCTGTACTTCACCTCTTGATCCACAAGTTCAATGGCAATTCCATCTCTCCTTCTTTCCTAGTTCCACAACACAGGTGCCATCTTGCTAAAACTATTTCTCATTAGTATTGTTGAATAGTATATTCTCTCCAACCAATTATTTTTTTTCCTTAATTTCAACACTCTTGTGTCCCTCCCCCCCCCTCTCTCTCTCTCTCTCTCTCTCTCTCTTTCTTCCTCTATCTCATATTGATGTGATATGTGTACTACATATGTATATCTTGTAACTAAGGAAAACATAGACCTCTTCCATATTTAATCCTTTTTTTTTTTGGTCTCTCAATCATATTGTGTGTCTCTGTTTAGTTATAGCACTAACTATACAAGCAAATATTGAATGTTTTTGTACTATTTTCACTTTCACATCATTCACTCATACTTCAACCCAGATATGGTTTTTACAACCTCTTTGCTGCTGATTTTATTCCTATGAGAATATTCCAATACCTTGAATGATTTCATATTTTGTACAAGTATGTGGATATGGTTTCCTTATGAAAAATAAATTTTACTTTTCTGACCATGAAATCAAACATTATATGCTCATTATAGATCATTTGATGGGTATGTGGACAATATGTTTACTCTTTCTCATTCTCAGTCATTGTCTTATCTCATTTTCCCTCCTCTCCTCTTGTGTCATTTTATTCACTCCTTTCATTCTTTTTCATTTTCTCCCCTATTTTTAATTATATCGTTAATGTTATCCAAATAATCATATTTTTATTGTTCTACATTTTTATTTGATTTTATTGAATAATCTCTTCTCTCAGTGCCTTCCTCCTACTTTCCCTGGATTTGCTCTTTTTCTCTTCAAGGTCCAAATTCAATGCTCATTTATGTTATAATGAAACTCTTAAAATATGTAGTTTCCTCTGAGAAGAGTTATCATATTAATCATATTTAGTATATCCTAAATATATTCAAATTGTGTTTTGGGGGGTTTAATAATCACTTAGAAGAGTATGCTTTTTGTCTTTAGTCAGTAGTTCACATTTGCTTGGTAAAGCATTTTAAATTGATATTTATGTCATCATATTCTGATTAGAGAATACAAACAAGATAATGCCTTCCTTACTGGAGCTAAGTTTTTTTTTTTCTTTTTAGAGTGGGACATAATGAATTTTACAGTTATCACATAAAGGATGATAAAAAAGATTTTTTAAATTTGTTTTAGGCAATCATTAATATCTTTTATTTCATCTTCACTAATTATGATCTTCAAATCTGTTATAGCTTTGTTATTTGCTTTTCTTGTCATGGGACAATAGCCACGTGTTAAACATTCCTGTAACAGTTTTATTTCTGACACAATGTTGACAGGATCTCAATACATACTTTTGCTATACCATTATATTCCTACAATTTGGCTATGAATGTTATTTTATAGCAGTGTATAAAATAATTTCAATGCAATTGACTTTATTTAAGATGTCAGTTTTACCAGGCTTTACATTTCTTAATTACTTAAAGAATTTTTCTTTTTTAGTATTTTTTTTTGGGGGGGGGTTCATATTTAATCAACCTCTCTTTGCAGACTTTTGTGATAGAGTCCTGTGCTGCTCACAGTGCGTAGGATTTTCTGTTGTGCATCAGAAAGATGGATTATCTGGGGTTATGGATCTTGGTACCCTAACCACAATTAGTATTTCCATTTTGCTATCTATTCATCAATCTGTCTCTTCCCCACTAATAAAATATAAATGTGAACACTTTTATAATACAATACAGATTTTTTTTGGCTTTGCTTGAAAAATCAGAAAGCCTAAGGAATCAGACCTACCTTTTCTTTTAGCAATAGTAATGTGAAGTTGGTTGAGAGCTGCCCCCATAGATGGGACATGCCAGTGAGGTGGCATCAAACATTTCTTACCTGCCAAATGTTAGAACAATTTTGTTTTCAACTTCTCTTTATAAACGTCCTTTAGACAACACTTCTGCATAGTGGAAAACTTTTAGTTCTAATAGCTCTTTCTGTCTGTCCATGTCTGTAAATACACATTTCTGATCCTTTTCCTCTCTTTGCACAACAGAGGAGCACAGAGTAGAACAACCTCTACCTTTGGATCAGAGAACAAAGCCTTGTTTATTGGCCCCTCTGCTACGTACTTGAGCAAATACCTCAAGAGTGAACTGGACTTATATGCAAAGCACCATCATGTCCCAAACATTTTAAATTTCCTGGACTTTTACCTTTACCTTTTTTTTTTTTTTTTTTTTTTTTTTTGCCTTCTTGGGATTATCCTAACTGCTTTTCCAAACTAACATGGACAACCCGGATTTTGCTATCTATTCATCAATCTATTTCTTCCCCATCTATTGACAAAGACTTAATGAACTTTAAACTCTACTCTGACCAACTCTTTCTTTCTGCAAGAGTCGCATTTACCCTAAATGTCCTTTAAAACTTGATTCCCTGCCTTGGCTTCTGCTTCTGAATTGATGAGTCGCTCTCTCAGGAAGGGGGAACATATTGGCTCCATGCATGAAGAAGAAAGCATTACTGTCATTCAATAAATGTGTTCTACTGCCTGCTGAAGTTCCGAATAGAAATCAAACACCCAAAAGGAAACCTATAACAAAACAATTACCTGAAAAATGAGTACATCCTTTCCGCATGCCTTTAGAGAGAATTCTCAGAAAGAGAGTCATTCCAAAAGCAAGATGCCTGAAATTTTTAGGCCCACGGTGTTTAAACCACATACTGGGAATTCAAGCAGAGCTGCTAGATACAGTGTTTTTCCTTGCACCTCTACCATAGATTCTCATGTTTTCACAGCTTATTTTATAAGGCTGTCGCGTTTGGATTTATTCTGCCAAGCAGTCATTTTCTCTTCCATGGTACTGTTCTGTATATCTAACTACACATCCATTTATTCATCTCCTTTTCTACCTAGCCATCCTTCAACTGTTTATCTTCTCCATATGACTCGTCTTTATATTTCCGTTGTTTAGCTTGAGGTAGACTTGGGACAGCCACATTCCTTTTAAAGACTTCAGGCACTATCAAAAATACTGCCAGTCTCATCTTCTGATCATCCCCAATTTCTTAGGCAAGCTCTTTTCATTTTGACATGGCAAATTAATTTGAGTTAAAACTCACATTTCTCTCTAATGATCGTAATTTATACAGGTTTCGTGGAATTTTTCTAATATGAAAGAATGACATGCTTGAAAACAAATATGTATACAATTAATAACTTATTAATGTCCTGACATGTATAAATGCATGGAGCACATTTGTTGCACATAAGTTAAGTATTTTTGTCCATACCATTAATGAAATGATTTGGTATTTTGGACTTCAGATATGCACTAAGCATTTCTAGTCTTTTTTTATTTGATCCTTTCCTTAGGACAACTTTATCCTGTCCCTCTCTGTCTCTCACTGGCTGTTTCTTCTGCTGCTGACTATGAAGGCCCAGAGGCTGGCTTAGTATTTAGTATTTGCTAAATGGTGTTAACAGAAGTGGTGGTGGTTTATCAGCACCTAATTGGTACTTTTCCCAGAAGAACTAAAACACTGTGGGAAAAGTCAGGACCATGTTGAGAGATGTTGGCAGCCTTTGCGAACAAATAATTATTGATGCAGACTATTTAAGGATTTCTTTGCTTCTTTGCCTTTTAACCTGGCAGCAAGTTAGCTACTTAGCAAACTCTATATATTGCTGAGTCAGTTAATGTTTCAAAAGAGGAATGAGCTTGGATTTGAATATATATGAGAGAGTGATCTATCTTTATACATGGAATTTTTAAAGTAGTTTATTCTTTTGAAGAGTGTATATTAATTATACACATCCATGGGTTCAGTGTGATATGTTTCCACACATGCATACATTGTGCACTGATCAAATTTGGGTGATGATCATTTCTCTCTCATTATTTCTTTATTCTTAGAGACTTTGAGCTCCTATCTTCTAGATCCTCATAGGATATATATTAGGCTGTTATTTAGTCATTCTGCTGTGCTGTGGAACACTAGGACATAGTTGTTTCTAAATGTGATTTGATACCCTTTATATTTATTTTAGACATGATGCCATTTATCTTTTATTTTAGACATTTTGACAGCTGATTCTGGTACTGATAGAAAGTGCAAAGATGACCAGTATAGAAAATATTGTTGGGTTTTAACCACACAGCATGCATCTCCCCTTTCTTTGTAGAAAATTGTCTTCTTATATACTACATATTGACCTGGTGGGTGATAAATCCAGGTACTCTGCTCTCTCGGTGGAAGATCCTTCTTCTTAACTGTCTAGCACATACCCGCACAAGTGCTTGATCTAAGTATGTTCACATGCTTCTCTGTGTAAGGACAATGAATCATAGGCAAGTGGCATAGTAAAAAAAAAAAGGAAATAGTGCTCTCATTCTATTAGCAGACTCTTCACCAAGGATTCTTTTACAATGACCATTGCTATTATTTCTGCATTCTAGGTCTTTGAACTGAACTGAAGTCTGCAATCTTACACATCCTCTCAAAAATAAGCACAAGGTACAGATTAACATGGTCACATAGAACTTAAGATCATCAGCATTAAAGACAGACTGCATGGGTTTAGCCATGGCTTTGCAATTAATTGGATAACTCTGGGCACAATATTTGGTCTCCTCAGTCTTCTACTGTTTGCCTTTATAAAATAAATATAATTTCACTGCCTATCTCATGGGGAGATATACATATATATTTATTATATATATAAAATATAATATAAAATACATATGTACATATATTAATATATAAATACATATATATTAAACATTTAGAATTGAGCCTGAGATAGTGCAAGCTCTCAAGACTTAATTATAATATCTATTAAATCCTTAGTTCATTCTCTTGCCTGTTCTTTGTTACACACGCATATAAATTATCTCAAACAATCTTTTTGCAAAGCCTTACATCATCTTGCTTATTACCATTTGGCAAATATATCTAAACCACCCAAATTAATTCTCACAAAAGAAAAGGAAAATCAAAATTACCAGGTTCCATGTTGAAAAGACAAGATTGCACAGAAGTTTCCAAAACACTCTGTATCATTCTGCAAAAAAAATTGCTGCAGCAAATGTAATTTATACTCCTTCCAGGCATCCTTTTGCAGAAGTTTGTGCATCAAAACTATAGAGTCACCTCATCAGGAACCCCTCCTTTTAGTATCTCACAGGATTCCACATGAAGGAACCCCACAGAATCTGTATTGTGGCCACTCCATCCCAAATTCACTAGCTCTTCTCTTGTGGGCCTGATGTTGCTGTAAGGTGGTTGACTGAGTTGGAAAACGCTGCGCTAAGACCTAGGTCACAAACATGGGAAAAATATTGAAACATCTTGGGGTTTACTGACCTACTGGGTGCCCTTTTATTCAAGATAGACTCGTTGCTTGAGGATAAGGTAAAGGGAGAAAAATTATAGTGATCTGGAAACTTGTATCCACTCTTTAGGAGTCATAATACTTGAAAGGGTTATTTCACCATTTTTATTGTTTTTATATGATTTATTATATTTAAGTGAAAGTGCTGTATTTCCTGAAATGTTTGGGGAAAGAAAAGAGAAATGCCCTGAAATGATAACAAGTTGAAAGCAATTTAAGTAGTTGGCAGCTCTGGTATCTGTCAGCAAATAACACTAACAACATGCTATTTGCTCAGTTTATTTGTAAGATTAATGGTACTAGATAGGATATTTTTTGTTTGTACTCTATTTGTCAGCATGGTATCAGTCAGAATGAAAATGTGAAATTTAAAAATTCCATTGTGAATATTTTTTTACTGAGGATATTTTTCAAGGTATTTGTGCAATGTTAGCATGGTTCAGATGCAATTCACAATTTTAAGAAGATTGCCATACTACAAAATATGTAAGTGGTCCCAGGGATAAAAAGATGAGGTCAGAAGGAAAGGTGCCGCAGTCTGGCTGGGCACAAGATAACTGAGCCCCCAACAGGCACTTGTAGGTTCAATCAGGAACTCCTTTATTGCCCGAACTCCCCCTAACGCCACCCTTGCGGCCCTTCCAGGCACACCACACACCAACTGGAACTCCCTCCACCTGAACTTCCCCAACCAATGTGAACTCTCCAGGAATCCCCTCAAAAGCTCAACTGGAACTCAAGAGGAACTCCGGGGAGAACTCAAAAGTAGAGGGCTCCGGAGGCAGCAAGAGCCACCCTATTGCCGGACAGCAGGGGTCTATCTACAACTGAATACACAGCCTGTTTCAATCCAGCATCATCCAGTCACAGCAATTATACACAGTTTAACTTAATTATCATCATCTTAATGGCTCCCTGGTGTCACCTCTCAACTATTCCTTCTGGCAAAATGCCAGGGGCCATTCCAACTGGCTGTAGCTCTCAACAGAAAGGGGCTCAAAGCACATCACTACAGGTTCTTTTGATCAAGAAAAAAGTTAGAACCGCCCTTCTTTATCTGAAATGCAGACTGTGGATCTGATAGTAGTTTTCTTTTATTTAGAACTAGACTTTGTAGTGTACAAGCAAACAATAGGAGTAAAATATTCAGAAATAGTAATTTTTAATAATGAAAAGCAGTATAACTCAGACATCAAATAATTCTCATGACACTGGTTTTAAGAATACTGTTAATTATTATATTTCTATACCAAAAATCTTTAGGTTATATTCACTCAATATTTTTATTTTTCATTTCTGGAAAAGATGAAGAAATAGGATTTATGAATTGTTGTATGAGCTTAAGGATAAGCCCACTTTGTGGCACCAAAGTAATAGAAAGGCTATCTTTCTAGAAATTAATATTTAATGGTTTTATTAATAGAAATGACATTTCCAATGGTCCTTTAATCACATTGTTTCAATAAAAAATAAGTTAAACAGTACTGATTTAATACTACAATTTGATTAAAAAAATGTATTATGAGAAAGTTATTATAGGTACAGGATGAGTAAATATAAGATAGGGAACATGCTCCTAAAATGTCATTTTAGAAAAATGTTCAATTACTTTTAGAGAGATCCTGAACCAAAGTTGATGTATTTGGAAGAACCTCTATAACACAAAGATGTTTCTTAATGATTTTGTGAGAATAATAAAGATGTTCTGAGTGAAAGGTTGAAATATTTGTCTTTCTTAGATTACATTTTTATTGGCTTGGTGCATATGTAACCTGAATATACTCTGTATCTCCTCTTTTCATGGACTTTTCTACATCTCATTATTTTCCTCTCAGATCCATCTGAAACTCAGTTACTGCAATATTCTGTACATGTTAAAGTGTGTTTCTTTCTGTCCTCATAACCGACCATGGTACATAGTTTTTTTACCACATCACAATACTAGGAAGGATGTGTACATTAAGCAGGGGTTAGAATCTATGGAAACACTCAGCTATTGAGTTCTTTAGTATAGGGAAAATGATCTTTTCATCAGCAACTGATCATAGAAGAATGGAGGAGAAGGAGAAGAAGAAAAATCACGGGTCAAGCCAATACTGACAAGTCCAAGAAGCTCAGTGTGTGTGTGTGTGTGTGTGTGTGTGTGTGTGTGTGTGTGTTCGTGTATTATAGAAATTGAACATTTACATAGGTACATTGGTACCAAGGAATTTTGAAAGTTTTGTTTTTTCGCTTTGTATATTCCCTAGATATTGTTGGATGTTTACAATGAATTAGCACTGGAGCTGTGGAAATACAAAGTGGAGTCCACAGGAAAAAGTACCAAGAGAAGTGGGCAGGCAGTTGCAGGGTCTGGAAGTACTATAATTGGGATAAATATCAGAGACTACTGGAAAACATTAGAGGGAAACAACTACAATCCCTGATGCAAAGAAAATTCTTCCTAGAAGAGGTGCTGTCTAACTCATTTCAAATGTGGGGGGGAGGAAAATCAGTGGATGGAGAGGAAGTGGTAGGTCTGCAGCATAACACGGGCTTTCCAAACAGAGGGAGCAAAATGTGTCTGTGTCCAAGAGGACCAGCATCACACAGTACACTTTCAAAATCACAGTTGGCTCAGCGGGTTTGGAGACCTGGATGGGAGAGGGGAGAGGATGGGAAAGTCCTCTTGTTTCCACTGAAATTAGTTTTTCATCTTAGCTAAGGCAGCAGTTGTAGATGTTCTAGAAAAGAATTGGGGGAAAAAATACTTGAAAGCAGAGATGAAGGAGCCGAGAGAATGCTGAGAAGGAAAAATAGATCTCCACTGCCTCCAAGCTGCTGCTAAAATTCCCTTAGTTCTCTGCTAGGGATGGCAGCACTGAACGTCGCTTCTTTGGTTCTAAACAAATTCTTGTTAACATAAACAAGATATAATTTATTAGAAGAATGTTTGTGACCTATAAATGAAAAAGAAAAACAATAGAAAATTAACCTCAGAAATAAGCAGAAAAGATGTTTATTCTTTATCGAGTGTGGCTCCATTTCTATTTTAATTCCACAAAAGCATTACTAATCACGTGCTGTGTCAGGCACCATCTGAAGATAGAAGGTGGGAAAAGACAATTTAGTAAAATAGTTGTGCCCACCTTCATTGATCTTAGAGTCTAGCAGGGTGGAGAGGAGGGCATAGGAAATAATCTCAGAAAACTGTTATTTAATTGGGAAATATAAAAAGTGTTATGCAGGATGCTAGGAGAGAGAAATAAAAAGTTTTACCTAGAGTGTGAGAAAAGACTTATCTGAGGAGGTGACTTTTCAACTTGGGTGTGAAGACGAACAGATATTCAAGGCAGAAGCAGATATGAATTTCCAGCCATGTGAGAAAGGTCAGTTTCCTGGACATTGTAAAGGCACCATGGTTGGAGACCAGTGAGTAAAGTAGGGGATAAAAGAAAACTGGAGAAGTAAGATGGGGGCACAATGTCCTTCCAAGTATAGTAAGGAGATCATGCAAAGATTTGGTGTCATATTCTCAGTGTCTATGAGGTGTTTCAGGCTGAATTATGGTGAGGTTTACATTTTAAAGATTGGTCTTGATACTACATAAAGAGTAGATGGTAGGAGATAAGAATGGAAGCCAAAAGATCAGGCAGAAGTTCTTAGGGTAATCAGAACACATAAAACATTTGTGTTACAGTTTTGTCTGGTTTTACATTTTGTGTTCTTTTATACTTTTCTTCTAGTTCCTTTGGGATAATTTCTCCCCTGCCACATGAACTAGAGGAGGCTATTAGCCTTGGTACCCAAAGCTAGTTACTCAGAGTATTTCCATGCCCCTAGTTAAAGTGCTTGGTTCATAAGTTGGCCACAGTCAATCAGCATACTCTGTAGGTTTTATATACATAACCCATAAAAGGAGAAGCTGTTTCTCACAGCAATGGCTAAACTGGTGATGGGCAAGCCCAATGCTGCTCACAGCTGGTTTTCAAATACAGTGCACGGAGGTAGGTCTGTCCCATTTCAAGGCTGTGAATCCAGTTAATAAATTAATGGTAATGTTATTAACAGAATTAATGCTACAGACTGAGCTTCTCCAATCCAAAAATCTCAAATGCAAAATGTTCTGTAAACTGAAATCATTCATGTGCCAACCTAATGCTCAAAAGTTTTCTGATTTGGGAGCATTTTGACTTGGGATGCTCAGTGGGTAAACTCTATAGGAATTTTCCAAAATTTGAAAATCTAAAACACTTTTGGTCCCAAACATTTTGAACAAGGGGACATAGGCACTGACTTTTTCCTTTTTCCTTCTGCCCCAATATGCCTTGTATGTTAATGATCTTTAATTTAAAATTTTTATTTTGGGCTGGGGATGTGGCTCAAGTGGTAGCGCGCTCGCCTGGCATGCGCGCAGCACTGGGTTCGATCCTCAGCACCACATACAAATAAAGATGTTGTGTCCACCGAAAACTAAAAAATAAATATTAAAAAATTCTCTCTCTCTCTTTCAAAAAAAATTTGAAATTGTGTTTATTATGGCTATTTTGTATTATTTTTTAAAGTGTAGCATTAAAATATTTTTTATCTTGATTATGTTTGGTGCCTCTTTAGATCTTGCATCCTTGATGAGTATCAAAATCCCCTTGCTTAGAGAACACTGATCATTTGAAACTGTCTAGCATTTGAAACCTATTCCTGTGTTTAGGAAATACTGTACTTCCTATGTTTTGATGGACAATACTCTTCTCATGAACCTAAGAATATCAACTATAGCTGGGGGGAATACTGTAGCTTGTTTTAATCCACAACCAGTTTAGTGGGCTTATATGTTGCCTTTCCCTATTTTAGAAGCAAGGGAACTAAAACACACATTCCCATACTTTCTCAAAAATACTGGGCAAGCACATAGCCTTAGATTTGCCAGTCTTAGATTACATGGGAAAGGAATATTAGGCTTGTAGTGCTCAGATTTGTTCACAAACCTCAAGGCAAAAATATACAAGCATAAGCACTCATCTTTCACAACGCAAGTTATATATGGATAGGCATTTCAAACCCACAAGTTTGAAATTGTTATTGTCTGAAGTTATGGAGGTCATTCTTCCTCAGTATGTCAATCATCTGGTATTTCAATCCTATGCCCTGTAAGTATTGTAGAGACAGCTTTGTATAATCTTAGCTCTTTGTGTGAACAGAATCAACCAATTGCTGCAGCTACTTGGAGATACTTCTTTGAATATAACTGACTGAAAAGTCAGAGCCACAGCAAGTTGAAGATAAATCCAAAATAAAAAAACAGAACTAATTCAGAGAAGCTAACATAAAAATCGTTTTTGTACAGAAATTCACTGTCATTTGTGTACATATGTACACAAATTCATTTTTATATAACTCTGTACAGATTATAAGTCCCACACATATTATTTCATTACTCCTATTTGTTTTCTACAAATCTGATGAAGTCCTGATCGTCTTTAGACTTTGAATGAAGCTCATTTAGTTTATAATAATCTAACTTGTAAGAAATTTTAAAACAATTTATTTTAATGGATACATAAAAACATAAAAATTACACATACGAATGGGGCACCAAATAATGTTTTGATACATGTACACACTATGCAATACACTAACCTAACTTGAAGGAATGTCATATTAAAAAAAACTATGAAGAATCTTTATATTGAACACTTGTAAGTATAAGAGGAACAATAACCATCTATAAGATGGATGGTATATGTATTAGAATTGGCTCAGCAGACAATGTATGCTGCATATCAGTTCTTGCTTATATAACTGCTTTTTAGTGACTGTTTTTCTAACTAAACAGCAAGACCTTATACATCTATAGAACACCAGTTTTTAAAATGAGTTTTATACATACATCCAGTTTTATGACAATTTATCATTATCAAACATTTTGCACCCAAGGAATTGAGAATAAATAGTTAAATAATATATCCAGCACCAACCACGTGTCTAGTTGATAGTCTAAATTCAAGCTTGGGACTTCTGATTCTAGGATAAGGCCATTTTCTTTCTAACAGATTTGCCATGTATGATTAAAATAACACTTAATCTTCCACCTCATAGTGACATTTTGGTCAACAATAGAAAACATATACAATGGTGGTCCCAGCAGATTACATCAATTAGTGACATTGCAGTGGTCTTAATTTGTGTACATCACAATGTTTGGACAACAGCAAGAAAAAGCTTAATGCACAGTCCTCAAAATTTTTCCCACTTGTTAGGAGATTCAGGACTGTATATGAGTAGGCCTTTCCTATTTTTAGTCTGGAATATAAAGAAAAACATTAATTTCAATAATAGAGAATCTGCTAAATTTCTTTAATTCTTTCAGTATTTGGGTTGTTTCTATAAAAAGACTTTCAAATTTGACTATTAATTATATTGCTTCATTTTGAATTAGCAAAACTTTTTTATTGAGAGGTGAGCATCTGAATAAAACAATTCAGAAGTGTACATCCTGCCGTCTGTTCCAGCTTGGTCCCACTGCTGATTCTGATTCCAAAGAAGTACATTGCTCTACATGTGTAAGGCAAAAAGCCCTCATGGATCCATCTCCAACAAAATGAGGAGATAATCGGACCCCTCCATGGGAAAATTAACGTGCCTCAAGAACTTATGGGCTGGGGTTGTGGCTCAGTGGTAGAGCACTTGCCTAGCATGTGTGAGGCACTGGGTTCGATTCTCAGCACCACATATAAATAAATAAAATAAAGGACCATCAACAACTAATAAAAATATTTTAAAAAAAAGAACTGTGTGCCTCATCTGGTTGTGAAGATGAGGGTCCAGGGAAGAGGAGCTCATCATTGTGACGTGGTCTGGCTATCCTAAAAATCAAGTGTCCACTTTTCTATCAAATATGGAACTATGAAGGACCTGTGTATCCTTAAATTAAAAGGCTGACCATGAATTTTGGTTTTATAAAAACATGTCTATTTTATATTCCCCTTTGGCAAAACAACAATGAAATGTACCATCTTCATTGCAACAAAATATTTGTATGCATTAAACTTAGTCCATCTGTAAATATAAAACTTTTTAGAAAAATCTCTCAGGTTGTTCGCTAAATAAAGTTCATTGATAAAACAAATTATACATACATATATATATATATGTTTTATATATATATATATATATATATATATATATAAAACATATGTATATATATACACATGTATGCATATTATATTGAAGTACATTAGGAAATATATTGGTCCTCAAAAGGCAGGTTTACTCAAAGTCTTCTAATGCCTCAATGCTTTAAAATGGAATGATAGATTAGCTCTAAGTAGAGAATTCATTTGTTCAAGAAATTTCTGGACACTGTGTCCCAAATATTATACAAGACACAGGGACACAGGATAGAAATACATGGTTTCAATAGCCTAGGGCTTTGGAGTCTGTTAAAAAAAAAAAAAAAACAGCACTGAAATTCAATGCTGTGTGCTCTGTGATATAGATACGATGTTGACAGAAAGCAAAATGTGATCAATAATGCTTGGGCATGTTACAAAGTGTCAGTCTGGGAAGACTTTATAGAGGAGAAGCAAAAACCTGAGCCAGACTTCAAGAAGTACACATTCCTTATGAGATGAGCAAAAGCATGGAATTGTAAGCTGAGGAAATTTTATGTAATGAGATCTGAAAGGGGCAAAAAGGAGAGACTGGGGAACTTTAAAAATTCAACATTTTCTTAGAATGGCATGTACAGGGAAGAGAAGAGTGGGGAATGCACACTGAAAGGTAAATGGGGAAGAAAGGAAGTAAGTAAGGAAAGGAGGAAGGAGGAAGAAAGGAGAGAGAAATTGAGCCGGGTAGGGGGGAATAAAAGAAAGTTTGTATTATTTTCCAAACCCATACAGAATTTTATTAAAAGGATAGATAAAATCAGGCGTGCACTTTATAAAAGCCACTTAGAAAGTGTTATGTAATGGAGAAACGGGAAAACTAGGGAGAAGGGAATGTGGTTGTTTTCAGATCCTGTTTCTAATTCCTAATTCATAAATAAGAGACCCACATCTCTCACAAGCCCCTCAGAGTTAGGTGTTTCCTACTGTCAGCTACACATCAGGGAAATTCTTGCTCTTCAAGAGCCTGAGCCTGCTAAACCCCCTGAAAACTTGAATCCACCTTTATTTGACTCGAAAGGTTTTCTCTCTCTGTTTTTAATGTCCTTATAATAAAAAGTAATAAATCTCCTTACGCTTAAGTGACACTTTCATGAAGAGAAAAATATCAACCTATGTTAAGTAGATAAAGATTATAGAGTGAGGCATCTTAAGGATTCAGGAAACTAGTTCATAGACTAGTTAAGATTCTCATAAGAGAACATAAGAATATAAGGTAAACAGAGGGACCTAGAGAATGAGATGGTGTGAGATGCTTGGCAGAACGGGGAGATTGATCAGCTATTATGAAGGAAAAAGAGAAATCTGTGAAGAGTCCCATGTTTCTTATATGAATGATGGAGTGCACCATGGAGTCTTTACAAAAATTCAAAATATGAGTTATATTCCAGAAATCTCCAGATTGACATGATATTTTTAAAACAAATCAACACTTAATTTGATATGATTCTGAGTCACATATTTCAGGTCAGGAAAGTATATTTTTTTTTTATCAGAAAATGGAAAGCTAGCAATTTCTGTCACACCTACCATTGAACTTTGTAATTTACTAACCCTTGGTCTAGCTACACAGCCAAAATATTGGTTTTAGTGGATGCCACTTTAAAATATGAAATATTGCATGAATAGTTATAATTAGGCAATTAACTCTATTGCTCATGGCTTAGAGTCAGAAACACAAAGCCTTAAAATTAGTATCAATACTAATATATGTAATCAGTTGAACTTCCTGTAGGAAAATAGAGGGCTAAAATAAGTTAAAGTCAACTACAAGGGTCCTAATGTGATTAAATAACACTCTGCAGAGATGTATCAAAATATTTGAACAAAGGCGTCCATTACTTCCAGGATCAACTAATCTTACCTTGAAGACACTATTCACTTACGCATTCAGTCTGCAATTAGTGAACACTGATTAAGAGTCAAACACTGCAAGTAAATTTTAGGATAGAGTGGTAAAACCTTGGACAAAGAACCTGGCTTTTATAGTCCATAATTTAGAGGAGAGGATAATTGGTCAATGATCACAATATTCAGTAACTACACACTATTCTAAGATCTATAAAGAAAGATGTGGTAGGTAAAAGATGCCCTTCCCTCCCCCAAAATGCCTACATCTGAGTCCCCAGAACCAATGAACATGTTAGTTGATATGATAAAGGGGACTTTTCAGGTATTGTTAAGAATCTTGAAATAGTTATCAATATGACCCCAATGTAATCACAAGGGTCCTTATAGAAGAGAAGCAGTAGGGTCAGAGTCAGAAAAGAACCTGTGATGGAAGTAGATGGTTAAAGCCAGAGAGAGATTTGAAGATGCCAAGCTATTGGCCTTAAAGGTAGAGGAAGGGGCCATGAGCTAAGAGATGCAGCAAACTCAAAGTCTGGGAAAGGCAGATTCTCCCAAGTACCTTCAGAAGAGGCACAGTGCTTCTGATAACTTAATTTGGGCCCAGTGAGCCCCATTTTGCCCTTCTGACCTCCAGAACCATAAGGTGATAAAATGATGCTGTTTTGGGCAACCAAATCTGTACTAAATGATATAATGGGAATAGGAAACTACTACAAAATGTTTAAGGAACAATGTGGAGGATGTGCAGTAAGAGGATCTGCTCTGGAATCTCTTTTTTGTTTGCTAGTTTTTTTTTGTTTGTTTGTTTTGTTTTTAATACTGGGGATTGAACCCAGGGATGCTTATCCACTGAGCCACATCCTCAGCCTTTTTAAATTATTTACTTATTTTTTTTTTAGAGAGAGTGAGAGAGGAGGGGAGAGAGAGAGAGAGAGAGAGAGAGAGAGAGAGAGAGAGAGAGAGAGAGAATTTTTAATATTTATTTTTAGTTTTCGGCGGACACAACATCTTTGTTGGTATGTGGTGCTGAGGATCGAACCCGGGCCGCACGCATGCCAGGTGAGCGCGCTACCGCTTGAGCCACATCCCCAGCCCTTACTTATTTTCTTGAGACAGGGTCTCGCTAAACTGCTTAGGATCTTGCTAAATTGCCGAGTCTGGTCTTGAACTTGCCATCCTCCGGCCTCAGCCTCCCAAGTCACTGGGATTACAGACATATACCACCACGCCCAGCTTGGGCTCTCTCATTTTAAACATGATTTTGAAATTCAACATAACTGTGCTAAGCTCCTTAAAAATGAATCCATGGTTTTCTTTTGCCATTAGTTTAAATAACCAAATCCATCACACCACCTGCAGGCCTTGTGGACATTGGCCGCATTCACTCCCCCACCTCAAGGCCTTGAGGCAAGAATTCTGGGACGCTCCCTCTGCAACCTCTCCTCCTCCTCCAATTCACAACAACTTGAGAAGACTATTCAACTTCCCTAGTTCTTGGAAAGGCAAGTACTGTTGGAGAAACATAAGCTCATTTATGTCTTGAGAACACACTGATTAGATAGAAATAGGTGACCAACACAAGAAAGGATCATCTATACTTGGAGCTTCCCAGGAGGTAGGAGGCCACGTGATGCAGGGGAGGAAAAAACTAAACAAAAAAAAAATAGTGATAAGCATGACATTGTTCCCATTTTTTCCTATCTCTTCTGCTCATTCAGCTTCATGTTTACTACTTTCAGCTTGAAAGCCTTAATTTTTAATCCTAGGACCTTTTATATTGTCACTTTATGTTGTTTTCTTCTCAGTTGATCTCACAGTATCTTGGTGGGAAGGGAAACTAGAATGGTAGGTGGGAGAAACTATGGGCTTGGATTTCAGGGACCACGGAGAAAAAAGAAAATCCTGAGAGAAAGGATGTTGAAATTGAAATGACAGCCCTAATTTAGGAGCACAAGTACAAATCTGGTTTAAACAGGATGAAACGAATTGCCAAAATACAGAATTGTATCCAGCATAAAAGCAAGAAAATCATCAGGCATGAAACAAATAAAGCAAGAATAAAATAAAACTTAAAGCAAAGGATTATGGCCCCCAGTACACAAAGACAAATATTCTCAAGGAGATTATACCAAAGTGTATATTTATTAATTAAAGGATTAAGGAACTAATAAGAGTTTATATTTATAAATGGGCTGAATTGAAAGACAAAACAAATTCTAGAAATGATGTGCTCTGAATGAATTGGTCTGTTTCAAATTGTGGAATGCTAATTTTATCTCTGACAACAGGCCTTGAGGTGAAGCATGCTTGGTATACAGTTTCAGTATGCTTAGCATCCATGTGGAATAGCTTTTCTCATCATTTACTCTCACAGTTTTGTATCTTTATATTTAAAGTGTATCTCTGTTGCAAACATCACATAACTGGGTCTCTTATGTTTAGAAAAATGAGTATCTGAGTTTTAATTGGAATGCTTAATCTACTTACCATTTTCTGCAAACAGCAATGTGCTCAAGTCTTTGGTTTTGCTGATTCCTGTATGATACATCTGTTTTTAGTTCCATTATTCCTCCTCACCTGCCTTCTATTAAGTGGATAGAATTTTTTAAGAAATTGCTCTAGGGATTAAGGTAAACACTGCACTATATGATGAGGCTCATAGGTCTAGCTCAATTAATTCATACCACAAAGAAGTTCATATGCTTAAATTGGAATGGAAAAAGCAGAGTTGGAAAAACTCTGAGGGTTTCTGAAAGGGCCATAATTTGCATAAAAACAAGAAGAGTTTTTGAAAAGCTTTAGATATGGAAATAGGTTTTTGATGACTATTTCCAAAATTTTTCTGATAAAATAGATTAACTCTACTAAAATTTTGCAAGCAAAGGAATAATAGTCAATAGTCTAATGCAGACTTTAAGAAAAGACTACCAACTTTAGATAGCATTCAGAAGTAGAACCTGAAACCAGTGTGAACAGTTTCCCTCTAGTGTGTGTATGTGCACGTGTGCGTGACAGTGTACATCTTTAACTGGAAATAGGGGACTTAATATGCAAGCAAAACTCAAATGAAAAATAGTCCTTTTTGTCAGATCACCTGCTCAATTAGCATTTTGGTGCAGCTTTGGGTTAAAAACAGAACAAGACCTAGAATGCACTGATGCCCTTACCATTAAAAACAACTGAATGCTTCTTTCCCAGTCATTTGCCCTTATAGGTGGAAGTTTCTTCAAGGCAGCATTGCATGTCATAAACAAATACACATTGGGGGAAAATGAAATTACTCAATGTTAACCAACAACACAAATGAAAAAAAATGTAGATAATAAATAAACCTGGCTTAAGGGAGAATCAAATGCTCAACTTACTGTTTTATTTTTAAATTTACAAGAAGAAATTTATCTAAATAGTGGAGAACAACCTTACACGTTTTTGTTTTGTTTTGTTTTGTTTTTAGTTGTAGATTGACACAAATTTATTTATTTATTTATTTATTTATTTATTTATTTAATGTGGTGCTGAGGATTGAATCCAGTGCCTTCCACATGCCAGTCGAGCGCTTTAACCACTGAACCACAACCCCAGCCCCTCTTACAAAATTTTGGTTAACCCAAATACTAACTGGAAAGTTTTGCGTTGTTTGACATCCTCTGCTTCAAAGTCAACACACTGTTCAAGTGGTGGATACCTCTACTAACCCTCAGATGCTCACTCTCTTGTGCTTAATTAATAACATCCTTTCCTCCTTTGTAACAATACAGCTGCTAATATACATACGTATACATATTAATTTCCATTTATAGATAAATTACACTATCACAATCATTTTTATATAAGAAGACACTGAGGCCAGGGAGTTTATGTAACTATGTAACAAAAGAGTAAAAAACATGCCTAGAAGCAAAAACATCAACCTTTTATTGAGGTTGGGAAAGATGGCAGATAAGAGTGAAGAGTGGTTGGTAAGGGAGAGAGCCTGCCTTATTTATTATTAAGAATGCACCTTTGAAAGAGGGTGAGAGATCTGAAGTTAATATGGAAAAAGGTTGTAATCTATTTTATTTCTTGGGAGTTCATAGTTGTCTAGTATTTTATTTTAAAATGTTTTTCTCAATGTTTGAAATTTTTTCATTTTTAACTCTCAGCAGAAAGACCATTCAAACTCCTTGTGTATTGCTCCTCCATAATTTCCTGACCTTTTCTCCTCTAAGCAGATATCAATTTTTAACTGAGCATCAAAGTCCTATCATAAAAGCCCTTGATAATAACAACTAATTCTTATATACCAGAAAATTGTCTGTAAAGTACAAAGATTAAAAAGTCTTAAAAAAATAAACAGAACTTTTTCTTTACCCCAAAATATATTTCATCTCTGCAGTATCTTTGGGAGTTGCTCAAGAAATATTTTAAAGTTCCAACAATCCCGAATCCAAAAGTTCTAAGTATTTAGCACCCTGTACATGAAAGATAGTTTCTCTTTGAAATTCTACAGTTGAAAGGGAGTAAAACCTAATAGACATCTTAGAGAAGGCAAACTAAACATAGGTAGTAATTAATTCATGCAACCAAAATATTGTAGCACAAGGATACTTCCAAATCAGAAAAAAAAAAAAAAGATCAGAGTTTGTGCTCTTTCTAAAAGCAAAGTATTTTTAAAACATGGATCTGCTTTAGGGTCAAAGGACAAAGTTAGAAAATTAGAGTTGACGAACGGTGCTCCTGATAAATTGTTTTTACATGTGAGTCAGCTGCAATGTCATATTTTATTGGCTGTCATGATTATGGGTAGAATTTCACCTGAGTGGAGAACAGGGGCTAAAGACTGGGATCCTCTCAGAGAAGAATTTCAAACAATGTTCCTTCGATGAGGCTGGAGAAAGGAGGCCACCTGAGGTCAGAGCTCCTTCCTGAGAGCAACCCCCAATGCCCACCATCTTGTATTCTCTAAGCAATTAAAAATGTGCTACGTCTTGGGTTTTAAGTTTGATTCTAACTTGAACCTGAGCCCGCTTCGCTTTCTCCTTTATGACTCTTTCCCCTGCTAAGATAAACAAGGAGATAAGGCTGATTCTCTGACTGCAGAAGCTTTAGGGAAGATGGTTCCAACCACTGGGAAAGAGTTTGTGTGCTTACTGACTTACTATGACCTTCTTGCTCTTACTGAAATCAGGAGGAAGAGAAAAGGCTGGGCATATAAGGAAATGGCTTTGGTTAACTTCCAGGGTAGCAGAGCACTAACAGCAGCTGCAGATTTTTGCTGAAAATTTAATACACACACACACACATACACACACACACAATGTTATTTTTAAATCAGGACCTACATATCCCAGAATCCATAGAAATTTATGACATACATAACCCAGAGTCATCCATGGCCTCTCCAAAAAAGGAAACATGCTTGATTAACATTGCACGAATACCTCATGGACATTAAGTGCCTTACCCAGGATCAGCATATAGATTCATTTAAACTACTTAAACATGTAGATCCTTAAATGGCCGAAGTCCGGCTGCAGCAAAATAACCGGGGAGTGACGAGCAACTTGTGTACATTGATAGAGCAGGAGTGGGAGCCGTTTATTGTAGGACAACAGAGGTATTTATACATTCCACACAGCTTATCTTAATTAACATAAACTAGATACAGCAGTCAACCAATAAGGAATCTCCACACTTAATGGCTCCCTGGCGTTACTTCACAAACCACTCCCTCTGGCAAAATGCCAGGTGCCATCCTGACTTGTTTACAGACTCTAACACTTAAACATACAGATCCATATAAACTAAACATATAGATCCATTAACATATAGATACAGATCCTTAAACATATGGATCCATATAAACTACTGAACAAAAGCCATCTGGGGGATCCCTCTCTTGGGACACCATCCCTCTTTGGGAACTCTGTTCTCTTTCTACATTTTACTCTAATAAATCCTGTTGCTTGTGTCCATGGATTTCATTCTTCAAATTCACAAGACAAAGAACCCACCTGATATCCACGCTTCATGTTACTTTATGACTCCCAACCCCATCTGTTTGTCTCAATGATGGTCTTTTCCTTTGTATTAGAAATTCAAAACAAAAATAAAAAAATCTGTTTTTTTTTTTCCCCAAGACTATCACTGATTCTTCCTGGTTAAATTGGTTTCAGAGATGGACACCTGGGATCATAGTCCATCTGTGTAAAGAAGACTCTGTCAAGGTGAAATCAAACACTGCTTCACTTGGGGTCAACATGTGAATCTGGTGTCATTAGCAGTGTATTTTATCAGTGGAACAAACATTTAGTGTCAAACTCTGAACTTGGTTTTTAATTAATACTTGTGACAATTTTATATCCACTTCATATGAAACACAGTGACTCTGAAGGAAGTTTTTCAAACCTTAATCTGAAAGACAGATGAAGTGTGAG
This sequence comes from Spermophilus citellus, assembly GCF_964194105.1. Taxonomy (NCBI): domain Eukaryota; kingdom Metazoa; phylum Chordata; class Mammalia; order Rodentia; family Sciuridae; genus Spermophilus; species Spermophilus citellus. Next base: position 45,948,785 of record NC_138199.1, on the reverse strand, counting down.
AGTCTCTTCCGTTTACTTCCTGTTATTTCAGTAGAACAGGTATTTTGGGTCTTCAATCAGTTTATACATCTGTATTATATAGCCCAGTTTTTCCAAAATGTTGAACTACCACCCAAGTTAAAAATACATATTATATCATATTAATATCAACATATGTATGCATGTAAATATGTGTATATATTTTATACACACATACATTTGCATGAAACAAAAACATCAAGGAGTAATACTTGCCTTTAAAAAAAAGGACTCTGAATTTTCTTCTTCATTCTTTTCTATTAAAAAAAAATGTTAGTAGTTGGGGATGTAGCTCAGTAGTAGAGTGTGTGCTTAATAATTGTGAGGCCCTGGGTTTGATTCCTGGCACCTAATAATGACAGTAATATAATAAAAATGAAAATAAAAATGCTAATATTGTCTCTATTTTTATGACTTACAACCAGGTAGAAAACTATGATTTGCAAAATACTGGTTAGCCAATATAGATACACATGAATCTCATTTTAAAATTATCTATGTATTGAGCTGGGCACAGTGGTGAAAGCCTGTAATCCCAGAGGCTCAGGAGGCTGAGGCAGGAGGATCTCAGGTTCAAAGTCAGCCTCAGCAACGGCAAAGTGCTAACTAAGCAACTCCGTGAAACTCTGTTTCTAAATAAAATACAAAATAAGGCTTGGGATGTGGCTCAGTGGCCAAGTGACCCTGAGTTCAATCCCTGGAATTCCCCTCAAAAATTATCTATGTGTCTATATGTATATCATATATGTCAGATAATTTATACTCTCTATATAGTATACATTATTTATTTCCCTATATATAGTATTCTATACTTATTATAGAATAATAATAATATGTACTATGTGCATAGTACATAATATAGTATAAATTATTTATTTCCCTACCCTTGTCTCTAAAATTTTAATTATAATGGTAAGGTAAGGTACATATGATTATATACCATCATTCGAAACAATGTGCTTGTTTTGATTTAAATCCAACCTTTTTGCAAACAATAAAAGAATTAGAAGAGAAAGGCTGAGCTCCAGCTGAGATGTAAATAAGACATGACTAAGGCAAAAAATGATGTATACAAACATGAACCTACTTTATAAATAAGACATCCTTTTAATTTTTCCATAGTGATGACTAGTCAAGTGTCAAAATCCTTAGTCAAGTGTGATTTTTTAAAAAAAAGGTCTTTGTATATAGAATTTTCTTTTTTTCTTTTTTTTTATTGGTTGTTCACAACATTACAAAGCTCTTGACATATCATATTTCATACATTAGAATCAAGTGGGTTATGAACTCCCATTTTTACCCCAAATACAGATTGCAGAATCGCATCGGTTACACATCCACATTTTTACATACTGCCATATTAGTGACTGTCGTATTCTGCTACCTTTCCTATCCCCTACTATCCCCCTCCCCTCCCCTCCCATCTTCTCTCTCTATCCCATCTACTGTAAGAATTTTCTTTTTTTAAAGAGAGAGATGAGAGAGAGAGAGAGATGAGAGAGAGAGAGAGAGAGAGAGAGAGAGAGAGAGAGAGAGAGAGAATTTTTTAATATTTATTTTTTAGTTTTCGGCAGACACAACATCTTTGTTGGTATGTGGTGCTGAGGATCGAACCCCTGGGCCGCCTGCATGCCAGGCGAGTGCTACCGCTTGAGCCACATCCCCAGCCCTATATAGAATTTTCTTAAAAAAAATGCTAGTTCCTATTTAATCTTGCTTCTAGATTATTTATTTTGTGCCCCAGCCATATGAATAACTGAAGAAAATGCCATCAGCTAAGATGTTTTGTTTTTCATAGACGTATTCTATTTATGCCAATAATAATGGAAACTTTTGTTCAATTGTTAACTTGAGGTTTTAATTGTGTTTGTGATAAATTCAGACAATAAGGAACACACTTACACCTGGCGTTGATACATTTCTTTATACATACACACCCACAGTGCAGCTGGAGCAGAAGGAGATTTCTGGCTTATAGTCTCACCTATTGTCAGTAAATACTAGATGTTCTCAGTTATCAATACACAGCAATAACTGAAGAGGGTCTCCTGACTGCTTGCGAAGAGGGATTTTAGAAAATAACTGCCTATGACTGAATCCATTTATCATATTCTTGCAATAAGTAACTTTTTACCTCATGTAATGAAATGTCATTTAAAAAAAAAACTTTAAGTGTTGTAACTGTTACCTTTGTTTATGAAAAATCCACAAGGAAGAAAATTAAACTCATATGATTTGGAAAGAAGGGAATAGGTCAAACCCTACGACCAGAATCTAATTCCCTAGTGGCTTACAGGAATTCTGAGAGGATGTCCAGACTTTTGAAAATAGACTCCTTTATGGGGCATTGGAGGAGTGCTTGAATAACATTAGCAGAATTGCATTTCAGAAAGATTACTCTGATTACAGTCATCATATCCAAGGTCAAAAACAAGAGGAGAAACAACCTTCCTCACTGTTGAGCTTTATACTCCCTAACTTCTAAAGCAGAGTGAATGCAGGATAATTGGGTACATGCAATTATCACAAACAGAACGATCAAGTTCTTGGCTGTAGACAGCTGGTTAACAAGCCCTGGGTTTTAGTGAAAACTGGTCATTTGGTGCATGGTTGAGTTATCCAGAGCAAAAGGTCAGGGTTAGAGGAATGTAGGTGCTCATTCTTTGGAATGCATGTGGGTTTCAGAGAAAGCAAGCTTCTTCACTTTATTCTGCTTTTCCCACTCTCTGTGAGAATATAAATACTGAATATTATTTGAATAACTAGGTAAATGAAATAGAATTTCTTAGTGGAAGAATTGGAAAAATAATTAACGAGCAATAAGTAGATTCTACACTCATACATCCAAACAGCAATAAGTCACACAGGCACACTGGGCTATTTGCTTAAAAGTACGACGCTTACTTTTTCTTTATCTGTCTATTCCCCCTTAAGTTTTATTTTTAATCTGATTGAATTGAAATATGCTATGGGTTCTATATAGACATTTCTCTGGAATTATCTAGATGACTCAACTGATATGAAATGTTGTCCATGGCATATTTTCAAGGAAAATCAAAGCCTAGTGGATTCCCTCCTTGGAAATCCATGGCCACAGAACCACCAACACCTCCAAAGGTATTGACCTCATCTCTGTGCTGGGGTTTGAACCCACAGTAGCCATCACTGGGACACCCTACCAGGCTAAAACCAAGATACTGGTGAGAAGTCTACCAACCTTTGAAGATGTCCCCTTGGTACCAATATTTCATGGAGTCTCTTTCAATGGGTAAGTTTTAATATAGTCTGGCTAAGTGATCTGACATCTTCTTAGCCCTTATAGTGAAAAAGAAACTCTCTTAGAAAACAAACTTTCTTGGACTGAGATTATAGCTCAGGGGTAGAGCACCTGCCTCGCACGAGTAAGGCACTGGGTTCAATCCTCAGCACCACATAAAAAATGAAATAAAGATATTTAAAAAAAGAAAGCATGAACTTTCTATTTTACCAGAAATACTTTCTGTTTTTGGTCATTCAACATATGCTCGTGGTGCTCACAGTAGGAATTCAGCAAGCATTTGCTATGTATCTCCATGGTCGCTTCCTATGCTAGCTCCTAAGAATAAAGGGAGGAAAGACTTGACTCCACCTCTGGTTTTTCATATTCTAGAGAATAAGATTCAGTGTAATGTTATTGAGTATCATTACCTCTGTGATACTGCCATTAAGTATCTCAGTAGAACCCAGAGAGCTGGAAAGGCCTACTGAGGGATTTTGGTCTCACCCAGATGGAAAAGTCCATAGTGTAGACTCAGCTGCAACATTAGAAGACTTGCTTTGCAGTCAACTCAAGCCCCTGCTTAAAGCCTAAGAGAACAGCAGATTCTGGCTCAGGAATTTGTGTTAGACTCCAAAAGGGCTTAGGAGCTCTACACTGCTATGACTAGATTTTCATTTAATGGTTTAGACCATCTGTCCAGTTTCTTCTCTCTGAACAGCCTACTTTGTGAAAGCAACTCTTTCTTTCAATACCTTATATATTACAGAAAACACATATCAGGGCAAGTACAAAAGAAACTTTAGAAATGTACAAAAATATAAGCTTGCGGTTTAAGAATAGCACCATGGAAATATTTTGACAACTAACTTAAAAATGATTTTCTTAAAAGGATAATAAAAAACTTTATATATATATATATATATATATATATATATATATATATATATGAAGCATAAAATCTTATAGATTGAAATAAAGGGTCAAAGTGGAAGTCATATAATGCATTTGAGTCATAGGCAGTTATGTTTGGATTGGTGGCCATTGGTAAGTGACTGACAGACAGGGAAGAGAGATAAATATGTATGCGAAGGATTTCAATTATTCATATTTCTTAGGAGGCAGCCTGGGTTTAACCTAATGGCATCTCATTTACTGCCTGTTACACTTGGAGATGGTCTAGCAAGCAAAAGAAAAAGGGTATCTTTTTCAAGAAAATCCCACTGTGACACAAAATACTAGGAAAAGACAGCAGTCAACTCGATATCTTTCCTGGGGAGGGAGGGAGAGCTGAAAAATCATGCTGCTTTGAATAAAGAAAATTCGAGTGCATTTAAATCACTTATCTGAATTTATTATGATAAAGCTATGAATTATGTTCACACTTGCAATTAGATGGCACAACAGATGGTGAAGATTTACAGAAACATTAACATTCTGGATAAGAAAGTTTTAATAAATTTGTAGATGGGAGTCTCCGGGGCTATGAGCAAATGTTTACATGCCAAATAAGATAGTTAGGTTTACAGGAAGGCACAGACCCAAAGAGGAGAGCTTTTGCATTCCTGCCCTGGACTTCTGAATCCTGAATATGTGATGGTTTTTATTGTTGTGAGAGTTCTAGACGCTTTCAAAATGTGTTTCCTTGAAGCTCACATATTATGCTAAGAGCAGATCTGCCAGAAAAGATATCTAGGGGAAAAACTACAAAACATCTGTCTTTGAATAGTCCCTAAACCCATAGCATCAGGTCATCTGGGGTTTAACTTTTCTTTGAAATACAAGTAATAGAAATTTCCCAAGTCAGAATCATCTCCAGATTCAGCTTTCACATTTTTTTCAGGACCCATCAATTATACACCTTAACAAATCATTCAGGCATTCATTTATCCATTTAATCAATCAATCAAATAACTAATCAGAAAAGATTCAGCATTTCCTATCCCAATAGCCTAATTGTAAATGCCATATTCTTTATACTAGGAAAAAGGCTATGCCCTAAGTATTGCATAAATATTTAAGAATCCAGAATCTTCTTTAGATGGCTTTAGCTTCATCAGTAAAAATTCTTTCTTGGAGAATCTTTGATTGGATTTTTGTCATTTGCATTGAAAAGTATACTCATCAGATAAATCATATGGTCATCATTATAAATATTGTAGCATTCTCATTACCATTCCATCAACAGAATCAAAGCAATATAGTATTTTCAATAAGTAGCTCTGAGACAGCTGGAAAAATGAAAAACTAAAAAGAAAGAATCTAGACAGATTAACTTCAAATGGATCTTAGACTACATGTAAAACACAAAACTATTAATTTTTAGAGGACAACATAGGAGAAAATGTAGATGACCTTTGGTTTGGCAATAACTTTTTGGATATAATGGTAAACTTATATTACATGAAAGAATTGATAAACTAGACTTCATTAAAATTGATTTTTTTTCTGTAAAAATAATTGTCAAGAGAATACAAAGAAATTCAGACTGGGATAAAATATTAGCAAAAGACATATCTGAACAAAGAGCTATCCAAAATACCCAAAGACATCTTAAAACTTAAAATAAGAAATAGGACAACATGATTAAAAAGTGGGCAAAAGACCTAAACAGAATCCTCGCCAAAGAAGATGCAGATGGAAAATAAGCATATGAAAAGACCTTCAATGCCATATGTCATTACAGAATCACAAATCAAAGCAGTGGTGCAATATTTCTACACATCTAATGAAACAAACAAAATCGAAAACAATGATAAAACCAAATGCTCCTGAAGATGTAGACTATTTATTATTGGTGGTAATGAAAAAACAGCACAGCCACTTTTGAAGACAGTTTTGCAGATTCTTAGAAAACTAAAGATACTCTTAATATATGATCTATCAACCCTGCTCCTTGGAATTTACTCAAATACATTAAAACTTATGTCCACACAAAGATTGGCAAACTTGTGTTTATAGCAGCTTTATTTGTAATTGCCCAAATTATGAACCAAGATGTCCTTCAGTAGGTGAATGGATAAATAAAATGTTGAACATCCAGACAATAGAATATTATTCAACATAAAAAAAAGAAATGCGCTACCAAGTCATGAAAAGACATGAGGAAATTGAAGTACATGTTGCTATGTGAAAGAAGCCGACCTGAAAGGCGACATGTAGGATTCTCAGTAGATGACAAGCTGAGAAAGGCAAAACTCTATCAACAGCAAAATGATCAGTGGCTTCTGGAATGGAGGGAAGAGAGGGGTAAATAGATAAAAGTGATAGATTTTTAGGGCCGTGTAACTAGTCTGTATGGTGTATACATGTTGCTCATAGAATGCACAACACTAAGAATCCAACTTCATGTAAAACTTAAACTTTGGGTGATAATGATATTTTAGTGTAGGTTCATTTACTTAATGAATAAATGATGGGGGCTATTCATGACAGGGGAGGCTTATGCATGTGGAAGAGGGGAAAAGGGCTGATGACAATCACTGTCACTTCTGCCCAATTTTTCTGTGAACTTAATCTAATGAGAAAATTTTGAGAGGAAAAAATGTTCAATAATTTTACTTACAAGAGTCATTTCAGTGTGAATATCAAACCATAAAAATTCTATAATAACCAATTTGTGTAATCATATAGTAATCCAGGGCAAGTTGATGCCTCTTTAAATGAGATGTGGGTCAAAATTCTGACTTCTCACTTCAGACCTTCCAATTTAAATGTGTTTGTTACTTTCTGTTAGAATAATAAAACTATCACTGATTTGTCTCTTCTAACCAACAACACTTCAATAAAAAAATAAAGTATTTCACATCCATTATGTAGCTTGCATTATTTATAGCTCTGCAAGGTAGATATTGGTAACTTAGATAAATTAGGATTAAGTAATTCTCAGAGTCACTCTGCTAGCAAAAGATGTGACTCAATTGTCATCAAGTTCTGTCTGACCCTACAGCTTGACCCTAAATGTTTCCCGCAGAAACTCTGCCTCACTTCTTTATGAGTGGGAAAGTAACTGATATTCAATTATTTTACTTCTGTAATGACATCTGCAAAGCTGCAGATCCTGTTAAAATTCTAGAATATGCTCTGGGTATTTCCCAACTTTAGATGTTGATGTTCTACGTGTCGTAAACCTGGCACTGTGGCCAAGATACAAGTTTGAAGTTATACCTTCCCCAGCATTGACCTGACTCCAGATCAGCACCACTGTGCCACTGGCTTTTGTATGCTGGTCTCTGATGTTCCTTCTAATAGATTATCCATCTGCTATTCTGTCATTTTATTACTGTATAACTATATTGCTTTATGTAGCAGTGAACTGAGTCAATGCATCTGGGGTCTCCAGGCATATTTTGACAGGATAATCTAGTTAGAAGTCTGTTTCATTCCATGGCTGACATGTTGTTACTTCAGCGATAAACTAAAATTAATGAGGCTCCCAATATGAAGATTATATAAATTCAAGTTTCAAGCACCTGGATATTGGAAGTATTTTTTTTTACCAAGTTAAATATTCCAAGTATCATACTGTGATACTATTACTTGAGTTTTTTAGATTAATACATTCCATACATATATGGGCAGTGAATTAGTGAATTATGTATGTAAATAAATATATGGAATGAGAGAGAGAGATAAAAAAATGTTTTAATTTTAAAGGCTGGTGATATTTTCAGAAAAAAAATATACCAAAATTTAAATGAAAAGGAATTTTATCTTGAGAGCATTGGGTAAGAAAAAACATGGTATTTATCTTAAAATACAGTACTAATACCAACTCAATATTTACTCCATGCTTGCTTTTAAAACTTAAAAAGAATTTTATGAGTATACATAATAGCTAAATATAAAACACATTGGCAAAGAAAAAATGTAGTCTTATACCAAATTTGACTACATAAAAATCTATATTGAATAGCAAAAGTTCCAAAAAAATTAGGAAATGAAAAATAACCAATCAGGTAGGGGTTGTGACTCAGCTGGAGCACTTGCTTAGCACACATTAGGCACTGGGTTCTATCCCCCTCACCACATAAAAATAAAACAAAGGTTATTTTGTCTGCCTACAACTAAGAAAACAATTTAAAAAAATCATTAAAGCAAAAAAAAAAAAAAAAAACTTCCATAAAGTCACCAGGTGGAAGCTATTATGCACATATTTTACCACAATTTTTAAAACAAAATTTTCAGGGTATTAAAATGTTTCTGAACATTTAATAATAAATATCTTTCTAACTCATTTTATTGACAGAATATAGCATTGATCTAAAACATTAGAAAGGAAAATTATAAAACCGTGTATTCTATACATAGAGATCCAAAACTATTTATATTCAAATGTCAAAAAAAACTCAGAGAAATAAAACATTAATTAAAAATTAAATTAAAAAATTAATTAAAACAATAAAACACCATGACCAAGTGAAGTTAATTTTACAAATTTGTTAATATCTGAAATTAATAAAAGTTATCATCTTACAGAGGCTGTAAGACCATTATGTAGAACTAATGTAACTACTTCTGATGGTAACCCTTCAAGTAAGAAAACATTTTCGTAAACTAAGAAATGTATCTATCTCAAGACTATATTCAACATTTAAATTCAAAAAGTGGGAAACAAAATCAATCTTCTCATAGAAAATAGCCATTTTACATATGAAGTAATTTTTAATGTTCATGTGCAATTGCTTATTTTAAAACAAATTAAATTTGTAAAATCTCAGTTTTAATTTCTATTATATAATTATTGATAGATTTAACCAAGATAATAAAATGAGCTTTGATATCCTCAATAATTTGTGAGGTTACAAATAGATCCTAAGATACAAAAGTTTAAGAGATGCTAATGATTTCTCACATACTTCCCCCACCCCATCATGATACTTTTACCATTACCACAGAAGTTTCCCTTAGATTCCAGTTCATGATCTAGGTAACTACTATCCTGACTTCTGTAATTATTTTTGTTTTTTTCTTTAACTTCAGGTAAATAAAATCATCCATTTCATTTACCATTAATAATTTTGCCACTTGTTTATCAATCTGATGTTTTATTTTTAGGTATTGAACTAGACTGACATTCTTGGTATTAATTTGGTCATGGTCATTTGTTATTTTAATTATATCTGGGTATATTTTAATGAACTTGGATTTTGTTTTTTGATATTTGGATGCAAATATTTTTGTATCTACATTTGTAAAATTGGTGGCTTTATAGCTTTCTTCCTTCACTTTGTACTGCCTTTGTGATTTTAAAAAATATGATGCTCTTTTTTTGTCTGGATTCCTTCTGTGAATATTGTGAGATCTTTCCCTGATTTGCATGTCTATCATCCCTTCTTTCCTATGCCATGTAGTATTTAGTTGTGTGAATGCACCATAACTTATTTTTTTTTTTTATTCTCCTGAGAGTGGACATCTAGGTCTTTTCAGTTTTGGTGAATATGAATAGATAGCTCCATGATGAACACTCTGCATAATTATTTGCAGACATGTGCACTAATTTGTCTTGGAAACAAGCCTCAGCATGTTATTATTGTATTTCAGGAGAGGAACGTATTATAAGAAACTGCTAAACAGTTTTCCAAAGTGGTATACCATTTTACAATAGCACTGCATAAAAGTTTCTTTGGCTTCATATTTTTTTCCACATTCTGATGGTTTTATAATGTTATTGTGGCTTTAATTTGTATTTTTCAAGTAAATATTAATGCTGAACAGTTTTAATCTACCTATTGTTCATTTGGATATTTTCATTGGTGAACAGTCTATTCAAACTTTTTGACGATCTTTTTTATTTTGGAGTGAAGAGGGGTGGAGTTTTTCTTTTTCTTATTAATTTGCAACTATTTTATTCTGAACACAAAGCTACCAATAAATGTTTTAAATCAGTAAGAAATCAAACACACCATTACAAACTCAGTCTACGTGTTTAAAAAGTGGCCCCAATTTGTTTCTCTTGTGTTCATTTCTGGTGGTATGTAATTCTGCTGTGTTCTCCCATATGGTCAGAGTGGTCCAAAACCATACTCTCAGCCTTCTGTCTTGTGTCTGGGCTCAGCTACATAATCTGTCTTGGTCAATGAGATGTTAGCAAACACGACAGCTAGAGGTTTGAAAAACTGTTTAAGATTTTCCACTTTCTCTACTTCCTTGATGAAAATATGCCTGGAAAAGTCTTCAGGAGGATCAGATCTAAAGAACAAGGCTAAGTGGGCCCTCTTGTTCCTGATAGGTGACAGCCAACCAACCCTCAGACTAATGACAGCACAGGTGAGACAGCACAGGCAAGATTAGCAAAGCTCTTTAACAACCAGCAGGTGATTGTCAATGCCTGGATAAATCCAGATTGGAAAATCACTCCACCAAACCAGAACCCATGAGCTAAATAAATGGTTGCTGTCAAGACCCTGGGTTTTGTGGTTGGTGGTTGTGTATCATGATTGTTTCAATAAACAACTGGTGCTAGTGGACAAATGATTGCATCAAAGGAGTTCAATACACAATGATGTAGTATTTTTCACTCACCCAATTGACATTTTAAGTTTGACAACATGCAAGCTGATTAGAAGAGGTGAATAAAGTAGTGGAAGTATAGCTAATTATATCTTTCCTAGAAGGCAAATAACCAATGTATCTCAAAATTAAAAAAATATATATTTTTTCCAGTTATATCCATTTACCAGAAAATGCCATCATTTCATTCTTCTCTATGGCTGAGTAAAACGCCATTGTGTGTATGTACGACATTTTTAAAAATCCATTCTTCTACTGACTGGCATCTGGGCTGGTTCCATAATTTGGTTATTGTGAATCACATTACTCTAAACATTTATGTGCCTGTATCACTATAGTATAGTGATTTCAGTTCTTAAGGATAAATAACAAGGAATTGTATAATTGAATCATATGGTGGTTTTACTTTTAGACTTTTGAGGGGAATCTTCATACTGCTTTTCAAAGTGGTCGTACTGTTTTGCAGTCCCACAGACAATATTTGCATGTGCATTTATCCCTACATCTCGGCCAATGTTTATTAATAGTAATATTCTTGTTGATTACTATTCTAACTGGAATGAAATGAAATTTCTTTGTAGTTTTAATTTGCATTTCACTGATTACTGGGGATGTTGAACATTTTTTTTTTCATATAATTGCTAGCCATTTGTATTTCTTATTTTGAGAAGTATATGATTAGTTCTTTTGCCCAGTTATTGATTTTTTTAATGTTTAGGTTGTATTTATACAAATACTTGGGGAAAAATAATTGCTGTGTGTGTCAACATGCTAATTTTGTTTATAACTTTGGGAGGAGAAAGTAAGTATAGGGAGAAAGCAAGGGTGAAATTGTTTTCACAAGATTTAAATCCTTTTTAATTTTCTTCATTTAAAACCTGGGGTAACAAACACATTCATAAATAAAAGGAATAAGCTGTAAAACAATGAAACCACAAAAAAAGATCTAGGAGGCCAATATATAAATATTTAGTAGATCTGAGACTATGTTCAGTCATCCAAAGGCAGCTTCAAAAAAACAAAGAAGTCATTAAAAAATTAATAAGTCTGAAGATTTTCTATGTAATAAACACTGAAAGCAAATTAAAAGTTAATCAACAAAAAAATTTTTAAAAGCATTACCATCTTTCAAACATAAATAGATCTTCCAAAATGGGAGAAAAACATTAAAATGTATTTTAAAAACATTAAAATGTATTTTAAAATGTAAAATCTGCAGAACATACTAAAAAGAGGAACACAGTCAGCAATCATCCAAAAAAGGTATTGACATTAACAGCATATTATTTTTTTACCTTTTAAACTGAGAAAGAATAAATAATGCTTAAAAAGAGTACACTCATTGAGCATAATGAGCTGAAGTGAACAGATCCTCAGAGCTTCTTTTGGTGAGAATGTTAATTTGTAGATATTTCTGAAAAACAATTTGCCAAGGATGTAGAAAAAAATTACCAAAAGGAAATATTCAGGGAAAATAATAGTGGTTATCTCTGCATATGAGGATTAGGAACAAACCAATTTTGTAACTTTCACTTTAAAAAAAATTCGCTTAAAAACTGCTAATGCTCTAAAATGTCATAGTGAAGGTTCTTTGAGGCAGATGGTTTTGTCCACTTTATCAATTGTGCTGGACTCTGGGGTCAGGCTTATCAGAGGTTCTGAAAAACCAGCCTCTACCTCAGAGCAAAGCCTGTCCAAGGAAGGGACATGACCTTTGTCCTTGAAAAGACCCACAGAGCACTCCTAGGCACATTCCCACCCTGCTAAGTTGTTTATCTACAAATAACAGAAGAGATCTGCTGCACCAGGTGTCCCTGACTCAGTCAGGCTAGGTGGGGATCCATAGCAACCCCCTAGCAGCCACCAATCAGCATGAGACAGGGATATATACCTGGGATGCCAGATGACCCTCCCAATAGTTTATGGTGTTGGAAAACCATGTAGTTCAGCATGAACACCCCTCTTGGCTTAAACCAATCAGTTCAAATGAATCCCCCCTCTTGTAGTAACCAATCACCCCTACCCAACTTGTTCCTACCAGTGAATGTGCTAATCATGTTTTAGAGTTGTTATTTGATTTTCCCGCAGTGTGTGATGATTTGCTAAGAGATGCTCTGATGTATGTGGGGGTCCTGCCTTCTCCAAAGAATATATAAAACTGCTGCAAAGCCTGGGCTGGGGCCTCTCAGTGTGACCAGTTGCTGTGTGCGTGCGGAGGACTGAGCTAGCTCATAATAAACACCTCTTTGCTGCTTACATGGATCTTGGTCTCTGGTGGTCTTTTGGGGGTCCCGAATTCGAGCATAACAGTTCCTAATCATTGGGTGGAAACCATTATGATGAGATTGCAGAACACCAGTTTGGAGATGGAACACAGTCCCAACCAAATATCTCAACATTAGCAGAGCAATTGGAAGATGATTTCCAGACCATCTTTAGCTGTGGTCCTTGGGTGCTAACAATGCAAAGCAAATTCATGTTCTCTCTACCTTCTTAAAAATTTCAAAGTTATCAGAACAAGTGTAAATTACATTTGTATGAAAAAATAAAAAGTTTTCAAAGCTGAAGTTGGATATTTCTTTCAGGGAAAGGATTGTTCTCTATCAATAGTTAATCTAATGCCTCGTGTTTCTTTCAATCTATTTTCAATGTCTCAAATGATAAAATTTTCATTGTTATGTGTAAGAGTTTCCAACTTTTCTTCTTTTGTCTTTTTAAGATCTTAATATCCTGGGAACAATTCCCATTCTTCGTTGTACATTTTTCTTTTATTAATGTCTTCCCCTGGCCTTTGAAATTTAATTTCAAAAGCTCAAAGAAGTCAACCTTGCTATCGACTTTTAAAGCAGTAAAGGTTTGTGTGATGTAAATAACTTTTATCTTAATTGTTTTTGCTCTTTAAAAAAGATACACTCCTGCAAATCAGTGAATTTGTTTCTCTTTTTTTTATGCACACTGTCTATAGAAATCTTACCTTAATTATACCACTGTTGGAACTTAAAAATAAACCCTCAACATAATGGATTTATTCTTTTTTGGCTTAATTTTATTTGTTAGAAGTTTTGTTTGTTTGTTTGTTACCAAGTTTATATATATATATATATATATATATATATATATATATATATATATATATATCGATTTGAGTTTGATTCAACCCTGTCCTACAGCCACCTTTGAACTCAGTCTCTTTGAACCAGATCTGCTATGATGAAGGTCAGTCACTGCTTTCTTTGGGATTATAATACACACATGCCATTCTTCTTCCAAGTTTTACTCTTGTTCTTCTATTGAAACAGTTTCTGTGGAAAGAGATGTGTTCTTCATTCTCACATAATTTATAATGCTGTCCTAAAATCCCTTACATTAAATTAAATAAAACAAATAGGTCAAATAAAAATTGTCAGGGTCTGAGAAGGAAACTAATCAGGCATCTATAGATAGGTAAGGTCAGAAAATAGATGGAGATAAACAAAACCTTAAAATACTTCATTTCATCAAGGACAATAGAAAATATGAGCTCTAGACCACCGAACATTTTGAAAACATTCTGATTCTTTTTTGTTGTTTTGTTTTGTTTTTTTAATGTAATCCACCTGTTACTAAGCACCCTGTTCCTGGTCGTATTCTACAAAGCCAAATTTGCACCTTTTAAACTTTGTCAGGTGCCTTGTTACACATTTGCCATCCTGGCTGCCCTCTGCTTCGTAGAATACATAAGCCCTTTCTGCCTCAAGGTCTTTGAATTTGCAATTCCCTAAACTTTGTTTTTTTTTTCTTTTTTTTTATTAAAGGTAATTTTTATTAAATGATAGAACAAATTAAAAATAAACAAGTGATGGAATTGCTTTTTTTGCACATTTGCAAATTGACTGGTCACTTTATACTATATTTTACTCCATTTATGTATGATGTATCAAAATGCATTCTACTGTCATTATAACTAATTAGAACAATTCCCTAAACTTTGGATGGTTTTGTTCTAAATTCATAGAAGTGATTCTGTCCTATCTTTTAAGGATAAAGATGTCCCACTTTAATGGATTATCTTTTCATTAACTATTTTTTTAAATGGTTGTACCTAGTTTGTTTCTTTCCAAGCTCTCTTCAGAAGTTGAAATTATCTTTTATTTATTTGGCTTCTCACTTCCCTTTATAGGTGTTAGAACCAAGAGGGTAACAATAGTGCTAACAGACCATTAAGTATCTACCTACAAGTGAGCATTTAACACACAGTCAAAAAACATTTGGTAATGAACCGCCAAAGGTAAACCACCCAAAAACCTACACTAGTGACAGCACAGTTGTGGCTTTTCTGTAATGAACCATGACTAAAATATGTTTCACAGCAAAATTATTTTTCATCGCTTCTTGTTGCTGAGCATGTATACAAAGCTCAAAACAATACATCATGATGAATGGAAGCAAAAACTTTCAGAGCACATTAAGAATTTTAAGGTAGTCAAGAGATGGAAATATCTCCACCTAACCTTTATTCTTTTCTAGATCCTAGTACATAGTAGCTCCAGATAACATTTAGGCTTAAATAAGACATAGGAGTAAGCCGAGCTAAGCAGCAGTCCTAAAACAAGAAAGTCCAGAGAAAGACCAGACTTGTCTCCCAGAAGGGTGTCAAAGGTCAAAGGTGAGCTTACAGTAACAAGAAGGACCTCAAAGTTAGAAAGTGAATCCTCAGACTCCCTGTAGCTCTGCAGGGCCCTCTGCTCCTCACAGTGCCCTCAGGCTCACACACTGAAGGTCACCTATGCAAACATTCTCCCCTTTATTTGGGGGAGATAAGCTCTTTCTGTCTCAAGCAATTTATTTTCTCTGCTTGGAATCCTTTCCTTTTATTTACTCATAGGACTGCCATACTATACAAACCTCCCAGTAAAACATCATGCTCTTGTCCTTTAAAAAAAATCAGGTTTCATTCTGTACCAGCACTCACCCTTTTCTTAGAATCCATGGTGGCTTTTACTGATGTAGTGTTGTTTTGGTTTCTGTCTCCCCATTTGGCTGATCCCCAGTGGCATACATATTTGCATCCATGTTCTTGACCATGTGTGTCAGTTTTCTAGCACTGCCTTTATCAAGGGCCCCAGCCTGGGTAGTTTAAATCATGGATATTTGCTTCCTTTTAAATGTGGAGGCTGGAAGTCTGAGATAAGCAAGGTTGGTTTCTTTTGAAATCTCTTTCCTGTCTTCTCCCTGTGTCTGCATACTGTCTTCTCTTTGCATCTGTTTGTCCTTCTCTCCCCTTCGAAGAATAGTAGTCGTGCTCTTTTAGAGCCTGCCCTGTTGACCTTGTTTTAAATGAATGATCTCTTTGAAGACCTTATCTCTCAATATAGTTGTATTTCTGAGGTACTTGGGGTTATGATACACATTTGAGGAAGTTGAAAAAGAGATTCAATTCAGCTTATAAAACCCTTATTTTCCCTGCACCTTCCTTAGAGCTCAGCGCACAGTAGGAGCTTTTACAAAAAAAAATGTAAAAGAAATGAAAAATTTAGAGCAATTTTTTCCCTCTCAGTTACAAAGAAATTGGAGAGTCAGGGCATGATGTCAATTGCCTGTAATCCTAGCAACTCAGGAGGCTGAAGCAGTAGGATTACAAATTCAAGGCCTGTCCATTGGTGAGGCTCTAAGCAACTTAGAGACTCTATCAAAAAAAAAAAAAAAAAAAAAAAAAAAAAAAAAAAAAAAAAAGCCCCAGTACAAAAAAAGAGAGAGAGAGATAAAATGGAAATAAAGCACATTTGATCAAATCCACTCCTTCAAAATATTTTGAAAAAGTGTACTTCAAATAAAAGTACAGTAATCTTGGCTTTTAAATATAAACAGTCAAGATTTCTCTGAAAGATTCAGATAGTTGTTTTTTTTTTTTTTTTTTAAATGAATTTGTCCAGAAAGGATGATCTAATAAACTTTCCAGCCAAAGGAGCAAAGAGAGAAATCTTGAGGCTAAAAAATCTATGCATGATTTCAAAGACTCAGATGTTTTGAAGTACAGTGTTTAGCCTTAGTTGTATCAGACATGTGAAGAGTTTGTAAATTACATCTTCCTTGTAAATTAAGTCATTCCTCTTAAATCTGTGAAGAAGATATATTTGGAGTTAGGTCTTGTTAGATCAATAATTAGATGATACCTTCATAGCTTTCTCCATGTTTTAGAATAATTATGGGATTAGCCATAAATATTAATTCCTGTTCAATATGTATGTACTCTGGAATCCCAGGGTGTGAATAGCAATATCTTATTACACAAACCAGAGTATTCATTAAGTGCTTTTGGGTAATCTTTAGAGAGTACATTAAAATTCAGATGTTACTTTGCATATTTCTGAAGTGTTTCAAAAATAACTGGTGAATGCCTTCCTGGAGTAAAAACTTATTAATCGAAATATACAAATGAGGATCAGCATAAGAGAAAAAAAAAGTTAAGTGGTTACATGGAACCAACTTTCTCTATGATTAATCCAAAAGAAGGAAAATTTTAATAGAAGATAGACATTGCCAAACTCCTACCTCATTCATTTGGGCAGTGAACTCAAGAATGCTTTGTTGCTGCTGATGTCTTACTTTTTATTGTTATTTTTTTGTATGAATTTCATCTGTTTTTTTATATTAGAAGAATGTTTACATATTTTTGTGAAATACCATAAGAGAGGCCTTTATTTTCCTAATTTTTAAGGGTGCATTATAGTTGTATACACCAACGGGATTTGTTGTTACACATGTCTACATGCATACAATGTACAACATAGCAATATAATTTAACAAATATCACTCCCCAGCACTTCCTTTCTCCCTCCCCTCCTTTCACCCCTTCTTCCCTTTTCTTTACTTATCTGCCTTTGACTTTTAGTTGATCCACCCCACAAGCAACTTTTCTTTTCCTGATTCTCTCTAGCTTCCACACATGAGAGAAAAGCATTCCACACATGAGAGAAAACATTCTGAGTCTACCTGATTTCACTTAACATAATGTTTTCTATTTCCATCCATTTTTGTGCAAATGTCATAATTTTATTCTTCTTACAGCTGAATAGAACTTTACTGTATATGTGTACCACATTTCCTTTATCCATTCATCCATTGACGGACACCTGGCTGGTTCTATGGTTCAGCTATTGTGGATTGTGCTGCTGTATACATGTGTATGCATGGATCACTATAATAGGATGACTTTAGTTTTTCAGGACAAATACTCAGGAGTGGTATAGTTGGGTCATGTGATAGTTGTTGGTAACATTAAAAGTGTCTGTTTTTGAGGAAAAGGGAAGGAGTTGGGATAGGAAAGACAGTAGAATAACCTGGACATAACCTTCCTATGTTCATATATGAATACATGACCAGTGTAACTTCACATGTACAACCACAAAATGGGAAGTTATACTCCATGTATGTATAACACGTCAAAATACACTGTCTTATATATCTAAAAAGAACAAATAAAAAAGTGTCTGTTTAACTCATTTTCCCATTTATTAATTGGGTTATTTGATTTTTGTGTAAAATTTGTTGAGCTCTTGATATATTCTAGATATTAGTCCTCTGTCCAAAGAGTAGCTAGCAGAGATTTTCTCCCATTCTGTAGGTTCTCTCTTCACATTCCTAACTGTTTTCTTTGCTGTGCAGAAGCTTTTTGATTTGATGTTTCCCATTTATTAACTCTTAGCATTATTTGCTGATCTTTAGGGGTCCTATAGCTTGTGCTTATGTACTGGGATGTAGCCCCTATATTTTCTTCTAGGGAGTTGCATAGTTTCTAATCTAAAACTAGAGCTTTTTTAAAAAGTACAACTAGTAGACAGTTTGATGATTTTTTTGTTTTCTTTTTTAAATGATCATATGATTCACTTGTTTATTTAAATGTATAATTCTAGAATTTTAGCATAGGTATAGATATTGTGACAATAATAGTATAAAAAACAGTTTTATCAACCAAAAAAAAAATCCCTGTGTTTTCTCTTTACAGTCATCCTTCCTTCTAGTCCAACACTTTTCATGCAATGATGATCTCCATCTCTACAGTTTTGCCTTTTCAACAGTGTCATGTACCTGTAATCTAAAGAATACATTAAAATTCACATGTTACTTTGCATAAGAGTAGTCTGCAAAACTTAAGGAAGTGTTTCAGAAATAACTGGTGAATGCCTTCCTGGAGTAAAACATAGACTATTGGCCTGACTATTAAAAACACAGACTATTAGCCTGAGACTGGTTTCATTCACTTGGTATAATATCCTAAGGTCCATCCGAGTTGTTGAATATACCAGTACTTCCTTTCTTTTCCTTACTGAAAATAATGTTCCCTTTTATAAATTTACTCGTTTATTTATCCATCCTCCTTTTGAAGATATTTGGGTTGTTTCCAGTTTGTGAGTAGAAAGGCTGTAAACATACCATTGCAGTTTTTGTGTGAACACACATTTTTGTTTCTATCTGTAAATGGGGTAGGGGATGGAGGGGAAGTGCTTCTGTGATTCATATAATTTGCATCTCTTCATGATAACATCCTGAGTTCTAGTCCTATCCTCCAAATCTCTCTGGGGCAGGAAAGAAGAAGACTAAGTCAAGTGACTGAAAGTTCAAAGGTGGTTATTGACAGCTGCAAAACACACCTAGAGGGCAAGCATGTCCGCATTCATAGAGCCCTCTATCCTGGGGTCAACGTTGCTTTTAACCTGTGACGTGGGTTCACATTTTCTTTCCATTAAGTTCAGAAACTAAAGAGTTTCTTCTCTTTTTTTTAAAATGACCTGAACTAAAGTTTACTTCATTTTTTTTTGGAACCATCCAGATAGTCTAAAAATAACTTAAAAGATAAAGCAGCACCCTAATAAACTCCATAAAATAATTCTGCAACAAATTTCAATTCACAGGCATGGAATAAATGAGATGTATTCATATATACCGATGTTATATATTAAATGCATGATCCACGTAAGTATAAATGCATTACATGAATGCATGTAATTGTATAAATTGCTTTTTTGAAAACCTAGAATCAATTAATAGTGCTTAATACTGGTAAATCTCTCAGTTGGAGTACTAGAATACTAAGGACCTTTTTGAGTGAACAAAAAATAATAATAATAATATTGACTCTGTGCCTACATACCAAAATTGTGTTAAAGACTCAGAAGATAATAGTTATAAAGACTTTTTAAATCCTTAGAGAAAGTTTTGTGTGAATAATTTTTCCCATTTGCATACCTCATATGTATGTTAATAACAAAGTTTCTCAGGAGAAGACTTCCTGCCAGGGGCACTATATATTAAAGGTGATATTAAGTTATGTTTATTTTGTGAGAGAATAAAATTGCCCTGGTGTATCAAGAGGAATGTAACATATAAACTCAAAATAAAGTCACAGAAGGAAAAGTGATGCATTATTTCAATAACATTTTATATTCTTATTGCACATTTCATCATGAAGATCAATGAAATGATCCAAGGAATGATAAATGCCAGAATTACTCAACCTCCTGTCTTAGCAAATTATCTCAAGAATAGAAGACACCCACTCAGCGACACTGTTCAGTGACTTGGGATCAGAAGTCAAAATCTCAAGAAAAGTCACTGATTTTTCATTTGTCATGTCAATCAGATCATGAGTCAGGTGGGAGGCTGACCAAAGAGAGTAATCAAACTACACATTATGATTTTTTTTTGCATCTAAATATATGCATGTTTTCTTTTTAACAAATTAAAACAAAATTCACACAATTCAATTGCTTGTTATTGTTATTTTTTTTCACTTTTTCTGTAAGGAACTTATATCAGATGTCTCAATATTATGGACTAAAAGGCAAAAGGGAGAGAGTCAGGATTTTCTTCACAGTTACTTTAACTTTATTCAGGGGTGGGTGATGATATTTTTTTCCCCCTGAACTCTCCCAGCCCTTGGAGAATGCACATCACACATAGTCTATCCATCTCAATGCTTTCCATCCCCACTGAAATAACAATCTCCATCAGACATGCTGTTGCTAGGATACCATTTAATAGAATTACTGTAGTGTAATGTATTCGTAATATATTCATAAAGGAAGAATCTGGAGATAAATAAGAAAATAATTATAACAACTTTGTCATGTTTATGTAACTTGATGCATTAATATATATATATTTATCTAGAGGCATTATTTTAGGGGTAGGGAAAAGGTAGATTTATTTCCCATTTAGAATATTCTTAGTGATTCATTGAACACGTTTCTCATATTCCAAACACTTGAAAGCATTTCAATTAAAGAGGATAATTAATCCACAAATCTACATTCCTAAATTTCTCATAATCAATATTGCAGTTGATTGGCACAAATGCTGATATCTGACAGAGGGAAATTATAAACATTTGATTTGAAAGAATGCTTCACTTGTATTTTTTTCTAGAAAGAAGTATAAAGTATCTCAGTTTAGAGATTATGTACTTTATTATTGAAGAGTTTCCTCAACTATTGACTCATCTACAAATGAATCATAATTAAAATCATACACAAACTAATGGTCATTTGTGCATTTTAATCACAGGACATGCTTTATAAATAGAATATACCCATGCCAAAAACCTATAGATAAGATCTGACATCAGTACATACATATATTTTTAGAAACTCATTGGATGATGAGTAACCAGAAAGATGATAAGTAACCAGAGTAGAGACCTAAAATCTATGGAAAATTGAATGGCATGAATAGCAGGATTTTAAGTGAGAGGACAAAGGTGCTCATATTTTTAGAATTGTGTATTAATTGTGTTCATAGACTATCAGGATCACAGTACATAATTTACACTAAGAAGAATAATTTTAACTCTTAACCCTTATAATGTATGCCTTGTATCAGGACTCTCAAATATTTCTCATTTATAATACAGAAACTATTTTGCAGTAGGCAAAATAAATGGATAGCATGAGCAACTAACTCCATCTGTAAATTTTTAAAAATAAAGCTGGAACTGAAAATTTCACCTCTAAAGTATGAGTTTTGGATTTGAACATTTTTGCAAGTGAAAGGTGAAAAAACACAGCCTGCCAGGAAATGGAAAATAGAATTATTTTTCCTCTTATCAGTTTATGAAAGTGACTGTAAAATGTGCAAATATCACCATTGACATTCAGGCAATCCCTGAAAAATAGGTTTGAGTAGGTTGGAGAATCAAATATCAACTAAACTAGGTGAATTATGCGTGACCAAAATCGTAATCCAAAAGCCATAAGTTATAGAGTGTACTGATTTTTTTTCCTTAATTCTAGTTTCTTAAATTGATAGTTCAATGACTATGGACAAATATTTTCAATATCCCCTGCCGCTCCCCCCCCGCCCCCCCCCATTTGCACCCACTTGCACAAAAGGTTTCACTTCATACTTATCATGGACACTCAGGCTAACTTAGAAAGTTATTGAAATCCTTCATTTTATGAAAATTCAAAAAACAGGGAAGCTGGCAGGATTTTCAACTGTTGAAAGAGAAATCATTTTGAATTCCTACGTTTGCCATCCTTCAAACCTTTTACCTCCAGGCTGAAATGCAGCCAGCTAAAGACCAACCTTTCCCTCTGATTCTTAGAGGGAAACAACCTGCCTGTTGCCTTTCCTTTCTGCTGTCAGCCCCAGGCAGACCAGCTGCCTGCCGCTGGAGGAGGGCAGAGGAGGCTTGGAGGATCTCAGAGGGGCCTCTGATTCCTCCAGCCCTCAGGCCACAGGGCTTTCAAGTCTGCAGCTGTGTCCCAGTCTGGCCACCTTGTTCTTACTGCTTTCAGGTGTTTCCCAAAAATCTGTGTTGGAATTTTAGCATAAATCATTAAGTGGGGGAATTGTGAAAAGAATCAGTATTCATGATTGGCAGCAGTTCATAAGACAGAGTCTTCTATGTTTCAGTGGTGAATTTTGATAATAAAGGCATAGAAATCTCACTTCTTCCCTAGTGGTTTTAGTTTTGTAGAATTATTTTATAGTTTAAAATTTTTGACATCATAATTTTCTATCATGTAATCAATATGAATTCAGTACGTACTTAACATTGAAGAAATTAAAATGGTTCTATGGGATTTGTTACAAAATAGACTCCAATGCTAGAAACTTGGCAGTGCAAAGACAACACCCTCTCTTTGAGAGTGGAAATGTGCCCCAACTTTTCATATTGATTCTGGCCAGAAATATATTTATTTTGTTGCCTTTGAACTCACAAGACTAGATATTAAATTATTGACTTTGTAACTTTGCTTATCAACTGAAGAAAGGAAGGTAAAAATATGGTGTATGACCTTTAGCTCTCCATTTCTATGCCCAAGGTAGACATTACCAAATTTATATATGCCTTCAAAATCTCAAATCGGTGCAGTAGATGACCACTGTTAATCTGTACACATTGACTCCTATGACACGACAAAGTATTCTGGCAGGAATGACTTCTTAATACGCTAAACCTCTGTGCTGGATCTTATTAACAGGAAGGTGCATCTGAATAGCTCAGAGAGCTTTCCAACACACACATACCCAACTTGCAACACCATAAAGTTTGATTTTGTAGAAATAAGGTGAATCATAATATACACATTGAAAACAGAACTTTCAGCTGATACCGATGTATTAGGTATGTATTGTAGTGTAACATAATTCCCATTACAAATCTATAAATATTAACAATGTTGGTCTGTTATGTGAGACTTCAGATGACTTGGTTTCTAGTTCTGATCCAGAAATTCATGAGCCTTCCTGAGCTTAGGCAGGCATATGGTTAATCGCCCTAAGGTTCAGGTACTTCATTGGCAAATGGAATTACCAAGATGTTGCCTGCATTTCCTATACTCATTGAAACTCAGAAGGATTTCTGGCTTAGCCCTGCCTATCAGTGTGACTACAGACAAATCAATTCAACTCGGGGTCCTCGGTTTCTTCATATTTGAAAACTGGATTGTATTATTAGTTCAATTATTCTTACTCTATTCTGAATTGAGTTCTCAGGGTAAATGTAAGTAGGTCAAGGGCAAGAGTGTAGATCAAGATCCCTAGCCCTCTCCCCTCACTTCAGCCACAATGTCTTGTTTCCATGTTAGATATTTATGAGAGATTCTGCTGCAGCCAAATATATTTTAAAACACCAAAAAAAAAGGTGGTCACTAAGGTCATATCCAGCTCAAAATTCTTTCAATGTAATTCATAGCATCGTTTGTTAGTGTGGTTTATAAAATGAAAATATGTAAAACTGAGTGTCCTTGGAAGTGTTCTAGTATAAGCTGAAATTTCCTGAGCTTTCTAAATGTCCTAACCTTGCTGTGTTTTTATTGTCAGTCTTGGCTTAATTCCTTTTGCCTTTGAAGTCTTGTAAGTGAACCAACACATTCCTGATCCCACTCTTTCTTTCTTTTTATTTTTTTTCTTGTTTTGATTTCCAGGAAGTTTAAACATTCAGCCAAAAGTTAATTTTAATGATTTCGTAGGGCTCTATAGCTACCAATCTACATTCTTTCTACATCTCTGGTTTTAATATTTTATTTTCATACTGATGTTGAACAATTTTTTAAAATTGCTTCTTATATTATTATAAGTCACTCCATATACTTTGTGAAAAAAATAGATAAAATAAGTAGAAAGAAAAAGTGAATTTATGACTCTTTCTTCCTCATTCCAAGGAAATTTTCCACTTGTCCCAGATTACTCATCACTGAGTGACCAATCCAAGTTGATGAGCCCTCAACCTTAGTCCTCCCTATTACATTTTATTTATTTATTTATTTATTTATTGGATTATCATTTTCTTTTTAATTTGAAAGTGTGAGTTCACATTCTCATTTGAGTTTCCTCCACCATAAAGTTCTTTCCATAGTCGCTGGGAAAGCTGAAATGCTAGATCCCACTCTCATCCGACTAATCTCAACCAAATGCAGACATCAGCCAATTTCAACAAAGGTAGAAGATAGGTTTGTAGCAGTTCTCATGCCTCTCCTTTTCCACCTGACAAGGGGCTTAGCAATAGCTACACAGCTACTCTTGAAATATGGAGGTTCAGGGAAGATTCCTGAGTCCCTGTATTAACCACCTTAATCTCCAACCCAAGTCATGTCTTTGGTAACCAGCGCTCCTTGAAAATAACATAGCTAAGTGAGAAAGTTGTCTTGGTAATTAGGTCTTTTCAGGGTTTTGTTCAATTTATCCTTCTTGTAAACCCTATCCACATATCCATAATGAAAATGCCCAATTTTGAATCACTCTGTACAGATGATCCACACATGCAAATTAGAAAAGATTCTATTCAACAATTATTTAATTTATAATGTGCCTACTATGTGTCAGGCTCACAGGTCACACGAATAAAGAGATTGGTTTAGAAATTCAAGGAAGAGTCCAGGAGCAGGTGGACATATGAAAAGTATTGTAGATATTAAAAGGACTCTCAATGCAATGCAGTAACAGAAAGATAAAGGTCTTTGAAGTGTGTTTCAGAGTGTGGGGCATTCTTAGCTGACTTTGAATGCTCCAGGTGGGTTCCATGGAAACACATGTTTATTCATAAAAACTATTTAAGAATTTACCAGATAAAGAAAGTTGGGAGAGATTTCCTGACTGAGGAAGTGGCATCAAGTATCAGGCAGGCAAAAACCACAGTATTTTTTTTTATGAAGAAAATATAATATGTGAATGCAGAATGGCTAGGAATGTCGTTGATGAACAAGAAAGTGTCTTAGAAGGAGCTTCTGCTAATATTAATGCATTTGGACTTTATTCTGTAAATTATGACAGAACCCTTGAAGCTTTTTCAAGCAGAGAAGTGATCTTCCTCCACAAATTCTGTTCAGTTTTACATAAGTCTTGAAATGGTTTGTTTGGATAAACCTCTGCTTCTAATTTGCTTTTACATTTGCACATCAAGAGATTATTTTTATGGAAAAGCACTTGTAAATTATATGAGACCACTTCTGTAAATGCAACTCCTCTGAAAACATTTTGGAAATACAGCTGTAGAATATTTTAAAGCATATATGTTTACATTGGAATCCAGATACCTAAATGTGAGCCTGTTTCTGAATGTTAGCAAGGAATCAGTCGCTAGCAAATGCATAGCTCATTTACTGAGGTTTACATTTTACTGATGCAAGCTTAATAAGGCAGTAGAGACTTCAGTATACATTTCTCAGTAAAATACTGTTAGACTTATGCAGATCTGTTTCTGATGCTGCCATCATTTGACCTAACTGGGTTTTACATATTTGCATGAGTGCTTAATTTTTTTGCAACATATTTTCAGGTTTCAAAGTATTTCAATGTACTCTCACTTTTTGTTCTTTTCAAATGAGAATCTAAAATGTGACAGTTGACTACGTTTTATGAGGTGGTTTGGGACATTTCGAGCCTCTTCATTTGGAGGTTACAGTAGTGGCAACCTCAATATCCTGACAGGTGTATTTATGGGAAGAACATGAAAAAAAATCTAGCTGATTTCTTCCTCTCTTAGCCCTGTTACTCTTCCTCCTCCTCCTCCTCCTCCTCCTCCTCCCCCTCCTCCTCCTCCACCTCTTTCTTCTTCTTCCTGTTCCTCCTTCTTCATTCTCCTCCTCCTCCTCCTTCCTTTTATCCCTGCCTATTCCTTTTTTACTTAGTTTTGAATAGTTAAGAGTGATTAAAATAATTTTCTCCTCTTTATTTCTACAAAATGAGCCATATTAGTTTTCCAACCTCCATTTAGGTTACTATCTCAACAAAGAAGAAATTTATTTCAATGCTGATCTTCAACACTGAGCATAACAACAAACTCACCTTTTACTCTGAATAGTAGTGATTACTACAACAATAATAATAGCTGCTGGTCATTGCTGATGCATGGCTTTTACAGTGTACATATGGGTCACAGGAACCATCATCTTTTATTTTTGCAATAATTCTATAAGGCTGTCATTAATGTTCTCTCCATTTTGTAGAGGACAAAAACTATGTTTATTCAAGTTGAATAAATTTTCCAGTATCAAACCATAAATATATGTCTTCACTCCTAATCTCTCTGATTTTAAAACTGTTTTGTTAACTTCACCCCATGTCTGCTTTGAGTAATTGATTCATTCATATAGTAAAACATAATAGATAGATTATCATTGGTGAGAACTTGTATTAGAAAATTGCATGGGTCCACTAGGCACAGTGGTGCATTACTGTAATCCCAGTGGATCTGGAGCCTGAGGCAGGAGAATTGAAAGTTTAAAGCCAGCCTCAGCAACCTAGTGAGGCCCTAAGCAACTTAGCGAGACCCTGTCTCTAAACTAAATATAAAAAGGCCTGGGGATGTGGCTCAGTGATTAAGTGACCCTGGGTTCAACCCCTGCTACCAAAAAGAAAAAAAGAAATTGGAAAGACCCAAAGAGGAATGAATACAGGATTCTGTTCTCATGAATGAGAGTTTATAATACTAGAAAGTCCAATAATATATAGAAAAAGAAAACACTAAAACAACATATGTTATCCAAGTTCCAAGCTGGACATCTGGAAGAGATTTTAGCACACAACCTCACCAATGACCAATGAAATGCAAGCTGGAATTGCCTTTAACTATCCATACACACTGACCATATCGGTGAATATTCTAAAGTCTGCCACTGCTAAGTGCTGAAGAGGATGGAGAGCAAAAAGTTCTGTGGAATCAATTCTTTTCAATCTAGAAAATGTAAAAGTACATGTATGCCAAGTTGTAGAACTTCCTCTCCTAGGATTTCCCTGATTGATTCTCTTGCACAGCTGTACACGAGAGACACAGAAGTATGCTTCATTGAAGCATTGTCTGTAATAACAAAAATTATGATAAAACAAAAGTTGTGATGGATCCACGAAACACGATAGGACAATTAAAATAAATAAGCTAGAAATACATGCATTAACATTAGTGCAACTCACAAAATATTAAATGAAAGAAGTGGATCACAAAATTTATGAACAGAACAATTCTCGTCATATAAAATTTTAAAATAGGCAAAGTGAAGCTACTTTTAAACCATATATACATAGGTGCTACAACTATAATTTAAAAGCAGGAGAATGATTATCGCAGAGATTAGATCATTGCTAGCCTTTATAGCAGAGGCAGGGTGATGTGCACATATGTATGCTACTGGCAAAAGTCTATCTCTTAAGACAGGTGATAGTTCTATTAGTGATTTCCAATCAGGTTTTATATTTACAGTTGTCTTCTATATACAAATAACTTTTCAAATACACACCTTTTTAAAAGACTGAATTAAGAAAGTCTTCATAAGGGCAATGTCATTTATACATGCATTAGAAAACAGAATTTGAAGTTATGGAGAAGGGGTGAAAGGGCACCATGGTCAATATTGCTGTACAACCTGCTGCTAACTTGGAGTGAGGGCTTGATAAACTATGAAATGAGCATTCAGGCCTATTGTGGAGTGAAGGATGCTAAATAATTCACATGTGTGTGTACTGGAGCATGAGGGAGGAAACACACAGGTGAATAAGGGTTGTTATGAACAACGGTTCCTGGAGATGAAACAGGACATTAGAATCAACCACATCTGATGTTCCTGAAAAAGTATCTATCATAGGAGGGTCTAAAAATATGCTTGGTAAGAAGCAAGACTTATTTAACAAATACAGTGATGGAAAATGTAGTAGACAAGTTCATTTGAAGAGCCCCTAAAAGGTATTAACAATCTAAAAAAAACCATTTTAAATCAATATTTATTACATAAAAACTGGTAGTTATGTAACATGGTGTGGGGGGAAAAAAACTAGGTAAATATTCTGATACAGAGAGTACAGCTTTCCTTGAGAAAAACTCCACAATAAAGCCAATAAAGTAAAGCAAAGAGTGTTCAGACCATTACAATTCAGACACAGAAACGGTGGAAAAGATGTTTCAGTATGAACCAAAATCCCCCCATAACCTGAAAGAATTCAGGCCACAAGCAATCTGGAAACCACAAATTTTACATGCTTTCATGGGTCAAAGAAAAAGTAATGGTGGGCAATGTAATTAAATGAAGAGAGGCCATGTTGCCCACAGGTACTCCAAATCAACTTTGCAAAATGAGCCCTTCAGGTCTGCTTCCTGGATTCAATCTTCAAACTAGCCATCTGCCTCTCAGTGGCCAATTTGGCTTGGGTAAGGCAAAGGCGAGGACTTGTAACCATAGCACCCCCTGAGTCCACTGGGTCTGATAGTTACCATACAGCACTTTCAATCACTGTAGCATGCTGTATTCCTTTCTCAGTGTTGTGTTGAGAGTTGGGGGGAGATTGGAGTAGAGCAAGTGATTTCTATTCATCCTTGAGTAAGGTGGAATCTAGTCTTACCTTTTAAAAGTAGTGTCAATTCATTGAAGAAGCACAAAAACCAATATTCGCATTTAGGTTTGGATTTTAAAAGCTCAGGAACTAGCAGAGGTCATGGTATTCAGCACATTCTTGATGTTTTAGCAAATGAACCATATTAATAAAAATTATGTTCCAAAGTTATGATACTAAGCTGTTGTTATCTACTACACTAGAATGCCTCTGGATCTCATGGAAAAATATGTAATAAAATTATGTGATGGTAATATTATCAATAATGATGTAATCACAGTGACATTAATAATAATATGAGGGAATTCCTTCTGAAATATTATTCTGTAATAGAATAGGTTGAGTGTAAATAAGCAGTGATCATTTGTAGCTCATGGGCAATTCTGTGCTTAATTTTTCATATTGTAATTTGCAGTAAAAATTACAACATCAAGAGCTATACTTTATTTGACCATAGGAAAGCTGCATTTTCTTTATTATTATCCTTCAGTAAAATTATTCATTCTAAGTTACTCAAAGTCTCCTTTTTTTTCCAACTTTCAGACAATACAGTGAAAATTATTAACACACTCTAAACTTAGATCCACATTAAATAAACTATCTTTCATTATTGCTGCTCCCAAACTCCTCTGTTATTGTTGTTGTTATTTCTAAATAGATCACTTGAAATTTTAGGTTGCATATTTGGTGATTCTAAGACTGAAGAGTGTCTAAACTGTGAAGCACCTTAATTTCTTCTGCTACTCTTGACCAATCAAGTCAAATGACTCTGTTATTCCTAAAGATATCCTCCACCAACGTGTAAGACAGAAGCTGCATTTTGGCTCCCCTACTTACTAGCTGAAGGGCTTTGGAAGAGGCACTTAAATTCTCTGAAGCTTACTTGTATGATCTATAAAGTGGAAAATTCCAAATGAAAGAAGAACAGCATAGTGCAAAATCCAAAGGAATTACATAGGAAAGGGGAGCTGTCCACAGGGACCCAATGTCATACGCTCAGCATCTCAGAATTTGAGCCAGTATTTCATTAGTTTTGGAATCATTAAAGGAGGCAATTTATACTAACAAACTTTGCAAGACATGGAATTTTGAGGACAGTTCATGTTGATTCCCTATTATGGAAGAGAAGCAGTTTCCTAAGCAAAATCTAACCCATGCAGAGGTCCCCCCACACTGGGGACAGTTACAGCATATGCTGAACAAAATTTGCCATAAGCTTGTTCAACTTATTGTTACCAAATATTATCCAGAAATCTCCTATGGCGGAGCAGGTTATGCTCTCTGATAGGTAGGTACAGGTCGAAAAAGCACTATCTTTTTATGGTTACTTTCTGGCTACACAGAGACCAAACCAATACTCTCTAATGACAACTTTTCTGTACTTTGTCAATTTCAGCACTCGAAGTGTTTCCAGAAGTACCCTCTATTTAAAAAAATTTGTTATGTTGCATCTTATTAATATATAGACAATTGCAAAATCATAAATAAGTAGAAAGACTAGCAATAATGAACATTTATGCACTCATTGCCCAGCATAATCATCATTGACGGACTGTGTTCATCTATGCTGCCCTTTTCTCTGCCGTCTCCTTTAAGAGCTGCAACAAACCCATGTGTGCACCCATCATGACCATGGTTTTCCAAACTAGCTGAAGCATTGAATGATCATGTCACTCTGCAGAGGTCAGACCCAGGAATCAAAGACAGCTCCATCTGTTCTGGAGCCTTTTCTCTGGCCTACTCTTGTATGTTCTGTGAAAGTTAGTAGCGTCTAGAGCCATATGAATTGCTATATCAGTCAGAGCACTGCCATAAAATAGATGGGATACTTAAATTGGGTAATTCGAGAATGGGTCAATAAAGTGACTATTTACAAAAGATAAATGAGGGACCAGGAGCAAGAGGGAATGTTCACTAACTCTGAGCCCAAAATATGCAAAGGGATTAGTTCTTACCAGAACCCAGATTCAGAAGTGCCTGTGTGCAGAGGGTCACTTGGTAGGCGCCATTACTAACAGTTAAAGGACACAGCCAGCCTGGGTGAGTCCAAAACCAATGGTCAGAGGGCATCTCATGTTCTTTGTTGATTTTCTTGCTTTATTCAACCAAGTCTAATTAAATGTCAAAAGTCAGGATAATCCATTTCTAAGTCCACAGAAGTAGCCTCCCAGGACCCAGATCAGAGGGAAAGGATAAATATGGAGGGGAAGGAAGATAACATCCAAGATGTTATAATATCCAAGAAGATAACAACTGCATAACAAATGCAGAGATGATGTGGTATGTTATTTTGAGACAGTTGACTGTTCTTATCAAAAATTAGGAATGCTGGTGGAAAACAATAAAGGGCAATGTATCTTTCATTAGAAAAATCTTTGTAATTTTTTACATTGATAATGTGAATAGAATTTTCCCAGAATATCTAATAATGGCTAAATTTGAATCTGATTCAAATAGTTTAAAAATGGGTTTATATGAAATGTTTAAAGCTACTTGTGGCCTGAAGAGTTTGTGATACATATATGTTCTTAATTAATGTATATTGAACATATGTTGATATAGTGTAATCCATTTGTTTTTTTCCCATTTGGATTTTAAATGACATAAGGAAGATATTAGGAAAGAATAGTGCAGAATATGAAACAGACCTTTCTTTTCTGATTTTACTGGTTATCCAAAGACAGATATTTATTATGGTGATCTCCTCCCTTGGTGAAATTCAGAATCCCTGGGGGAACTTTGAAAATATGCAAGTGTTCATATCCACCCCAGCCATACCTAGTCAATCAGAATCACCAGAGGAAGGGCCCAGCTAATGCACTTATTAAATACTCAAGAAAGGATGATCAGGCCGAATCAGGGTGAAGACAGCTTCATGTGTTTTGAACCTCTTAGCAACAAAATCTTGGTGTATCTGAAAGTTTGAATGTGGACCGAGGAAATCCAACAAGTTTGCTCAAAGTAACCTTCATAAAGTTAGAAATTTCCATCACTCCTTTTCACTGATTTATTCTGAATGCCTAGAATAGTGTCTGCCACAGAGCTGTATGTATTTGATTTGTTGAATCGATTAATTATTTCATTTCAAAATGAGATAATGCACACAAAGAATTTAGCATGGTGACTACCAAATGATGGCCTGATACCAATTTATTCACTTTGTTCTTCTATTAAATGATTGCACTCATATCTGCTTTGATTAGCAAATTGTTCAGTCTCTCCTTCTTGGTATTTCTCAGTTTCATGCTACACCAAACACTGGGCAGGCTGAGAGAAATCAAGGATTGTGTAAACTGCCATTATTCCCATAGTCATATTGTCATTGGAGAAGACAGACCTCCATAGTCAGTCGAATGGATATTGCTTATTCACTGCTGAGACTCTTATTCTCTCTTAGCTTGCCCAGCTGCTATAACAAAATACTATAGATTGGGTGACTTACAAACAGCAGGAATTTATTTCTTACGGTTCTAGAGGCTAGAAAGTCCAAGCTCAAAGCACAGGCAGATTTGGTATCAGGTGAGGGCCAATTCTTTGTGGACAGTGCTTTCTTGCTTCATTCTCAGAAGCTGGGAAGGTAAATAATATCTATCAGGTCTCTTTGGGCACTTATCCCATCCCTAGTCTCCTTCTAGGTGCATCATCTTTTAGTACTATCGCATTGGGATTATGTTTCAGTGTATGAATTTGGGGAAGGGACACAAAAATAAGTTGTTGGTTCCAATTTATGCCCCATCCACAAAGGTTTTTCTTGCTCATTCCCCTTATTGCCTGTGCTGGTGCCAGCCGGACCATGACCTATGCTAGGACAACCAGGTCATAGGAACATCAGCGCTTCATTTAGAAGAGCTTTTTTCATGAAAACTGAGAGTCCCATGTGACTAAGTTGGAAGCTCAAAGGCCCCTTTCTTGTTCTTTTGCCACTTGCCTGAGAAGTTCTTACAAAGGTTAATTTGTCAAGGCTTCTTCCTTTTTCCTCTCCCCTCCTCATAAGAGCCCTCTTCTCAAGTTTTATAGAGAAAATAATTTGGAATCTGCAGTGTTGGTTATTACAACCACCTGAGACTTTAACCCACACTGCAGAGTAACACACCTTGAATCCCTACCATACATCAGACATTAGATAGTAGCCTAAGGTAGATTTAGGAGAGCATGCTCTGCCTATCATTATTTTAATAGGTTTCAGTAATTAGAACATTCCCTGGTCCCATATTCCATGATCCTACTTACATGAGAGGTGTAGAAGAAGCAGGTATATAGAGACAGAGGTTAGATTAGTTGTCACAAGGAGCTGGGAGAGATGGGGGCATTGGAGTGAGGGTATGCCTAAGTGGGGCAGGGTTTATTTTCAGGATATTGAGAGTTTTCTAACATTGATTGTGCTGATGATGCACATCTGTGAGTATACTAAAAGTAGTGAATCTAAATGGATGAATTGCATGGTGTATGAATTATATCTTGAAAAGCAGTTTTTTTAAACAGTGAAAAAATAATTCCTCAAAAAATAAGTTCAGAAGCACTCTTACTAAAATGCGTTTGCATGGTAAAAATTCTGGAAAATGCTACAATCAAGTAAGTATAAACTTATTTGCACATGGGTAGCCATGTGTTTTTATTTTGCCTCATTATATTCACTAAAATCTGTAATCTTTTTCCCCTAATATTTTCCTAAACACAAATTGGGGAAGTACACATATTTGACAAGTACTCTTTTTAATCTTCACAACAGTTCTTCATGAGAATGGTTATTCTTATTTTAGCAGAAGAAAAAATTGAGATGCAGAGATGTTAATAAATTTATGCACAAGTGAGGGCTGAAGTTAAGGCATGCCCCAAATTCCCTCCCATACTCACGTAATCAAATGCTAAGCAGACATTTGAATGATGATACAATTTTATATTTGTTGATTTGGAGATATCTACAGTAAATCTTGAGGAAATAAAGCAGTGGACACATTACTTATATGATATGCATTTTAGAAAAAGGAGATATTCACATGAGTAGGACAGTATTGTGTGTCTGTGCTTCAGTATAAGAAAATACACTAAAAGGTGGCAATATTATTGACAAATTAAAATGTTTTTAATTTATGAATTTATTCTAATTTTTCAACAAAACTTATCTATTTTTTGTAAACAAAAATGAAGATAAGTAATCCTCTCCTCCTACCTCCCACCCTTTCATTATTCTTTCTATAAAGACAAAAAAGCATCTTGAAAAGGGTTTTATATGATAGAGAGTTATAGTGAGGAATCTCAAGTATCTTTTTGTGGGAATATGAGTAATTTGAGCTTCTAATAAAATTTCAGAGATTGACATTGATTTTAATATTTTTGGTTTTTAACTTTAAAACTCTGCTTTTATCTTCACATATAATGAAATCTAGAATAGTTGCTTTCTTTTTATATTTGATAAGTATAAAAAGCACAGAGATTAGAGTCAGAAAGTCTCTGAAAGATAATTGAGTTAAACCCTTTGATTTGAAGATATGGAAAACTGAAGTACAGAGAGGTTAAACAATTCATTCAAGCTCACACAGAGTGTTTGAGAGGGTGAAGGTTGAAGGTTGACCTTGACCTTTCTCAACTCTCGACTCTCTTTCTGCTAAATGACAAGATGTCCACACACACACACACACAAAAAAACTTGATTTGCTCCATACTGTCCATGATGATTAAAAACATGCAAACTTTTTTGCATCAGCAAAACCAATCAGATGGGACCCAGCAGGTTTCTCAAGACCAAAGCTTTCAAATCTAAAAAAAATAAAAAATAACAGAACAAATGTGTTCAATATTAGCTCTTTGCAGAACATGCCATGCTGATGTAATATCACTTGTGCCAGCCAGGGAGAAGTTGCTGGGCCATCTTTTCAATCCTGGCCACAGGTTGACGTGCTTTCAAATTGGGTTGCATAAAATGCTCTACTGTAAGGGGTTACCCTATGAGATTTTCCTTAATGTAGATCTGTGATATGTTTTGACTTTCATCAGAGGAATGCAAAGGGCTCATGAAAGCTCAAGAAACATGATTCAGAGGAGTTCAGGGATTTTACGTTTCACATTTTATTAGTCAGTCTTCAATTAAATAAGAAGAACCACCAGAGGAGATAGTGGTGTGTGTGCAGAAGAAAGAAACAAAGAACAGTCAGTACACCAATACCCTCCCCCATCCAAACTGATGCAACATCGTCTGTTCTGGTTGTTCACCCACACTCTGAGAATTTGCACCTACCACCAGCTTAGCAAAGCCCAATCCAGCAACTGTGTCTATTCCTATCAGGATTGATTTTGTGTAACACCACCTACCATGGCTACAGGTAATAATCTGGTTTGGCAGCTGCTCACCAGGCTTTCTTCCCAGAAAATATGCCACCTAGCCACCTGTAGCCTATGCCTCTTGTAGTGGCAGACAGAACAGTTCCTACTGGTGTTGTGTATAAAAGGGTATAAAAGGACAATGTGTAGATATGGCCCATCTCTGCATTGCCACAATGTCTACTCATTTCACTGATCCAGGTGGCCACTTTAAGAGAACATACCAATAGCTCCACTTGGTAGTACCAATCATCGTCCATACCTGGGAGGGAGTTCCTCCAATGTGCTTCAGTGTGTCCTATTTTAATGTTCCTCTCTAACTTCCACAGGGCTGTGGACCATATGAGCACCCCTTAACAGACCATGTTCCACTGCCCTCCTGCTGCCTGACTATATGGAAAGGCCTTTGGCCATCACTCATGAATTGACCCAAACTGGAAACTTAGGGACTTTCCCTACTTTGGTTCTTCCATCACTTTTGGGAAAATGGAATATGATCCAGCCCACTGATCTGATTGGTTCTCACCTTCTTTCAAGCCGAATATTGTTCACTGACCTTTGAACTGCTGTCCGCAAAGCAAGCAACTCCTCAGGTCAATTGTGAGCTGCTATAGGTCTCTTGTCAACAAGCACCCTCCTCATGAGATCTCTTCCTTTCATTCTCCAGGTGTAACAATCCTGTGGAAACCATTTCTACATGATTACAGAACTCCCTGGGCACCCCCATTCCCACTAGAATAGTTCTCTGACTCACACAAATCGTATGGTGTTTTAGTCAGCTTTTTCACTATCATGACCAAAAGAATGGACAAGAAAAATTTTGAGAGGAGGAAAAGTTTATCTGGCAATCATGGTTTCAGAAATCTTAGTCCATAGATGCCTGACTTCGTTGCTCTGGGCCTGAGATGTTCTAGAAAAATCTCAGAACATCATGGCAGAAAAGTCTGGTGGATTAAAGGACCAGGAAGCAGAAACACAGCTCCACTCATCAAGAACAAAATATATACCCCAAAGACCTGCCCCTTCAATCACCCAGCTCCTCCAGTTACACCCCATCTGCCTCTAATTACCACCCAATTGATTCCAATCAGGGGACTATTACTGATTACGTTAAAACTCTCCTAACCCAATCATTTCACCTCTAAAATGTCATGCATTTTCTCACACATGAGCTTTTGAGGGGCACCTTAGATGTAAACCGTAACAGAGTATTTCTGATTTTCAAGATTTATTTTTGTCTTGTAGTCACTGAGGCAGTCTCAATGAATTCCTAATATCAAGCCAAGAATTGTCTCTTAAATGGAGATTATTTGGTTTAAAATTCCAGGATTCATTACTGAGATGTGCTTGTAGAATTTTGCGATAAGCCTCAAAGTCAACCTTCCACACAAGGCTATCACACAGAAAATGTATCTCTATCCACACTCCAGATTCTATTCTGGACTGTGCAGGCTCTGGCAATCTTATGGGTCCCTATTTAGGATGTCCAAATAATATCACTTGAAGGGTGGACTTCCAAGCTTTCCGTTGTACAATACTGGGCGGGAGAAACACTCCCCCCGTCAGATGCAAAGCCCTCTGCATAGTACAGTCAGGTGAAAGGGACTCAACCTCTTCACACAAAGCCTGTTCCGCCATACCAATTTAACAATATTTACCTTAAGTTCACCAACCTTACATTTTTAACTATGCCTCCATTAGTCCTTTCTTAAAGGGTTTTGATTTTGCATACTAAAGAAGGGACGTATTCTTCAGCCAAATATCATGGTCATCCTCATAAAATATTCAGGAAAAAGAGATAAGACTCCTTTATGTTTAAATTTTCCAGATTTCAAAATCCTCTCTACCTGTATTTTCATGTTTTCTCAATATAAATGTAGCCCATATCAGGATCTCACCAGTGGATTTCGGTACCACAGTACATGAGGCTTCCATATCAAGGAGTCAGGGGAACCTCACTTCTCCATCCCCTGACTATTTTATCATCTCTTGTATTAAATGTTTTGGGTTCTCTGGTCAGAGATCAAGTCTGGCAACCTGTACCCTTCTGTTAATCTTTATTTTGATTGATCTGCCTGACCATAGCCCCCAAGCAATCACAGGTCAGATTTCTCCTGGTAGTCTTTGCCTCTGACTTTCTACATTTCTCTAAA
The DNA here is from genome assembly GCF_964194105.1 of Spermophilus citellus. Lineage (NCBI taxonomy): Eukaryota > Metazoa > Chordata > Mammalia > Rodentia > Sciuridae > Spermophilus > Spermophilus citellus. Next base: position 45,911,225 of record NC_138199.1, on the reverse strand, counting down.
GCTAGGTAAAAAGAGTTGACTTGTCTGGGGCTCTTTAATGTTGAGGGACAAGTCAGGGGTTTCTTTGGCCTCCACAACCTTTGGTAATGCTGTATTCAAACCTTTGTTTTCACCTCATAATATCTGTTTCTTTCTTCCTGTTTCTTGAATAACCATCTGATGATTTCCACCCTACTGGGATGAGTGCTGTGACTTTCTCCTTTCATTTTCTTCTTAATTTTTATATCATAAGTATTTGCTTTATTTACCTTATTTCTTCATAAACACTCCCATCGTGATAAGACCAGTTCCTTCACTTTTTCTCCTCTCCTTTGCCCATTCTTTTGTTAAGTAAGCTAACTAATCTCTTTTTTTTTTTAACTAACATCTATAGGTCCCCTGAGGGGAAACAAGGATAGAAAATTCTACAAGGCTTCCTGACCCATTGTTTGGTTCTGCAGCAATAAGGTTAAATGGGGTGCCCATGTAAAGGGTGCTCCCTTGACATCTGCATCTGCCATGACCTGGGTAATGAACATATTCAGAGGGTGAATATCCAGGCTATCATAAACCAAGACCCACAGGACTTGCATCCATCTGGGTTATTACACTTGGCATGGATAAGGTGAATCATGTAGTCTAGTCCATAGTCCACCAGGCTGTCTGTTCCCTTGGTAAAAAACTCACTTTGTGTCTGGATGCCACATAGCCATCCGTGACTACTCCCTAGTGAACTGTGGGTCCTTTATCAACCCAACTATATGGTTCTCTACTCGGCACAATTTAAATTCAAAGACGCTGACCCCATATTAGTTACCCCCACAACCCATTTTAGTAATGGTTCTTCAGAAGCTAATTATACCGATCCACAAAATAAAACAATTCCTTCACACTATTTCCCCTGGTTTCAACAGATTATTGATTTTATTTTTTCCTCCCTCAGATTTTACTACCTCTGTTACCAGATGCTTCAGAAGCACTTTTTGTTGTCCCTGTATAATTTTGTCCTCAGTGGAAAGCATGATGGCTAGTGGCCAAAGCTCCGTCTCACTGAAATCTCAGCTTGATCTAACACTAAATGCCAACCCAGCACTCTCTTTTAATCTCCTTTTAGCTATTATGGATAACAATAGCCAAGGGATTGTGTATTTTGCCTTTTTCTTATTAATTTGTGTTTCCTTACGCATCAGTGAACCAACTCTCTGGGAAATAAATCCATTTCTAAGTTCCATTTGAAACCTTCACCGTTAATAACTGAGCAATGCACAGCTCCTGCTCCATTCCATGGGTACCCAGAAATCAGAGGCTTCTCATTCCCTGACCTTTATTTATTTTTCTTTTCCCAAACCACCTCCTTTTGTGAGTCCCTAGAGATGTTCTAGAAAATCTCACTTCTCTGACCCCAAATGAATAAGGGGAAAAAAATGAGCTCTTTTTCCTTCCTTGAATACTTGCATCACTCTCACAAATATCTGTGAGAGTGAAATTCCCTTTTTCTGACAAAAGGGAATGTAGGTTTTTCCTGTATTTAGCAATTTTCCAGTTCCCTGCAGAGACCAAGTAGGTGTCCTACAATTTAACTCCAACACTATCTACCGGGACATAGCACCAGAGCTTACACGTAAACATCTCAGTCCCACAAGACTACCATGTCCACTTCCACTTCAAATGTCCATTACCTGTCTAAGTGGCCACTGACAGTAAATCAGAGGTTCCCACAGTCCTCTCTTTGGGTTTGGTGATTTGCTAGAATGGTTCACAGATCGCAGGAAAACAACTTATTTACTAGATTACTTGTTTATTATAGAGCCATACAACTCACGGCTGGCCAGATGGAAGACATTGCACAGAGCAAGTTATGTGGGAAGGGGGTGCAGCTTCCATGCCCTCTCCAGGTGTCCCACCCTTCCAGCCTCTCCATGTGGTCAGTGAACTTAAAGCTCTCTGAATCTTGTCTTTTGGAATTTTTTTTTTTTTTATGGAGGCTTCATCATGTAAGCATGGTTAATTAAATCATTGGCCACTGATATTCAACTGGACCTTCAGCCCCTCTCCTTTCCGTGGTGCTCTGGGGTGGAGCTGAACTTTCCAATCCTCCAGTTCCCTTGGAAACTAGCCCTCCCCCATCAAGAAATTCCCCAGGAGTCCACAGTCACTAGTCATTCCTTTAGTAAAAAGTAAAAATATGATCACTTCTGTAATTCCAGGGATTTACAGGAGATGTACACCAAGAAACAGAAGCAGGGGCCGAATACACATTCCGTATTATGTCTCAGATAGGTAGGTAGATAGGTAGATTAGATAGATAGATTTTTTTTAAAAGGACTCCAATATCTGGAAACTGAGCTGACATCCACAGATAAGGCTCAATGTTATTACAAACTGATCTGATGCTTATAGCTAAATTATACTGTTCCCTTATCAGACAAAACACTTCTCATAGAACATCTGCCTCAGACAAGGACACTGCAGCTCATAGTACCAAACATCTCACTCTCACTAAAGGAGTAACTGCCACTCCTTTCAAATTAAAGCTTTATTCTATTTTTAATATCCCCCAATGGATAAGATTTATTAAAATATTCAATCATGAAATTGTCTCTGCTATCTGATAACACTCAATCTAGGGTGCGTTTCTGCTTCCTTAGAACCGCCCCAAAATTACTCAACCAAAGCCTAAATCCCATAACAGATCATTCTACTGCATTGCTACTAAGATATACTACACTTCCCAATGGTGTATATTCTTCTTTGCTGCAAAGAGTAATAAACACAACTTGTTCAGTTTCATGTAAGCCTGATTGATTAAATCATCTATGCATATTGTGTGTGTATGAATACTATACATATTTTCATAGTAAATATAACCATATATATGTATATATTTATATAAAAAACTATATATATATGCAATTGTAAACACTTGTGCAGTTGGTCTTTCGAGTTTTCATAGATTCCACTCCTGCAAATTTGACCAACCACAGATCAAAATTATTTTTTAAATTACTTCTAAACACATACAGATGTTTTTATTGTCATTATTTCCTAAATAAGTCAGTATAACAACTACTTACATAGCATTTATTCTGCTAGGTATTATATGTAATCTATAAGTGATTTAAAGTATATGGGAGAATACGTGTGGGTTATATGCAAATATATTATATTATTTCATATAAGAAATTTGAGCACCCACAGATTTGTTATCTGCAATAGGTCCCAGGGCCCCTCCCCTTCAGATACCAAGGCACAACTACCATGTATTTTTATTTTTGTTACAGGCATTTGACCTTTCACCACTGTGAAAGCTGGTTAAATAGTCACTGCAATGCTATTATCTGCCAGTAGGTTGCACACAATATGCATAGATATATTGAAGCTGAACAAGTAATGTTTGTTACACTTCACAGCAAAGGAGAATATACACCTTTGGGGAGTGTAGCATATTTTAGTAGGAAGGTATTAGAATGGTCACAGGGCAGGGAGTTGGAAAAGAAGATGAATGTAAAGTCAAGAGACAAAAAATGAGCTGGATCATTGGAGATGACAATATGGAGTCATGTTTAACTAAATACAGACACAGATACAGATGGTTCCATGTGGAAATATTTATAGATATGTCTTTAAAAAATTGGTTAGTATACATACAAATATCTTCTGCTCAAACTGCTGAGAAGGCTAAAAAGCAAAAAATGTCTCAATAGCAATAAGCACACGATGGTCCAAACTCTGGTTTCTGATATCATTCACCAATTAAAGGAACCAAAACTCTTTAGAGAGAAAGACGGCTGAGGTAGGAAACATATAAGACGTGCCTGAAGCATCTCATAGTGCCAGAAAGTAAGAATGTTCTCAAAACCAAAACTATGTGCTTTGACAGAGATACGTCAGAAATATACAGAAGCCAGATGAAGAACCCCTAATGGCCAATACTGGAGCAATTGAAGCAACAAAATAAAGCAATATCGGATTACAAACCCCAAAAATGAAATAAAATTTCATAAGCTCATATTGACACAAGTAACTGAACAAATGCATACATAAATTATTGAGGGAGAATAGACAATTCTCCCCTGCAGAATTCCAAAAATACATGTAGATATTTCTATTTTAAAGAGATAGAACATTATTCCCAAGTGTAAGCTAAGCATAATGGTTTTCTTCCCAGCAGTGCCACATAGAAAGAAGAAAAACGTAGGTTTACAGTGGAGAAACCTGACAAATGCTATCTCAAGCCAGGTGGTCAATGCTAATGTCAATTGTGGTCAGTTGCTGGGATGATATGCACCTCCCCATGATACAATGAGAATGGCATTTTAGGTCCTTGTTCTTCCTTCTAAAAAAAACACATTGCCCCAGTATAACTATGAAGAAAAGAAAGAAGAAAATAAGAGAAATCCCAGTAGACACACATTCTATAAAATACCTGTCCAGGAAACTTTCAAAGCTGTCAAGGTCATCAGAAATAAGGAAAGTCTGAGAAACTGTCACAATCAAGAGCAGCCCAAGAAGTGGTGACTAGTAAGTATAATTTGCTATTGTGGATGGAGATCCTGAAACATAAACAATGAAGAAGGAGGAGGAGGAGGAGGAGGAGGAGGAGGAGGAAGAGAAGGAGAAGGAGGAGGAGGAGGAGAAGGAGAAGAAGAAGAAGAAGAAAGGTGAAGAAATCAGAATAAAGTATGGATTTTACAATAAAACAATGTATTAATATCAGCTATGGTTGGGCCAAATATATTAAACTCATGAAAATGTTACTAATAAAGAACATTGGACATGGAGTATATGTAAACTCTGATTATCTTCACAATAATTTTATAAGCCTAGATTAATCTAAAATTAAAAAAAATTTAAAAAAAACTTAGTTAAGGAAAAAAAGAGCAGATGGAACTTGTATGTCTTTGTGTCAGTTCTAAGTTTCTCTTGACCTGGATGGCAGGTGTGTCCTGCAGAAGCCTGAGTCCTTTTCAAGAACCCAAACATACACACCTGTGGAGGCAGGAGTCTGTGAAGCTGGGCAGTGGCAGACTCCAGGGCTCTGCAGTTGTAGTGAGCAGCAAAAGATGGGCTACAGAGGGACTGCTGATTGGCCTGCCCTCCACATCTCCCAGGAGAATCTTGCCTGCAGACCACCCCGAACAGAAGCAAGGGAGGAAGGGAATTCTAGAAAACATTGCATCACACACATAGAAATCCTAGCACTTGCTCAATGGTGAGGGATGTTGCATCACAAACTAAACCTCATCCCTGGCAAGGCAGAGCAGACTTCAATGCACATTGAAGTGTTTATTATAAATGTTCATCATTTCTTTGGAACAGATTTTGATAGAAAGAGGGCATCCAGAGACAATGTAAATTTAATAGAGTCCCTAAGAGGAAGTAGGAGGAAAAACAAGAAAAAGAACTAGAAGGTGAACTTCAGAGAAAACAATCTTTGGCTCAGCACCAAGACCCCACACTAATCCATTCTTAAACGAACAACTCGTCCCATGTATGAAAGTTAATTTTAACCTAATAAATATTGATACTCTTATTTGTTAAGGCTATCATTCATGTATGGCCATTATGTTTTAAAAAGTTAACATAATGTTTAATGATTGCTTGGCTATTTTCCAAAAGCAATTTACAACTGGGAATTCATCTATTTGATTAAATCAAAACAACTGTTAAATTTTAATTTTGCATCTTGACTCAGAATTCAACAGCTGGCCTAAAGTCATTTCCTTGCCGCCTCCTTTGTCATTGAGACTACAGGAGTCTACTGACTGTTTAAACTCTGATCTTTTCAGATGGTCTGAACTTTCAACTGGGCTATACATTTTTGAGGACAAAGGAGCACACAGAGTTTGTTTTGATTTATTTTCAACACCTTGCAGGGTATCCAGTGCATAGTAGGGCCCAATAAATAGATAATGGAACAGAGATTTAATAGTGTGTATCCACACATTAAAAAAAAAAAAAAGAAAAGAAATGGCTTAATGGAAATGTAAAAGCAAATGGTAGTAGCATATTTAAAGGAAAGATCATGAGCTTTGAATTCAGACAACTCCATCGTTTGGGCCTTGGAAAAATTACTTAATATCTAAAATAAATGTATATACAATCTACAAACAGATTCAATATATGTTTCTAGTCCAAACTCATCTAAATTATAGCTTTGCACATCCCAATGCCTGCTTGATATCTACATTTGGAAAACCAACTTGTCCAATATTAAACTCTAGGTAAGTTTCTTCTCTGTAAAAATAGTTCTTCCCCCCCATTTTTCCCCAAGGATTTAACCCCAGGACATTTAACCATTGAGCCACATCCCTAGCCACTTTAATTTTTAATTTTGAGACAGTCACACTAAATTGCTTAGGGCCTTGCTATGTTGCTGAATCTGGCTTTGGACTCCTGATCCTCCTGCCTCAGCTTCCTAAACCACTGGGATTACAGGCATTCACCACTGTCTCTGGTTTATAAAAATAGCCTTTTATGGAATATCCAGTTTCATGTTCATTAATTCCAGCTCCATTCTTCCAGTTGCTTATGCCAAATGTTTGACATTATCTGTAATCCTTCATCATCTCCCACGCTCTGTAATTTGTTCATAAGCAAATTTCACCATGTTTATTTTCCAAATATTCAAAATATTTATAATTCACCATTTCCCACCATCTTTTCTGCCATAATTCTGGTCTAGGCCATGATCACCTCACTCGGATTATTGCAATAGGGTCTTACTCTTCTCCCTGATCCTGTTGTAGCTGTCCCTGCTTCCTTAAAAGAACAAAAATGTCTACCTAGAAACGTGTCCTAACGATGTTTCTACTTGGAATAAAAGCCAAAGTCCTTGCAAGGAGCTAGAATGCCTTGTAAAATCTGCTCCTCCTTCTCATTTATGAACCTCAGCTTCTGCTGGTGTGCCCCTCATTCACCTGCTCCAATCACACTGGCCTCCTTAGGGTCCAGTTTCATTTGCAACAAACTAGGAAGAGTGATAATGATGTCTAATCTAGCTTTTATCCAAGGTAGTAAATGGAATAATGCGAATAGAGTTAAGCTCAGAATCTGACTTCTGGGAAGCATTTAATCTATGTGAATAGTGGCCCAAGTCTATCATCATCATCAACATCATCACTGTTAATGTTGCCTCCCAAGAAGCACCCTCCAAAGAGAGCGTATTCACCTTCATCACTGACCTTTTTAATCTTAGGACTCAAAATCCTTGGAAAGTCAAGAGTAAGTTTTACCCTCCAAGGTTAAAAATTTGCCATGGATTAATTTTTTATCATTATTATTCTGATTCAGGCCCTAAAGAGAATACCAAATTGCAACTTCACAAAATATTCTGAGTTTCAGAAACAACACTTGCAAAACACTTTTTGGCTGGGTAAACATTCAATTGATTGTATGTCCTAGTCATTTTTTTTTAAGTCAGCTCTATTACTGCAGCCATACTTTATACAATAGGCAACATAATACATTTACATTCAAATTTGAATAATACCATGCACAGCCAGCAATAAATAAGACTTAAATCTAGGTTATGCCTTTGCTTGCTTTCTGAGAAATTCCTCAAAGAGAAGAGCAAATGGAAGTTTTTGTTGCTACTGTTGCTGGGTTTTTTTTTTTTTTTCCTATTTGTTTTTAAATTTCCCTTTGTGTCCAGGCTTCAGAACTTACAAAGAAATCTTACACCAGTTTATCCTGCTATCTAATGATAAGCTTGGGAAAGCAGGTAACTTTATACTTCTTCATTAATTTATTTAAAATCAGAGCACGAGTGTGTGTTTCTGTGCCTTGTGAAATGTTGGGAAATTTCAATTAGAATGATTTGAAGAAAGCCATAAATCCTTGTCAATTGGTCGTACACTGTTATCATTGACAATTGGCTCATCTCTTGCTTCTTGTATTGCAGTTAATAGAAGCTCCATGTATGTCTATTGAAGGTTGAAAGAATTGAATGAGACTACTTTATTTTCTTTTTATACATTTTTATTGGTTCTTTTTGTTACACATGATGATAGAATATATTTTGTCACATCATACATACATGGAATATAACTTCCCATTTTGTGGTTGTACATGATACGGAGTTACACTGGTCATGTTTTCATATATGAACATAGGAAAATTATGTCCAATACATTCTATAGTCTTTTCCCATCACTCTTCCCTTCCTGCCACTCCCTCTTCTCCAAACTGATGAACCTCCACTCTTCCTTCCCCCACTGCCTATTGTGAGTCAGCATCCACATATCAGAGAGAACACTCAGCCTTTCATCTTTTTTGGATTGGCTCATTTCACTTAGCATGATAGACTCCAGTTCCATTTATTTACTGGAAAATGCCATAATTTCATTATTCTAGATGGCTGAGTAATATTCCATTGTGTATATGAACTATATTTTCTTTATCCAATCATCTGTTGAAGGGCACCTAGGTTGTTTTCATAGTTTAGCTATTTTGAATTGAGCTACTATAAACATTGCATCACTATAGTATGCTGTTTTTAAGCCCTTTGGATATATGCCAAGGAGTGGGATAACTGTGGGTCAGATGGTGGTTCCATTCCAAGTTTTCGTAGGATTCTCCATACTGCTCTCTGTAGTGGTAGCACTAGTTTGCAGTCCCGCCAGCAATGTAGGAGTGTACCTTTTCCCCCACGTCCTCACCAACATTTACTGTTGCTCGTATCTTGATAATTGCCATTCTGAATGGAATGAGATGAAATCTCAGTGTAGTTTAATTTGCATTTAATTTGCATTTCTCAAGCTGCTAGAGATATTGAACATGTTTTCATATATTTGTTGGCCATTCGTATTTCTTCATCTGTGAAGGGCCTGTACAGTTCCTTTGCTCATTTATTGATTGGGTTATTTGGGGTTTGGGTGTTAAGTTTTTGAGTTCTTTTTATATCTTGGAGATTAATGCTCTATCTGGGGTGCATGTGGCAAAGATATTCTCCCATTCTGTAGGTTCTCTATTCACATTGTTGATTATTTCCTTTGCTATGAAAAGGTTTTTAGTTTAAATCCATCCCATTTGTTGATTCTTAAATTTACTTCTTGTGGCTTATGAGTCTTTACGAGGAATTCAGTTCCTAAGACAACTTGAAGGAGATTTGGGCTTACTTTTTCTTCTAGTAGGCATAAGGTCTCTCTGGTCTAATGCCTAGGCCCTTGATCACTTTGAGTTGAGTTTTGTGCAGAGTGAGAGATAGGTACCTAATTTAATCTTTTACATATGGATTTCCAGTTTTCCCAGCACAATTTGTTGAAGAGGATATCTTTTCTCCAATGTATTTTTTTTCAGCACCTTTGTCTACAATGATGTAACATATAGTAGATGCAATTGATTTCTGGGTGTTAATTTTATATCCTGCCACTTGCTGAATTCATTTATGAGTTCTAGAAGTTTTCTAATGGAGTTTTTGTTTTTGTTTTGTTTTTTGGTCTTTTAATATAGAATCATGTCAAAGGAATAGTTTGAGTTCTTCCTTTCCTATTCATATTCCTTTTAATTTCTTTCTCCTGTCTAATAGCTCTGGCTCGAGTGTCCCCAGACCATGTTGAATAGAAGTGGTGAAAGAAGGCATCCTTGATTTGTTCCAATCTTTAGAGGGAATGCCTTCAATTTTTCTCCATTTAGAATGATGTTAGCCTTGGATTTAGCATATATAGCTTTTGCCATGTTGAAGTCTGTTCCTACTAGTTTTTCTATGTTTTGAACATGAATGGATGCCGTACTTTGTTAAATGCTTTTTCTTGTCTTTTTGAGATAACCATGTGATTCCTGTCTTTAAGTCTATTGGTGTTATTAATTATATGTATTGATTTCTATATGTTGAACCAATCTTGTATCCCTGAGATGAACCCCAGTTGATCATGGTGTACTATATTTTTAATATTTTTTCATGCAATTAAGAATTTTTGCATCTATGTTCATCAGGGTTATTGGGCTGAAATTTGCTTTCTTTTATGTCTTTGTCTGGTTTTGGTATCAGGGTGATACAAGCTTCACAGTATGACTTTTCAAGGGTTTCCCCCTTTTGCATTTCATGAAATAATTTGAGGAATATGGGTGGTAATTCTTCTTTGAAGGCCTTGTAGAACTCGGCTAAGAATCTGTCTGATCTTGGGCTTTTCTTTCTTAGTAAGCTTTTGGTGAACTGATCTGTTTAAATTTTTTATATCCCCCTGATTCAATTTGGGTAGGTCATATGTGAATGAGACTACTTTAAACAGAATTTAGAATATTTGACTCAGAAATATAACCTTGTAAATAAGATGAGATTGCAGAAAATGTTGGATCTTTCCTACTTCTTAATCAACTCTAAATTGCTAGATTTTGATTATTTAGTAAGGTGATAAAATGACCTCCCTTCACTGCCTCCCAGAAAGTGTAGTCTGTCTACCTTGCTGTCTTATCCACAGGGGAGCTGTGCCAGGGCAGTGGGTTAGGTTGCAGATTCAAGGAAAGCACTTAAAGACAGCAGGGGAGGCATATGTTTTTTTGGGGAAAGCTTACAAACAACTGGTGATTGCTTTGAGAAGATCAGTGGTGTGAAGGCAGATAGCACCTCTGTCCCTTAAAGTGCTTCTGCAAGCAGTGCCTCCTCTCCCTGATAGTGTTTTGTGCAGTAGCAGCCAGCTGGATGAGTGACATGTATCCTTTACACAGTACCCTCAGTTCCATACTGTTCCCACTCAGGGAGAGGTTATATCTGTTAGACTGCAGAAGCAATGACATCACTAGCATGAACTTGCTTAGTTTGTTTGAATGACCAGCATCCCAAGGAGCAACTGCCCCAGCATACATGCACGAACATAGCTTTCTACAGATAACACTGACTTTCCCTGGCCCCCAGTGTGCCTGAGAGAACCAGTATCCTTCAAGATAATAGGTATCTGGATCTTCTGGCTCAGGTTTGCTCTCGTTTGTTCCCTTGACTTGGCTGGGTTTTGAGGACCAAAAAGGAGTCATTCAAGATAAGGTGTTTTTTTTTTTTTTTTTACAGTTCCTTTTTTCTTCAGTGATGATACACTTGGTTCCTGTTTACCTCTCAGCATGCCTACTCCTGTGCCATCCCCCCACCACTCCACCTGCAGACACGCACCTGGCCAAGACTATTTTCAGCATGAGAACTTTTCACTTTATAAAACATACCTAAGACTTGAGTTTTCACATAGAAATTTTTAAATTACAAAATATGTGTTACAAGTGCAAGAAAATTTTTTAAAAAGGTTTATTTTCTTAAATTTCTGCCCAACATGCCATGTTGAATTTCCTCTTTGCCTGTTTACAAGCATGGTGACATAATTTTCCAGTCATCCGGGGATATTAAAGAGCCAGTCCAGCTTGAACGTTCAATGGAGAAATTTATGTTGTCTTCAAATCATCTTCCATCACCCACCAGCCAAGCTTGAGCTGTGCCGTTGACTCCCTGGAGTGGAACAATAGTGATGTCTGCCCGGAACAACAATTTGGCTCAGACTCTTATGTCTCACTCTTCCAGGGTTTAAGAAAGTAGGAAAGGGTGGATACAGCCTCCTCTTGGACAACTGTCAGCATGTCCACAGCAGGGAGGCTCCCTTTGTCTTATAGCTCTGTTAAGGTGGGGTTAGGGTCACTCTTGCTACCTCCATACTGTGGCTACTCAGAAGGTCAGCCATGTTTCTCACTCACTAGACACCCTTTGGTTCAGGTATCCACTTTCTTCCCTGGTACCTTCTACATGGAGACACACAAACTGCTCAGTTTCTTTTTCATAGTTGCTAAAGGGAAGTCCTGAAAGAAAGAAAGAAAGAAAGAAAGAAAGAAAGAAAGAAAGAAAGAAAGAAAGAGAGGGAGGGAGGGAAAGGAAAGGAAAGGAAAGGAAAGGAAAAGAAAAGAAAAGAAAAGAAAAGAAAAGAAAAGAAAAGGAACGATTTTATCCTTCTTGTCTTCTCAGGCATAATTATTTTGTAAGCTCTCCATTCAAATTTCCTCCCATGGAACCTCAAGTCAAAATAGACACCAGTGTTCTTGCATGACACCTCAGAGTAGAGTCTGCAAGCCAACTTTTAAATTATAGAGCCATGATCCATCTCTCCTTATTAGAAATAAGCTACAGGAGAATAGGGACTTGGTTTTGTATTTTCCCTTGATGTATGTGCCATTTCTGAAACAGTGAAGGTAGACTGAATGAATCATTTCCCCTAGACAGCATATCAAATCTATGTTCTTTTTTTTAATATGGATCAATTTGTTAATACTACACATGTGGGAAATTTGAGAAATTAATTTAGGTTTAGAAATGTTGAAAAACCTTCCCATGGCCGTGTGTGAGTACCACATGAAAACCCCAAATGCTTGCAAAGAAAGAAAGAGAGAGGACAAAAAATTATAAAGAAAAATCGCACCTGAGGACACTATGTCCCCCTCCTAAGTCATCCATATTCCCACAGACTGGTATCGATTGGTAGGACACATTTTAGGCTGATCTAAATTGAATGAAATAGAGAATTATTAAATGTTGAAATGTGGGAATGTGGTTTTGTAGCTTTTATCAGCCTTTGATAAAATATACTCCATTAAAGTAGAATGAAGGGTGTCTTTGCTAGTTTGGTCTGTGGATTTCTTGAAATAAATGCCCTCCCCCAGGTCCCACAAGTGACTGCACAACCATTTGGCTACCCCCAATGACTGTGGAAAGCATAAAGCCTGAAGAAGATCCTCAGACCCAACACTGTCCTTGTATCCTGCCCCAGGCTTCCTCCTAGGGACACCTGGGTTTTAGAGTGACTTCCTTGCAACATTCTAAGGCTCCAATGCTTGGGACCAGCTGAGGCCGGCAGTGCCATATTATCGATGGGGCTCCACTTAGAATAGAACCAGTGTGGAACTTTTCCCAGTGAGAGCACTTTCCAATCTAACCTTTATAAATCCTTGCCCTGATTTTTTTCTATTGCCAGAACTAATTGCCACAAACTTGGAAGCTTAATACAACACAAATTTACTGTCCATAGTTCTGTAGGCCAGAGGTTCTAGTGGGCTCAGCTGGTCCTCTGCAGAAGGCATCAAGTGGCTGAAACCAAAAGTGTCAGCCAGTCTACATCCATGTTGGAAGCTCTGTGGAAAAATCTGTATTTGGTTGTAGCCAAATTCAGTTGCTTCTTTCTGGTTGTAGTTCTAAGGTTCCCACTTCTTGCTGCCTGTCAGCCAGAGGTCTACCTGTGCTTCCATAGGCTTCTCACATTCCTTCCCATAATTTTCATGATGTCTACCTTAGGAACAGGGTGACAGTCCCTCTCAGTAAATTCATCATTAGTGAACCACTCCAGTTCTCCCTGCCTTTCCCTTCTCCCACCACATCTCCATGACTTCAGAGAAAGCTTTCTGCTTTTAAGGGCTTGCATGATTAGATCAAACCCACCTGGATAATCCAGGATAATCTCCCCACTTTAAGATCAGTTACCTCCATTTTACCTGCAAGGTCAACTTTGCCAGGTAATAGAATATACTTATGGGACCCAGGAATGAGAGGGTAGAAATTTTTGGGAGGCCATTCTGCCCCCATGCCTCTTTCTAGTGGGGTTTACCAGGTGTCCTGGTAATCTCTTGGGTTTCCTCCAATGGGCTCATCCTGGGGTCTGGTAAATGGCCTCAGTTCAGGAGGGCCAGCTTGCCCCCACTGGCCAGCATGGCATTTCTCTTTGGTGAGTGCATGAGATTGAAACATCTGAATGATTGGTAATTCACTAATTTTTAAGTGTCTCTGTGTTATAGGATGAGGTCAGAGCTTAAGGCTCTGAGGACTCATTATAAAACACTGTGAGAAATAACAATGTTGCTAGATTTCTCATGATACAAGACAGAAAATGTACCTGAAATGGTGCATTTGTGTGAAGAACAAACATAACTGAACACAAATATCGGTTCCTACACCTGAAGGAAGAGATGGGGTGCTTGCTCAGTATTAAGAATCTGCAAATGCACTAATGACACAATTGTAAATTCACAATTAATGTGGTCAGTATACATTAAATAGACCCAGAAATTTTGCAATACATTATTTAACAAAATTATTTATATAGAAAATAGCCCACATGCATATGTGTGTGTGTGTGTGTTACACACACACACACACACACACACACACAATTTGTTCAGGATCCACACATCCAAGGTGGTGTTCTTGCTTATATTAGTAACAAATTATAATCCAAGTGGACAAATAATCTTGTCCCCTGCTATAGCATAAATATTTATTTTGTGAAGCAGAGATTTCATGGTCCACTTCATAATTTTTTCATAATAGTATAAGAAGTGTGTGTGCCAGAATTTATGCCATAGTGTCTTTAATAGTCATGACTTAATTTGGTAGTGAAAGTGTTTGTATTTGATCCTTCTGATTTCTCCTCATCAATTTGGTTTTGCCTTCAAAGATTTTTTTTCCCATTTCTTTGAATTTTCCCTACTTCTATTTTAATTTATTTCATTTTATAGTCTTTATTCCTCCCTTCGTGTGGCTTCTTTATCAATTATTCCTAGTTGTTATTTCATCTTCACCTTTGACTTCACTCTGTATGCATAAGCTGTTCTTAACATCATCGACCAATAGACTGACCCTGCTCCAGCGTCCAAAGGGGAAAGTAATCTTTGTCTTCTATTACACATCCATTTAACTTTTTTGTTCATTTGTTTCTGGTTTCATCCCCCATTTGTACAGGTTCTACCTGTGCCAAATTGTTGAACTTTCGAGAAATTGATTTTGGTTATAATGTGATCATATTTTTTATTTGCTAATTAAATTGTAATTTCTTATCAATAAACCACTGATATCCAAGAAAGCCCTGCTACTCCTTGACTACAGGAAATTCTCATTTACTTTTAAAATTCATGTTTAAAATATCTCTTCTTTTGTGAGAGTTTCCATACACTTTATCTTAAGCAGAATTATTTCCTCAATTGTCTCTGATGCCTCTGGTTATAAAGGTCTCTTTGATCAATGTCTCTGTCCTTTCTAGAATGAGCTTCTGAGACAGGTTCGCTGTATCTCTAACACTTAGCAGAACTAACAGCGCTACAAACCTGGTCCGTGTAATGCTTCCTGTTGTGACTGCTCCACGGGGAAAAAGCAGAAAAGGTAATTCAGATCTACTTTCCTTCTTGCTTGTTTTCTCTTTTGTTTTTGTTAACGTTTTTATTTCAATTACACATTATTTTAATCATGCTCAAATGTATAGAAAACAATGTCACAATTACTTGTGCATCTGCCTCTGAGATTAAAGAGAGTTTAATAGTTTGCCAGATTTGCTTTCCGGATCTATTTATTTTAAAATAAACAAGGGCTGGGGATATAGCTCAGTTGGTAGAGTACTTGCAGGGCATGCACAAGGCCCTAGGTTCAAAGAAAAAAAAAGAAAGAAACATAAGTACAACCAAAGCTGCCTTCTCTCTCACCACTTCCCTCCTTACTCCTCCCTTTCAGGGGATAACTAATGTCCTAAAGTCAGAGCAAATCAATCTCATGCATGCTTTTATGACATTTAAAGTATATGTATGAAGATATAAACAATATATACGGTTGTACTGTGTGTTTAGCTCATAAATTAAATTGAATAGAAAAAGGTGATCATTTTTACCACTGCCTTCCACTTTCAGACATATATTTTAACACGTGTGAACAAAAGAAAAAAAGCAACCCTCCAATCCTATGTTCTGATTGGCTGTGTCCAAATCTTTGATATCATAAATAATGTTTTGTTTACTTCTTATATTAGCCAGACTTCTCTACAGAAACAGAACCAATATAGAAAGAGATTTATTCTAAGGAATTGGTTCACTCAGTTTTGAAGGTGGGCAAGTCCACAGTCTAGAGAAGCAGAAAAGCTAGTGTCCAGTTTGAGTCTGAAGGTCATCAAAGGCAGCCTCTGAGTCCTTGGGGAAGGCTGGTCTTTTTTATCGTTCTGCAGGTGCTCAACTCGTTGGATTGAGTTACATTATGAAGGTCTTCTGCTTTACCCAAAGTCCACCAATCTAATGTGAAACTCATTCACAAACACCCTCAAAGAAATACCCAGAACAATGCTCACCAATATCTAGATACCTTCTGACCCACCAAATTGTTGTCAAATTAACTATTGCACTTCCCTAAATCTATTTTCTTAGTTTCCAGTAAAAAAACTTTGAAGGACATTCTTGTGCTCAGGAGAGGTGACATGGCTATACAATTTCTCTGGGAAGATGGTCATAGCCCTAAATCTAATCTTTACCCTAACCTTCATATCCACGATAACCTTCCCCCATCTCATTTGCATGATATATGATGACATGTTTGTCTTCATGTGACTAATATGGAAGATTAAAACCTAGACCTTTCACATTACATAATTACCCTTCCTCAAATGGAGCTTTGTTTCTCTGTAAATGTTCCTCCTGATTCTTTTTCTGTTAGCGCCCCGTAGGCTAAGTCCCTGCCTTCTACACCCTGGTAATCTCCGGCCATTCATTCCTAATTGAAGTTATGCTTAACCCAGTTTGTGAGATTTTAATTAATCCTTCAAGCTTTCCTTCAAGCAAGCATCCTACTTGAAGTTTTACTTCACTTATGTTTCTAAGATTTTAATTAGTCCTCCAAGGCTGCTGCTTTTGAACTTTCTCTTTGACTCCACAACTTCTGCTGCCATTTTTTTCCTCAGATTCTAAGACGCCCTGCATTGTAAGCTGCACTGTTGATTAATGACATCTTTTCTTTTGTCATGTGGGGGAGTTGACAGCTCTGAATTAAATGTACATATTTCCTTTTATAAAATAAACCAGCTGCCAAAGTGATGTGTTCATCCATATGATTATATAGCACTCTCTATTTCTACATCACAATCAAAATTTTCATTAAAACAAACTCTCCTTAGCCAAAGTCCAATCTTCTTGTTCTCTTCTAGCCACTGGCATTAGGCATATGTAACAAGATTCTGTTCATAACCTGTGCTTGTGTCAAGTCTGAAACTTCTTCCCCTGGTCCTCTTCCCTGCGTATTCTAGTCAGTCACATCTGATTTAGGGATGTGCACAGAATAACCTACAATAAATACTTTGGGGAGCTTTACTTCTTTTCTTATGCTCAGGATTTATTTTATCAGGAAAACACATAGGTTCCTTGAAGTCTTGATAGAAATGTACCCATAGGATGATATTTAGAATTAAGAGGTTTCCAATTTTGTCTTCTGATTGTTGATTGATTGAATCAAATGTTTTGAGTGATTTTGCTCCATTACGATTTCCTTAAATTTGACCATTTAATTTAGATGTCTAAATGTATTATTATAAATGAATATAACTACTATTTTATATTCACTTTGTCAGCTAAGCATTTTTTTTCAAGTTTATTTTAAATTTCTGGCCTATAATATTATGAGGGGTTTTTCTTTGTGAATCCCTTCCTTCTTCTTTCATTTATGTTTCCTCTTTATCTTACTATATTGAATACTTAATTTGCTGAAGTTTTTATTTAATATGGTACAGGAAGACAAAACTAACTCCCCATTTCTCCCCCACCACCCACACACACACATAACACACACATGCTCCATTTATCATAATGGGACTACTGAATCAAAAGTTTAAGACTGACGCACTTTGTTATAAATACCCAGCTAATGAGCAGAGGGCTTGAAGATGGCGGCGGGAAGTGAGTAAGCCGCTCTGAGCCCCGCGCCGCGGCGTCTGAAAAGATGAGGTAAAGATCATTAAAGGAGATCTGTCGACAAAAACCCAGCACCATGTCAAGAAAGGGGCCTAGGTGGAGTGAATCAGCCACTAATCCAGCCAAGGTGAAGGGAGTACAGCATGACTTCAGCGCGAGCAGTAAGGCTGCAGCCCCAGCCGCCCGGCTCCCTCAGCCCCTTCTCCTTCTCCTCTCTGCCTTTCCACCTTGCTTCTTTCTCCCCAGCCGTCTCTCCTCCCAAGCTCAGTCTCTAAATTTAGAACTCAACTTCTTTCCCCCACCCCGCCCGCTCTCCTGCGTGTCCGGTACCCAGACCGCACGGCCCTGAGGCGCCGCCTCCCCTCCCCCAACCCACACCCCCTCCCCGGGGGTCCCGAAGGCCGCCGCCGCCGCCGCCGCCGCCGCCGCTGCTGCCGCCGCCTCCCACGGAGCACCATAGAGCAGACTCTTCACCGCGCGAATGAGCTGCCGAATTATATGAAACAGCTGATAAGATGAGCGACAATTTAAAATCCAAGTGATCCGAGAACACGCACTGAGCTCTGACCCTCTGAATTCAAACTCCCGGTCACCTGCTTCCCGCAGACACACAGCTATGACTCGGCATTAATTCATCCCACTGAAACACTGGTCAGCCCTTCACATCATACGAAGGTAAATGCCTACCGAGCCTTCATAAGTAGTGGCCACAGGTTTGAAACGGGGCTTGGGAGAGAAGGACCCACCCGTTGAATTAGTCTCCCGGCAAAGGGAAACCGTGTCATCAGACTGCTGCGGAGGAGATAACTTCGTTGAAACAGGTGTGTGATCCCATAGCCTTGCCTCTCCACACATCGGGAAAACTCTAAGAGCCCCTCCCAGCTCTCCCGTAAGGGCCCCTGCCAGCTCTCCTGTGAGTGCTTCAGCCAGCCCGAGGGAATCAGAGGTGGTGCAGGTCCCGCAAGCGGAACTACCGCTCCAGAACTACCGCTCCCACCAGGGCTGACTGCTGAGGTCTCTTGCACCACCTATGGGGAAGTGGATACCAGAGGGCAAGTAAAAGCCGCTGAGGATTCTCAGCCCCAAACTCTACAAGCTTAGGGTCTGAGGGAATGGCAAACTGGAAGAGTGTGCCCAGTCGTTCATGAAAACAGGGCCCCCGGGAGCAGCAGACTTGGTGTGTAGCCAGTATTGTGGTGAGAGGGGCCTGGCTAGAGAAAAAGTGGGAAGTGACTAGACACAAGAGGAGGCACTAGACACTCAGGATTGGAGACTCGCCCAGTCTGGGAGGAGCTGCTGCACAGTGATTGGTTCCCGCGTATTGACAGGAGAAACTTGACCTGGTGGGCACAGCGCCATCTACTGGAAGAGAAGTTAATCAAACTCTAAGACTGCATTTATTAGGTTTTTTTTTTCCTTTTTCTTTTCTCCTTTTTTTTTTTGATTTAGGTTTTTCTTTCATTTTCATTTTTTTCTTTCTTGTTGTTTTATTAATTTTCTTTTTTTTTACAAAATATTTTTTTAAATTTTTTTTCTACTAATTTTAATTTAAATTTTTTAATTATTATTATTATTATTGTTTTTTTAATCTTTTTCTTTTTTAGTTCCTATTCTTTTTCTTCTTTAGTCTTCTCATTTTTCTTATCCCCCCTTTTTTCTTGAATTCTACCTGCCTACTCTCATTCTCTTTAGAGACTTCTTCCCTTCCCTTCAAATACCTTTCATCCCAAGCATCAAACTAATTTATAGGAGTACACAGTAACTCAGCAGTCAAACAGAACAAGAAGCAACATGAGCAGCTTCAAAAAACAAGGAAGAAAAGGAGTACAAACAACGCAGGACAGCCTAAATATTCAGGAGGACCTAGAGTCATCAGAAAAATGGTCATATAAAGAACTCAAGGAACACCTAAGACAGATGGAATGGAACCTTAAAGAGGATACAAGACAGCAAATTCAAGCAGCGAAAGAACACATTGAGAATGCATTTCACAAACAGATAAAAGAAGAAGTTAAGCATCTTTATCAGGAGATAGAGATTATAAAAAATAATCAAACAATAATTCTAGAAATGAAGGAAACGATAAACGAAATTAAAAACACAATTGAGAGTATCACTAACAGAGTGGAGCAAGTAGAAACCAGAACATCAGATAATGAAGACAAAATATACCATCTTGAAAAGAGTCTAGCCAACTCAGAAAGGCTGGTAAAAAATCACGAGAAAAACATCCAAGAATTATGGGATAACATTAAGAAACCGAACTTACGAGTCATTGGGATAGAAGAAGGTACAGAGATTCAAACCAAGGGAATGAGAGACTTGCTGAATGAAATAATTACAGAAAACTTTCCAGAAATAAAAAAGGAAACAGATATACAAATTGAAGATGCATACAGGACACCGAGCACACAAAATCACAGTAGACCAACGCCAAGACACATTGTTATGAAGATATCCAATATACAGAACAAAGAGAAAATATTAAAAGCTACAAGAGAAAGGAGACAGATTACATTTAGGGGTAAACCAATACGGTTAACCACGGATTTTTCATCACAGACACTGAAAGCAAGAAGGTCATGGAACAATGTATTTCAAACACTGAAAGACAATGGATGCCAACCAAGAATTCTGTATCCAGCAAAATTAAGCTTCAGGTATGACAACGAAATAAAGATCTTTCATGATAAACAAAAGTTAAAAGAATTTGCAGCCAGAAAACCAGCATTGCAAAGCATTTTGAGCAAAACACTACACGAGGAAGAAATGAAAAACAATAACCAAAACCATCAGTGGGAAGTGCCTCAGTAAAGACAGAGGGCAAGGGGAAAGACAATCATGGAGAGACAAACTAAATTTTTTTTAAAAAAAGGATAAACAATCAAACATGGATGGAAGTTCAAACCACATATCAATAGTAACTCTGAATGTTAATGGCTTAAACTCTCCAATAAAGCGACATAGGCTGGTATCATGGATTAAAAAAGCAAATCCAACAATATGCTGCCTCCAGGAGACACATCTGATGGGAAAAGACATACACAGGCTGAAGGTGAAAGGATGGGAAAAAATATACCACGCACATGGTCCTCGTAAGCAAGCAGGGGTGGCCATCCTCATATCGAATAAAATTGACTTCAAGACTAAGTTAATCAAAAGGGATAAAGAAGGTCATTATATACTGTTAAAAGGAACCATTCACCAACAAGACATAACAATTATCAATATTTACGCACCAAATAATGGTGCTGCGACATTCACAAAACAAATTCTCCTCAAATTCAAGAATCAAATAGACCACAACACAATAATTATGGGAGACTTCAACACACCTCTCTCACCATTGGACAGATCCTCCGAACAAAAGTTAAATAAAGAAACTATAGAACTCAATACCACAATCAATAACCTAGACTTAACTGACTTATATAGAATATATCAACCATCATCAAATGGATATACTTTCTTCTCAGCAGCACATGGATCCTTCTCAAAAATAGACCATATATTATGCCATAGGGCAACCCTCAGTAAATATAAAGGGGTGGAGATAATACCATGCATTTTATCTGATCATAATGGAATGAAACTGGAAATCAATGATAAAAGAAGGAAGGAAAAATCCTACATCACATGGAAAATGAACAATATGTTACTGAATGATCAATGGGTTACAGAAGACATAAAGGAGGAAATCAAAAAATTCTTAGAGATAAACGAAAATACAGACACAACATATCGGAATCTATGGGACACAATGAAAGCAGTTTTAAGAGGAAAATTCATCGCCTGGTGGTCATTCCTCAAAAAAAGAAGAAACCAACAAATAAATGAGCTCACACTCCAACTCAAAGCCCTAGAAAAGGAAGAGCAAAACAACAGCAAATGTAGCAGAAGGCAAGAAATAATTAAAATCAGAGCGGAAATTAATGAAATTGAAACAAAGGAAACTATTGAAAAAATTAACAAAACTAAAAGTTGGTTCTTCGAAAAAATAAATAAGATCGACAGACCTTTAGCCATGCTAATGAAGAGAAGAAGAGAGAGAACTCAAATTACTAACATACGGGATGAAAAAGGCAATATCACAACAGATGCTACAGAAATACAGAAGACAATTAGAAATTATTTTGAAAATCTATATTCCAATAAAATAGAGGATAGTGAAGACATCGATAAATTTCTTAAGTCATATGATTTGCCCAGACTGAGTCAGGAGGATATAGACAATCTGAACAGACCAATATCAATAGATGAAATTGAAGAAGCCATCAAAAGACTACCAACCAAGAAAAGCCCAGGACCGGATGGGTATACAGCGGAGTTTTACAAAACCTTTAAAGAAGAATTAATACCAATACTTTTCAAGTTATTTCAGGAAATAGAAAAAGAGGGAGCTCTTCCAAATTCATTCTATGAGGCCAACATCACCCTGATCCCGAAACCAGACAAAGACACCTCAAAGAAAGAAAACTACAGACCAATATCTCTAATGAACCTAGATGCAAAAATCCTCAATAAAATTCTGGCGAATCGAATACAAAAACACATCAAAAAAATTGTGCACCATGATCAAGTAGGATTCATCCCTGGGATGCAAGGATGGTTCAACATACGGAAATCAATAAATGTTATTCACCACATCAATAGACTTAAAGATAAGAACCATATGATCATCTCGATAGATGCAGAGAAAGCATTCGACAAAGTACAGCATGCCTTTATGTTCAAAACATTAGAAAAACTAGGGATAACAGGAACTTACCTTGACATTGTAAAAGCTATCTATGCTAAGCCTCAGGCTAGCATCATTCTGAATGGACAAAAGTTGAAGGCATTCCCTCTAAAATCCGGAACAAGACAGGAATGCCCTCTATCTCCACTTCTATTCAATATAGTTCTCGAAACACTGGCCAGAGCAATTAGACAGACGAAAGAAATTAAAGGCATAAAAATTGGAAAAGAAGAACTTAAATTATCACTATTTGCAGATGACATGATTCTATACCTAGAAGACCCAAAAGGGTCTACAAAGAAACTACTAGAACTAATAAATGAATTCAGCAAAGTGGCAGGATATAAAATCAACACGCATAAATCAAAGGCATTTCTGTATATCAGCAACAAAACTTCTGAAATGGAAATGAGGAAAAACACTCCATTCACAATATCCCCAAAAAAATAAGATACTTGGGAATCAATCTAACAAAAGAGGTGAAAGATTTATACAATGAAAACTACAGAACCCTAAAGAGAGAAGTAGAAGAAGATCTTAGAAGATGGAAAAATATACCCTGTTCATGGATAGGCAGAACTAACATCATCAAAATGGCGATATTACCAAAAGTTCTCTATAGATTTAATGCAATGCCAATCAAAATCCCAACGGCATTTCTTGTAGAAATAGATAAAGCAATCATGAAATTCATATGGAAAAATAAAAGACCCAGAATAGCAAAAGCAATTCTAAGCAGAAAGAGTGAATCAGGCGGTATAGCGATACCAGATTTCAAACTATATTACAGAGCAATAGTGACAAAAACAGCATGGTACTGGTACCAAAACAGGCGGGTGGACCAATGGTATAAAATAGAGGACACAGAGACTAACCCACAAAGTTACAACTATCTTATATTTGATAAAGGGGCTATAAGCATGCAATGGAGGAAGGATAGCATCTTCAACAAATGGTGTTGGGAAAACTGGAAATCCATATGCAACAAAATGAAACTGAATCCCTTTCTCTCGCCATGCACAAAAGTTAACTCAAAATGGATCAAGGAGATTGATATCAAATCAGAAACTCTGCGTCTGATAGAAGATAAAGTTGGCTCCGATCTACAGATTGTGGGGTCGGGCTCCAAATTCCTTAATAGGACACCCATAGCACAAGAGTTAACAACTAGAATCAACAAATGGGACTTAATTAAACTTAAAAGTTTTTTTTCAGCAAAAGAAACAATAAGAGAGGTAAATAGGGAGCCTACATCCTGGGAACTAATTTTTACTCCTCACACTTCAGATAGAGCCCTAATATCCAGAGTATACAAAGAACTCAAAAAATTGGACAATAAGATAACAAATAACCCAATCAACAAATGGGCCAAGGACCTGAACAGACACTTCTCAGAGGAGGATATACAATCAATCAACAAGTACATGAAAAAATGCTCTACATCTCTAGCAGTCAGAGAAATGCAAATCAAAACCACCTTAAGATACCATCTCACTCCAGTAAGATTGGCAGCCACTATGAAGTCAAACAACAACAAGTGCTGGCGAGGATGTGGAGAAAAGGGTACACTTGTACATTGCTGGTGGGACTGCAAATTGGTGCGGCCAATTTGGAAAGCAGTTTGGAGATTCCTGGGAAAGCTGGGAATGGAACCACCATTTGACCCGGCTATTGCCCTTCTCGGACTATTCCCTGAAGACCTTAAAAGAGCATGCTACAGGGACACTGCCACATCGATGTTCATAGCAGCACAATTCACAATAGCTAGACTGTGGAACCAACCCAGATGCCCTTCAATAGATGAATGGATAAAAAAAATGTGGCATCTATACACAATGGAGTACTATGCAGCAATAAAAATGACAAAATCATAGAATTTTCAGGGAAATGGATGGCATTAGAGCAGATTATGCTTAGTGAAGCTAGCCAAACCCTAAAAAACAGATACCAAATGTCTTCTTTGATATAATGAGAGCAAGTATGAACAGAGCAGGGAGGAAGAGTAGGAAGAAAAGAGTAACATTAAACAGAGACTTGAGATGGGAGGGAAAGAGAGAGAAAAGGGGAATTGCATGGAAATGAAGGGAGACACTCATTGCTAAACAAAATTACATATAAGAGGTTGTGAGGGGAATGGGAAAATAAACAAAGAGAGAAATGAATTACAGTAGATGGGGTAGAGAGAGAAGATGGGAGGGGAGGGGAGGGGGGATAGTAGGGGATAGGAAAGGTAGCAGAATACTACAATTACTATTAGTGCATTATGTAAAATTGTGGATGTGTAACTGACGTGATTCTGCAATCTGCATTTGGGGTAAAATTGGGAGTTCATAACCCACTTCAATCTAATGTATGAAATATGATATGTCAAGAGCTTTGTAATGTTGTGAACAACCAATAAAAAAATGTAAAAAAAAATAAAATAAAATAAATACCCAGCTAATGAGCTTCTTTATCATACCAGTTGGCTACAACTAAAGGAGATAAAAACACAATACCACAGTCCTGTAGAGGACCCACTGACTCTTAAGGTTTGAATAGGTACTACCAAAGTGCTAAAAAAAATCACTATTTCCTTGGGGAATGTATGACACTTAAAAATATTAACTACATCCAGCTCATGCCTTTCTTTACCTATCTCCACAATGGGTACGATTAGTGGGGACAAATATCACCATCATCCCACAAGGCCTGAAGCACTACACTTGACGGCAAGACTCCACTGCATGGAGGAAAGGAGGTGGGCATGGGAAACACAGCCACTTCATCTTAAAGGAATGAAACTATCCTGTCACACTCAGATTCTGGTCAAGAGAGCTGTGAACAAGAGAATGTCTTGGACTTGGCCTTCAGGGCCTGGACCTGGAGAGAAGTTCCTTGAAAGGACACTCACCTTAAGACTGTAAGGACTTCCCCATTGAGGAAAGCAGTCACACTACCTTTTCTTTCATACTTGGATAATACCTGCAAAAACTGGTGTGAGCAGGGTACAGTGGTGCACACCTGTTATCCCAGCAGCTCAGGAGGCTGAGGCAGGAGGATTGCGAGTTCAAAGCCAGCCTCAGCAATTCAGTGAGAGAGACCCTATTTCTAAATAAAATACAAAATAGGGCTGGGGATGTGACCCAGTGATTGACTACCCCTGAAATCAATCTTTAGTATACCCCTCCCCCGCAAATAAAAATTGACATTATTGAGTGTTCATATTGGCTTCTGGGGGATTAACACAATCTTCTTAAAAGCCAAGACTGGCAAGGCTATCAAGGCTGAATTTTGAAATACAGCATGGTTTACCAGTATGGATAAGGTAAAAAGATATGAGAAGAGGAAAAGATAAAAATAAAAATGTCACCAAGTCTTAATTCAAATTCAACTGAGAATAAGACTGGGAGACAGCGAGATGGAAATGAAAGCGTCAGCCTCACTCCTGAGGAAGGCTGTACTGAAGGAAGTGATCCAAACATGGGGCCACGGTACCCCCTAGACAGCCTCTGACCCCATTTCCAGCAGGGTCAGCATACCCAGTGGAAACTTGGGGTTCACACACTGTGGATAGTCCCTTCTCCTTGAATACAGGCAGAGCCTAGTGACTTTCCAATAATGAGAACAATACAGAAAGAGCTGGAGGATGTGATTTCCAAGCCTGGATTGTGAAGGGGCTCAGATTTCCATTTTGCTTGGCCCAGTCTATTTTGCTAGTTTTCTCAGCTAAACTGCTCTGATGAGATAAGCCACCTTCTAGGGAGCTCTACATGGAAAGGATGCAGAGGTGGCCCCTGAAAAGCAGCCAGCAGCCACATGAGTGAGCTACAAATTGAAATCTCAATCCCCGAGATCACTGCACTTCTGCCTAATATTTAGATTTTAGCCCTCGAGAAATCGTGAAGCTGAAGATATGCCAGATAAGCTCAACTGAGACTACTGACCCTGAAACTATGAGCTAATAAATGTTGTTTTAAGCCATTAACTTTCGGGACCATTTGTTATGCAGCAATAGATAACTAATAAACCTCTCCTAGAAACCATAATCTCATCCAAAAAAGAAAGTGAGAAGAGAATCCTTCTTACCAAGAAGAGATAAATCTGCAGGAAACTGAAAATTGGAAGATACTAAGCCTCACATCCCTACTAATTTTATTTCCCAAATTCTCCTATTACATAAATATTTCTTCTTCCCCAGGGAGTGCTATTCAAAGGTAGAGTTATCCAAATGTGACCCTATGTTCCCTTGATCTGGAAGTCAACTTTCTGCAAGCTGAAAGGCAGGTTTCAAGTTTAAATGACTATGTACAAGTTCCAAGTACAGGGCAGCTAGGTATTCCAGACAATACTGTGAAGAGCAATACAAATCCACATTGTTCAGTGCCAGATAATCTGTGTGATTCTCCACAGACAAGAGGTATTAGTCAGGGTTCTCTAGAGGAACAGAATCAACAGGAAAATAATTATACAAAAGGGGACCTATAAACTGGATAGTCCACAATGGCCATCTGCAGACTGAAGAGCTAGACAGACCTGCAGGCTAACATACCTTTCCTTGGAATAATAGAGAGATTGAATTTATGCTGCGTAGTTCAAGAGGCTGAAGCCCCAGAACAAGAGGGATCAAAGGTGCTACCCTAGTCCAAGACCAAAGGCTTCTGGAGAATCACGGGCAGAATCCCCTTTAGAAAAGTGAAGAAGGGAGAGTCTAATTTCCTCAGACTATCAGACTAGCAATCAAGTACCTGGTCAAGTGGGTATGGTGGGGCATACCTGGGATCCCCTCCACTAGGGAGGCTGAGACAGGAGGATCATGAGTTCAAAGCAAGCCTCAGCAAAAGTGAGACACTAAGCAACTCACTGAGAACCTGTCTCTAAATAAAATACAAAGTAGGGCTGAGGATGTGGCTCAGTAGTCGAGTGCCTCTGAGTTCAATCCCCGGTACTCACCCCCACCCCCACCCCCCAAAAAAAAACTGATCAAGAAGAATCAAGCTTGCATCTGCTGCTGCTTCTTTATTCTTCCAACTTTTATTTGGTGCAAGCCATCATCCTAGTGGTCAGTGCTGCCCATGCTTAGAGAAGGTTTCCATTTCAGCTATCCCACATGCCAATCATTCCTAGTCACACCCTCATTGACACACCTTAGCCCTCTTAATCCTTGGCATCTCTCAATCCAATCAAGTTGACAATTCATACTAACCAATAGACACATAACCTTTTTCTCATGCTTATCTTATTCAAAGGGGCATCAGGGATGTGGTGAGTTGGGGAGTTCCACCCCTGGACCAGAACCTGCAAGCTAGCATACGTTTCCTTGGAATAATGGAGAGATTGAATTTACACATCTCCTTCTTATTGTCTCTGTTTTATGAGATTTCCTTTTGTTCCAGTACAAACTATTTCATGATCTGTGCTGTGCTGAATTATGAAATCCATTCTGACCACTAGGATGAACCCTCCTTAACCCCAGCAAGACAGAAAGGAGTGAGCCTAAAGATGCCTCAGAAGTGTTTGTTCTGTGCTTCTACCCCCTACTAAAAGCAGAAATGTGCAGAGTTAAGTGCTACTCCCAATCCCCTAAACATATGTGGTTGTACATGTACACATACAAATAGGAAAAGTCTGAAACAGGGAGTCAATTGACATTTTTTTATGACTTACAAAGTTTAAATAAAACCTGGCTATTTTCCTGGCTTTGATATAGGCCAGAATTGGGAAATACATATGGATTTGAATGGCAAGATGTGAAGGCAAGTTCAAGGACACAGTATAATGAGGTAGCAGAATGCATATCAGTGTTCTAGAATCATGTGGGTGTGGTGCCCCTAGAATCATGCAATGCTGTGGTCCCAGAAGAACCTTAGATGACAATAATTACTCATATCTCCTTTTCTCCCTTGACCTTTCCTATTTTAGGAATGACAGTTTGATAGGCAAAAGGGAAAAAAAAAGTCTAAATCAGTCCAAGACCTGTGCCACCAAGATACTGAATCGCCTCTTACCTCCCTGTTGTATTTGTGGGGCTGCTCAAAATAAGTAGCAGGATGATTCATCGTAGCCTCTGGAAGTTGTCTGACAGAACTCTATTCCAGTGTCTGACCGAAGCTACTTATATCTTGTGTCACTTTCTGCAGTGACTCAGTTCCAAGTGAAGATTAATGCAGTTAGAACATTTTGCAGAAATAGTAAATCACCCTTGCAACTGATTGCGACTCTGGAGCTGCCGAGCCTGTGAGTTATTCATGTAGCTCTCCAGCGCTGCTTTCATAAACAGATATTGTTTCATTGGTTGCTAATCATTCCTGCTGAAGTTAGAGTAAACTCAAGGCCAGGGGAATAGCAAGGTTTTATTCAAAGGAGCCAAAACTTTGCAAGGCATAAAAAATGTCAAGGTATTCCCTGTTCCAGACTTTTCTTACATTGATGGACACTGAATACTTGTTGAAGAAGAGTTTGTATTCAAAGTCTGCATGCCACATCTCTTTCAGAATACCTTTCTGTAATTGAATGCATGGAATTATTTCACTTTCCACAAGTCTCTTTTTCACCATCCTCGAAGTGGTTAGAAATTATATTTCTCCTTGTCAAAATAAATGACAGTCACGTGGGTAAATACCATAAGGAAGTTGACTAGGTAGACTAATCTCTCTGCTATTCTCAGAAGGTAATATTGGTAGAAAAGTAAGTTTTAATTTATAACATCACAATCAAGGCTTTGATGTTTTGTTTGCTTTTTTAAGTTACTGAGACAGTCTTTCAGGGCTATTAACAAACTAGACCCAAAGATATTTTGGACAGAGACACAAGTAAAGTATTGAGCATACATTTCAGACTTAAAAGGTCTATTGAATGGAGGAGTTCAACTGTCTAGAAGGACCACATGTCTCTCTTGGGTGTTTCAGAAATGCTGTTTTAGATGTGAGAAACTTTACCTAATGGTAATAGATAAAGAAGTCATTTCATTGGAAGCCCTCATTGCTCTCACTTCTGGAACAAGAGTATTTCAAATCTCAGCTTCTTTATTAGATTCAAGGCTCCTAAGAAAATTTATATTTCAAGTGCTCAACTAATCTCTGAAATAAAGTTGAGAAAAATCATTCTTAGAAATATCAACCTAAAAATTGATTGCACGTCAGATACCCTTTCCTGCTTGGTTTTACATGGCTAAAATGATAATGCATTATTCCTGGTCAGGGGAAATATCTTTGGCATCTTCGTCCTTCACTTACTGCCTAAAGAGGCTTGATAGTTAATTGTCAGTAGTGGCATCACTAGACAGGTGAATGAAAAGGACTTCAGAGGAATATTTCGCTCAGGGTCATTGCTGTCATGCCCATATACTGTAAGGGTTAAATTAGTAACCTCAAAGTTTGCTTCTATTGCTAACATTCAGTTTTATGCCAAAAATTAGTCTTATTTCACCATTTCTCCCTGTATTCTGCATCGTTGTAGGTATTGAATGTCTCATTCTTCTTCCATATCAAGTAGGGGCTAGAAGAAGAGTGATAAGGCTAGGACATACCTTATTCACTATGTCAAATATTAACTAATAAGTTATACAAGTTCCCCTACCAGTGTAAAGCACCTGGGTTATGTGTAGGGACCAGTGTAGAGGATTCAGCTATTAAAAATGCTTAATTACAGGTGTAGTCAAGAAAGCTTGTGAAAGATCATTTGAAATAATTTCAGAAGTAACACAGAGAATTTCAAAGGGCTTTTTAATGATAACCCACTGGGTTTCATTGGTTTGTTGTTGGTTTGTTATTCTCACTTGAAGAACATAATATGAAACAGATAAATCAGTGTGTTATCATATAACAAGTTTTAACATTTTATTTGATTTATTGAATAGAAGAAAAGGAGAGTGATCTTTAGTATTCTTTTATTTTTTTTTTAACTTGGAGCAGCAAGGTTGGAGTAGAATCATCCTTGAAAACTGTTCAGGCAGAATTATTTTTAAGTGGCATCTACAATGTTACACTATTACACTGTCTGAGAATGAACCACTACTCAATATTACCCTCCTGCAACTACCACCAAGAAGGTGATGCACTTATTGCATAAAATGTAAACAATCTGACAATTTACAGGAACACTGTTCAATGAGACTTTCTGTAAAGCAAGGCTTAGTCTGTAATCTGCACTATCCAATATTTGGCTATTCCATGATTAAAATAGGACTAGTGCAGCTAAGGAAATCAGCTTTAAAATTTTGTATAACTTCAGTTAATTAAATGCAAATAACCACGTGTGGCCACTGGACACCATATTAGATGGGGCATTTCCACAGTCTCAGCATCTTCACAGAGTTTTTTGAATAATTTGAATTACATAAGGTCTGTTGCAGGCCAGTTCTATCACTGTGCCAGTTTATGAAGCCAAATTAGGATATCAGATTATATGGTTTTATTTCAACTTTGATTCTCGTTTGAAAAATATATAGATTATATGTTAATGCGCACACACACACACACACACACACACACACGTGAACCTTCATGTAATTTCCCAAAATGTGCACATAAAAACACACGGTTTAAGGTTGAAAAAAATCCATAAACTTCAAAAGATGTCTCCTGATGTCTGGAAAGTAAGGCTTTTATTCCTGACCATGGTGACCAAAGCCATTACAGTCAGGACCAACATTTATTCAACCTTGTCTTCTAAAATAGCCATAAATACTAGCAACCACATGAGAAATCGAGCTTGTGAAGAAAGCTACAGAAGAAAAAGTAAGAAACAGACTTTGGAAAATTTTTTTTTTTATGGTTCGTTGGGCATGTAGCCATAAAAAGACATCATGGGCAAAGGTACATTAGTAAGGATCATAAATGCCTGCATTCCAGTACCAATTCTGCCACTTACTAGTACTGATGACATTGGCCAGGTTAATGGTTAATACATCTCTCTGAGTGTGAGATTCTTCATCTGTAAAAGAAGATATTAGTCTATGTTTTTTTAAATCATGAGAAGATTTTAAATAAGACAATAGAGGCAGATAGCTTTCATTGACCTTAAATATGTTAATTCCTTGACTTTACATTTTTTATGAAGAATATTTTAAAACATGAAAATTAATTAAAGCCATGTATGCTCCAGAAATAGCCAGTCAATCAGACTTTTCTGTGAAATAAGAGTTCAGTGTGACTTTGTAAGTAGGCACTACAAAACCAGGGTGTCTTCAGCGCAAGGCAGATGGTCACATTCTGAAGGGGGTAAAAAAAAAGCTTCTTTTTCAGAAAATCCTCTTAGTTGGTTCCTTCATTATGATTGGGCAAAATGCCATTTACAACAGATGGATATGAATACAAGCAACCAGAGAGGCTGCGCTCATACCCCAAGTCTTGGCATATGGCTCCAGACTCCCTCACCAGGCTGTCGAAACAGCTGCTGTGTGTTCTCCCCACCTGCAGTTACAAAGCTCTGCCAAGAGTGTCCACGCACATAGAAGAACCTGCAGTTGGGTGGTTCTTCTGGGTCAGAAGCCATACCCATCACCTTATGAGCTCTAGGGGGCCCTTTTTCAAAGGCTTCCTTTTAAATTCCCTGAAAATGAGAAAGATATTTAGCCATTCAAATCCATCTATCCTTTCACTAATATTGAAGAGAGAGCAGGCTTAGTAGGGGGGGAAAAAGAAATGGATAGAGATGTATTGAATCCTCAACTTGACAATTTGCTTGTAATTAAATATAATTAATATCTTGGACACGGAGGTCCCTCTCTTCAAGGGAAAAATGAAGAATACTTGATAAAATTGTAGTGATGATTAGGGAGAATGATGCAAAAGAGAGACCGGAGTGCTGGGATGACTATGGCAATAGTAGTAAATGGTGGCAGTTTCTAATACTTCCTTATTGTTTGTGGCATATCCATCATGGTTTTATATGCTTTATAAGTGTTAGACATTTAGTTCTGATAGTCACTTCACAAAAATTATATATTACATTATATACATACATATAACATTATATATATATATATATATATATATATATATATATGAAGAAATTGAAGCAGAAGAAGTTTAAATATCTTGCCCAAGATGACCAAGCTAAAAAGGCATGAAGTGGAGAATAAAACACCAGGCAGCCTGGCTCCAGAGCTTGGCTTCTTAACCACTACTGTAAGTGCTAAGGGAATAGCAAGTACTTTTATGGGGGAAAAAATGATTCACAGGAAATTGAATTGAGTATGTTAATGAACTCTCCATTGGTGAAAAGCAAATGACAGCTATAGGGTCTGTGAATGATTTCTATCTGGCACTTCTTGCTTAGGTAGGAAAAATTTGCAGAAGGAAGGATGATTCAAAGTCACTCCTTTTTTTTTTTTTTTTTGGAAACCAGAAATGGTGTTACAAAAGTCAAAATCGTTACATGCATATTATAAAGAAGCAGTATAATTTAAGTAATTGGGCAAATCCTAAAAGAATTGTTTTTACATTTTAATCGCTGGCAGAATAAATTTAGTTAATGGAATTTATATTCTTAAATTTACATTTTCTATCAATCCTAGTCTGTATTTATATGTGGTTTTACATGCAGCAATTTAAACACAGCCTGACTTGATGAAATTGATTTTATTAAATATGGAAAGAATTAACTACTTGTTTAAATTGGGTTGGTCTCTCTTGTGTATTTGAATCCTGTTTTTACCAAGTAGAATTCTTTTTTTTCCTATTAAGAACCAATGACCGAAGGAGAGGAATATCAATTGAGGGCTACAACAAAGTTATAAAGCAGAGTCATTTAGAGTTATTTTTAAACTTATAGAATAAAAAATCTTCTATTTGCTTACTCTGAATATTTAGAAGAAGTGCTATAATGCTTACATACCACAAGTCCTCACATATGTAATTCAGCCTGATACGAAGCCTGCAATGAAAAGCAGTGTCAGAAAACTGAAGATGGATTGAGATAGAAACATATCCCATCAGGAAAAGGGATATTAACAAGTGGAGCAAAAGGAAATAGATGAAAGAAAACCCAAGAAAGGAAACACAAGACCTCAGCCTCCTCAGTTCTTTCCTCCATTTCTTAGGTTTAGCTTACATGTGTTGTTCCTCCGATACCCACCTTAGTGTCCAGAACACATATCTAGTGAGTAATCCAGAAACCAGTGGACCCAGAGGGCAGAACATCAAGCCAAACAGGATTATCATCCAGCCTTAATATTTAATGTTATTTGCTTCATTGAGTTTCAGAATTGCTCAGGACCTGGTACTCCTTTCTTCTTTCCTATCCACCTCTTTTGAAATGAGAATACTACCTTATGCCTGTTTTACCTTTGTACCAAACAAGCACATAGCATGTTTGATTTCACAGGTTTCATGTTGCTGGAAAAAAATATGCATAAATTGTACCTTGAGACTCACCCATACTAATTTAGATGCATTTATGTGAGATTTGGTTTTAAGTGTTGATGCTGGGATGAGTTAAGATTTGAGGAGGGTAGGGGCTGTGGCTGTGGCTCAGTGGTAGAGCACTTGCCTGAGTGAGGCAGTGGGTTTGATCCTTGGTACCACATAAAAATAAAAAATAAAGGTGTTGTGTCCACCTACAACTAAAAAAAAAATACATATTAAAAAAGCATATTGGATTAAAAAATATTTCAGGGAGCTATTAGGATGGAATAAACATATTTCACACATTATTAGAACATCAATTTAGGGGAATCAATGTTGGATTGCTACAGTTTGAATATTTGTGTGACCTCCCAATTCACACATTGAAACCTAATCCCCAATGTGAGGGTATTTTGAGGTAAGGTCTTTGGGAGGTGATTAAGTCATGAGAGTAGACTCTCATAAATGGAATTAGTGCCTATATAAAATAAATTTCAGTCAGGTTTTTCACTGCTGTGACTAAAATAACTGACCAGAACAATTTTAGGGAAGGAAAAGTTTATTTGAGGGGACTCATGGTTTCAGAGTTCTCATAGACAATAGATTCCATTCCTTGGGACTTGAGGTGAGGCTGAATATCATGGCAGAAGAGTGTGACAGAGGGAAGCGACTCACATGATGATCAGAAGGCAGAGAGAGAGTACACTATCCAGATACAAAATATACACCCCAAACCCACGTCCTGAATGCCACACCCTACCCACCGTGGGTTGCCACTCAATTAGTTAATCGTCATCAGGGGATTAATTCACTGGACTACAAGCTGTTGAGAAATGGAAATATGCAGAGGTTAGAGGTGAGTTCAGGGAGGTGTTAGGTGCCGGACCACTCAGCCTCAGAGGTGATAATAGCATATTGAAGTTTACTGACCTGTACTACAAAGCATTAGAGGGTTTTGAACACAGGAGTGGTGTGACCTCTTAAATATCACTGTTTTAGGCAGCTGGTTTGCTGCTGTGACTAAAAGGACTCAACCAGAACAATTGTAGAGGAGGAAAAGTTTATTTGAGGGCTCACAGTTTCAGAGGTTTTAGTCCATAGAAGGCCAGCTCCATTCTTCAAGACTCAATGTAAGACAGGAACAACATGGCAGAAGTGTGTAGCAGAGGGAAACAGCTTACATGGTGATCAGGAACAGAGAGAGAGAGAGAGATCTCCACTTGTCAGATACAAATATATACTGCATAGCCATGCCCCAATCCCCAACACCTCCAGCCATGCTCTATCCACCTTCAGCTACCAGCCAGTTAATCCCATCACAGGATGAATTCACTGATTGCATTAAGACTCTCAAAACCCAATCATTTTTCCTCTGAACCTTCTTGCATTTTCTCACACGTGAGCTTTTAGGTGACAACGCACGTTCAAACCACAACATTCACTGTGCCTTTTGAGTCAAGATTGTTTTTACAGGGGTTAGTTACAAAAGCAAAAAGTGGTTGTTTGTAAATTTTCCAGGTGAAGAAAGCAAAACATTTAGCTTAGAGTATTAGCTAGGAAGTTAATAAAAACTAGTCTGATTAGGAGAATAATCTAAGGGTAGATCCTAAAGACTAGTGGATTAGACATAGATATGAGGGAAAAAATAGCATTAAATCCTTTTAAAATTTTTGTTCTGGAAACCTGAGTGGATGGTGATTTCTTTTAATAAAATGAGAACTGGAGAAGACATGTTAGGAGATTTGTTTTTGGATGTGTTAATAGGACCTGCCTAACTAGAACAGAGACCCTGTACCTAATAGAAGAAAAAGTAGACCCAAATCATCATCATGTGGGCTTAGGACTTGACTTCCATAACAAGAATCCTAAAGCCCAATAAGTAAAATCAAGAATCAATAAATGGGATGGATTCAAACTAAAAAGCTTCTTCTCAGCAAAAGAAGCAATCAATAAAGAGAGAGCCTACAGAATGAGAGAAAATCTTTACCACATGCACCGCTCCAGGCTATACATAGAACACAAAAAACTCAACACCAAAAAAACAAATGGCCCAAAGAACTACACAGATACTTCACAGAAGAAGAAATAAAGTTGATCAACAAATATGAAAAAGTGTTCAACATCTCTAGCAAATAGAGAAATGCAAATCAAAACTACTCTAAGATTTCATCTCACTCCAGTCAGAATGGCATTTATCAATAATACAAGCAACAATAAGTGTTGGCGAGGATGTGGCGAAAAAGGTCCACCTATACATTGCTGGTGGGGCTGCAAATTGTTGCAACCACTCTGGAAAATAGTATGGAGATTCCCTAGAAAATTCGGAATGGAGCCACCATTTGAGCCAGCTATTTCACTTCTTGGTTTATACACAAAGGACTTAAAATCAACATACTACAGTGACGCAACCACATCAATGTTTATAGCAGATCAATTCATAACACCTAAACTATGGAACCAGCCTAGATGCCCTTCAACAGATGAATGGATAAAGAAAATGTGGTCTATAAGCACAATGGAATATGATTCAACCTTAAAGAAGAATGAAATTATGGTGTTTGCAGGTAAATGGATGGAGCTGGAGAATATCATGCTAAGCAAATCCCCCCAGAACAAAGGCTGAATGTTTTCTATAATAAGTGGATACTAATCCATAGTGGTGGGGGAGAGGAGGCTAAGGAAGAATGGAGCAACTTTGGATTGGGTAGAGGGAGAGACAGGAAGGGAGGGTATATCTGGGTAGGAAAGATGGTGGAATGAGATATGTTATTACCCTATGTACATGTATGGTTGCATGATTAGTGTGACTCTGCATCATGTACAGCCAGAGAAATGAGAAGTTATGCTCCATTTGTGTACAATGTACCAAAACGTATTCTGCTGTCATGTATAACAAATTAGAATAAATAAAAAATATTATAATAATAATAATAAGTAGGACCTGCCTATTGTCATAATAGCTAGGATATGAAGTCAACCAAAATGCACACTGATAAAGAAAACTTGGGGTGTATGTGTGTGTGTGCTGTAATATTATTCAGCAATAAAAAGCATAAAATCCTGTCATTTGCCACAATACCAGATGGACCTGGAGGACTTTATCTTGAGTGAAATAAGTCAAGCACAGAAAGACAAATGCTTCATGATCTCACTCATAAGTGGCATCTAAAATTTTGATCTCAGGTTTGGGGGTCTAGCTCATCGATAAGTATTTGCCTAGCATGAGTAAGAACCTGTATACTACCTCCAGCACAGGCAAAAAATAAAAACAACAAAGATATTTTCAAAATAGTTAAGAGTAGAACAGTGATTAGTAGATGTCAGGAGAGTGTTCTAGGAGATCATTCGATGGGTGTAGTGTTATAGTCTGTTAGGAGGAATACATTCCAGTGTTTTATGGAACATCAGAATGAATATAATGTATGTACCTCAAAATAGTTAGAAGAGAGAAATGATGATGGTGAGTACAGCTTTGAGTCACATGATCTCAAGGTGAGCAAAGAAGAACATGGCGAGATGGTAGATATTGCTATATGTTTAATGATCATGAAAATTAGCCCATAGAACAGGGAAAAATGTAAGAAAAAATAGGGATAATTATGAGGACTCAGTCTTGAGTGGTGAAGGGCGATAAAATTCAGTTTACAAGAACAGAGAGAATTCATCTATTATCAGAAAAAAAAGAACAAGAGTAGGAGAAACTAAAGTGTATATGAGAAACCCACATATTGATCAAGCCAAAGGCAAGAAGTTCAAAGACGGGTATCTGCCTAGGAATGAGAGGGAATAGAGTTGAGAAGCCAGTGTACCAGTGAACACTGCGTCCAACAGGGTTAGAATCATGCACTTTGATTTTACCAGAACATTTCATAGAGTAAATTTAATAATCCCCTTTGTACCTATTTTTGAGTTTAAAAAAAATTGCAGAACCATCACCATACTTTGAACCAAAAGCGAATATCTCCCCATTACTTATAAAAATGTGCAAGTTTTTGATGAATACGTGACACAAATTGCACTATATCCTAAATCCATTTCTTTCATTAGGTTCTGAAGTAGAGTAAAGGGTACAGTTACAGAAGAGATTCCGGACATGTGGTTTCAATGGAAATACCTTTTTGTTCCTCTTATACATTTGGAGACGTTGCATCCCCTTTCCACTAAAAGTCTATAGCTTTAGTTAGAGCTATTCTTTCTGGGGTCACAGAAGAGTTCAGGGTAGGATATGAGACTAGCCGGGTCTTGCAGACTATTTTCTAAGAAATTTTCAAATGAAAATAGATAGAAAAAAAAATTCTCTATAACATCAGCGTTAGGAAACCTGAACCTGAGAACTGAAAGGCTTATTGAGAAAACTGATTTAATAGAAGGAGGCTGATGGGAGGGAGAGACAGAGATGAAGAATGATGATGAAGTCCAGATAGCATTCACTCCGTGGTCTGTGGATTCCCAGCTTCCATGAGCTTTGTTGATATGAGACAATAGATCTTAACTCTTGCCTAGGTCAACAATAGTCTCTTCTTCATCTCAACAACAAAATGCCCTGGCTAATATAAAATGGTTACCTGCAAAAAGAAGTATGGCAAGTCATCTGTACGTCCCGGAGAATCGATGATATGAGATAGCAAAGTAATTATTACGACTATCGTCTGTTATTTCAAGGACTAGTTTACTGAACCCATTATAGCTGAAGGATTTGAAGGTTTGGTAGAAGCATGTTAGCCATAGAGTCTATTGACCCCTTCTGGGGTCCTTCAATGTAGGGAAGACAAGCTAGCAGTACTGAATGCAGACACAGAAGAGCAAAAGAAGCAATCTATTCGGGTTTTCAGGCTGTAGCCGATGATGCAGACTACCTAGAGAATCATGGGTCCATTAAATTGTGTAAGTGAAATTATCTTCTGTATCTAAATGGATATGCTACTCAGAAATATAGATACCAAGGAAGCTAGAGGAATTAGCAAAGCCTGATATTAGCAGACATCTACCAAGCGTGTCCTGCCAGGCAGAGGTAACAAAGCTTCACTGCAAACCTCACTGATAGTTTTGGATGTAGCCTAAGCAGACCAACTGTTAACTCTCCAACCATAGTAGAAGCAGAGAACCAGCTCAAAAGAGAAGGTCTTCAACCAAGGCCTGCAGGATATAGGCAGGGTATGTGGCCCTAATTAACTGAGGACGATAGAATCAAGATTCAAAGATCATGGCTATGCAGTATTTTGTATTTTGTCATCAGACAAGTTCAACACCTACAATTAAATTGTTTCATATTTCAGTTGAATTTGAGAAAGATGGATTGCCAGAAAACTTTAAACCCACCAGAGGAGTGTGTATGGTTTATTTTTCCCAGCCCAAGAAAATATCCAGGACTTTTTTACGTCCATCAAAGGAACTGGACTGATCAAGTTACAAAGCATGCTTTGAGGTTGTATCATCTAATATGACAGCTACTAACTACTTGTGACTATTTAAATTTATTAGTATTTAAAATGTTAACCATGCCATTTCTCATTCACATGACCCACATCCCAAATGTACATGTGCCTAGTGGCTAACACACTAGTTATTGCTAAAGAACATTTCTATTTTTGCTTGCCTTGCTAGCATTTCAATCTGTTGGAAAGTTCTACTCTAGGAAAGACATACTGAGCATCCTATTGGGTGAAAACAATGAGGGGTACTACAAAGATTTCCTATTCAGTAGACAGAATCTGGGTAACTGCATTGGCTCAACAAAAAACCTCACTGAGGTGACAAGAAAGGGAGTTAGCATTTGTCCCAGTGACTGAGAACTTCTAATGCCTATGGCAGTGCTGTCCCAGTCCAGATGAACATGATGGGTTCAAGAATGGTGACCACTGAAAGCTACTTCTACATTCCCTCTGGTGTAATGGAGAGTGCTTTTTTGAATTTCTTTTTCTTTACATTTTTTCACTCACTAGTAAGTATTTGGGAGGTAATGTAAGTCAGAAGGGAGAATAGTGAGGTGTCATTCTAACGCAGGTGAGGAAAAAGAATCGACCACACAAATTTTATCTTCCACGGAGAATGTAGGAAGATAAAAAGGGTAAAGCATTTTATCCTGGTTTCTGACTGTGACTGCATCCACCAACACAAGGGAAAAGAGAATTCTGTATCTTCCACCAATTGCAGAAATATTATCAGAGTTTAGAGATAAAAAGACATCAGTGAGCCAGTGTTTATAAATGTGCCCAGCCATTGGAGAAAAGAAAGTCAAACAGAATCAGTATCCAGAAAAAAAAAATAGGGCTATAAGATAAGACAGAGAACAAGTGGAACACACACCCACAGACACACACACACACACCCACAGACAGACAGACACACATACACACACAGACACAACACACACACAGGACCAATTATATGGAGATTCAACAGGGGTATGAAACAGACTTCTGGAAATATATATTCACATATTTATAAATTAAAATACAGTTGATAATACAAAAGAAGTTTCACTACAAAAACCTGGGTTAAGAGCTTACAAAGTAAAATAAATATCTCAAAGAATGAAACATAAATGCAAAACAATAGAGATAATAAGGAAAAAATGTCAGAGATACTTGAGTGTATTAGAAGAAGACTTAATGAAGAAAATGTATTATAGAAGAGGGAAAAGGAACAGATGAGCAAAAGAATATTTTAAACAAATATAAGAAGAAAATTTCTCCAAGTTGAAAAGGGATATGCTACAATAGCTACAAACTTTAAAGATACACCAAATTTCAAGGAACTTGTATGAGAAAAAAATATATTCTTATATGTATTGGGGTAAATTAATGAAGATAAACTTAATTGATTTCCCAAAGAAAAGCACACAGTATTTGCAAAGAAAAAAATCAGTTCTGTCATCAAACTTTTGCAAATAGTTGAATAGATTGATAGACATGTGCATATATGTGTCTATCTATCTGTATACCTTTTTAAATTTTGTTCTAATTAGTTGTATATGACTATATGCCTTTTTGTTGCTATAATGCCTAATTTAGTTGGTCCATCAATAATGGTCTATGGAAGATCTTCATCCTTCCTATGTCAACAATTTTATTTTTCTGTTTCACTTCATTTCTAGTTTGAGAATTTTAGGTTTAAACTACTTTCTTAAATCTTTAACATTTTTACCTTCACGATCTTCTAGCTTCCATTTTACTTGGGCTGTAACTTACAGTGCACTTTGGAAGATGCTTTGGGGTTGTCTTATTTCCTTGGGGTCCTAACATTACCTTCCAGGTGTTTAGGTATGTG
The DNA here is from genome assembly GCF_964194105.1 of Spermophilus citellus. Lineage (NCBI taxonomy): Eukaryota > Metazoa > Chordata > Mammalia > Rodentia > Sciuridae > Spermophilus > Spermophilus citellus. The sequence continues at coordinate 45,870,239 of NC_138199.1, read as the reverse complement.
TCTTCTTTACCATTAATATCGTTAGCTCAATTGTGATAATTTACATACAAGAATGTGTCCTTTTGTCATCTCTGGGAAATTAGGGGATTTTTTTCCTCTTATTTCTTCCTGTAGAGTCTCTCTGTTCACTTCTGATATTCTGTTATATGGTTGTTGGACCTCAAAACCACCTCACTAACTCATTATACTTCTGTTATTTTTTAATCTAACACACTAAAGCAGACTTTCACCAAATTAGGCACAAATCTTTTTACTTCCTTTAAAATTTTTAATTTTCCTCAGTTTTATAAAGATGCAGTTGTCAAATACTAAATTTTATATTTACATTGTATGGTATGATGTTTTGATGTGTGCATACACTGTGAAATGATTAAATCAAGATAATTAACATATACATTACCTCACCACTTTTTGTGGTGAGAACATTTGAAATCTATTCTCTTTGCAATTTTTATGTATACAATATGTTATTATTAACTATAGTTACCGTGCTGTAACTCATTTGTCCTGCCTAACTAAAAATCGGGACCCTTTGACCAACATCTCTTTATCACCATCCCACCCCTAGCCTCTGACAACCAAAATTTGCACATTTGCAAACCATACATCTATTAAGGAATTAATCTCCAAAATATATAAGGAATTCATACAACTCAATAACAAGAGACCAGAAACATAAGCCCAACACTACAATATATTGACACAGGTAGTGACTTCCTTAAGAAGATTCCTAAAGCTCAAGAAACAAAACTGAGAATTAATAAGAGGGACAGCATCAAATTACAAAGTTTTTGCACAGTGTAGGAAACAAGAGCATGAAGAGAGAGCCTACAGAATGGGAGAATATCTTTGTTACCTGCTCTCCTGATCTATTCAGAGTGTATAAAGAATCCCACCCCCCCAAAAAAAACACCACACACACACAAAAATCAATAAATGGGCAGAAGAATTAAACAGATACTTCTCAAAAGAATTCTGTATGTCTAAAGTGATTGGCAGAAGGGACAACCGAATACATACGGGAGGCTTAATCTTCAGGATTTGTGTGTTCTCTTCCTTCCTGTGGCTGATGGCTGACAGTAGTTCTCTGGCATGAACTGTAACTATCAGAGTGTATGTCAAAATCCCCGAGTCAGAGTTCAAGGCTTTTCTCTGAGGATAAAACTTGAATCTGACTTCTCCTTATCCTGTCTTCTTTTCCCATAGACTTGTGTTGTTACTTAAGGGTTTCTCTTTCTTTCTAGCCCCAAAGTCACACCGAGTGTAATCACTGAGTTGAAAAAAATGCATCTCTTCACTGCATAGTGATTCCCTTGGAGGGAGAGCAGCCACATTACCCTGTTGCTCAGACCTTCTTGCTTAATTAGCTGTCCTGATAATTGCTGTTGAAGCACATCCTACTTCCAGTACTTTTAAACATTTGTGAGTAGTACCTCTTCTTTGGGGGCATGTTCAAGTTTGAGTTTTCTCTACACTCATTTATCCATCAACCCAATCTGATTTACTTTAAATCCTCAGGAAATTTTTCAGAATCCATGAACCATTGATCATGTTTTTGACTTTCTTTTAATTTTCTACTATCATTGAATATCCTTTAAAATTGCTTTTCGTCTCCTAGCATGTTGTAAGGAAAGAAAGCAGATACAGATGCTTAACTAAAATATTCATCAAATCTTTTAGCCTCTCTTTTGGCGTTCAGAATATATATCATAGAGGTTTTCATTTTCAGAAGAGAAATGGGAAAAAAGTATAAACATTGTGTGGCCTGAGGTTCCTCCTATTATAACCAATTTTTTTTTCCTGATGCTCTTCTTAGGAAGAATGAAAAGGGTATCTTTAAGGTAAGTAAAATAAACTATATCACATATATAGGCAGTGCTAAAATTTGGATATTAGGTATTCCCCAAAGTCCAGGGTATTCAAAGCTTGCTTTCCAACATGGCATTATTGGAAGATGGTGGAGCCTTTGGAGGTGGAGCCTAATGAGAGGTCTTTAGGTTAACAGGAGTGTGCCCTTGAAGGAAAGTTGGGGTCCCAGTGCCTTCTTCTTCCTCTTTCTCTCCCTTTGCTCTGTGGCCATGAGGTAAACAGTTTTACTCTGTCACACACTTCTACTATGATGTGCTGCCACAGGCCAAAAGCAAGAGAGCCAGCCAATCATCAACTGCATCCTCTAAAATTGTGAACCAAAATAAACTTTTTCACTTGTATAAATTGATTATCTCAGATATTTATTATAGTAATAGAAAGCTGACTAACACAGATTATAAGTAGGTAAAATGTTAATTTAGATAGAAAAATTTGTCTCTGGCATGGAAATCTTACCAAATCCAGAGACTAAGCATAACACAAAGAGGATCATCATCAGTTACAAAACTGTAATTTTGTTAGTTAGATAGATTCATTTAAGAAGCTTTTGTAACATCATCAATTATAAAACTGTAACTGACAATGATCCTCTTGATCCAAGGCTTCTCTTCCTTATCTTCTGTCCTCTGAGTACTCACTGATTAGACCATATTCTTCCATTTAAATTTGGAGAAGATTGTCCATTAGAACCAAAGAGAATATCAATTTTGTTTTTAATCTAAAAATCTTAAGTATTGAGAGACAGAACTAAAAATTTGAAAAATGGAAAATAAAAGATATTAATAATTTACATTTGACTCTTCTTTAGAGAATGCAGGTTAAAAATTACTCCAAGATACCATGTCTCACCTACCATATGGGAAATTAAAAAAAAAAAAAGTTTGACAATACATTCTGTGACTAAGAATGTGGGGCAACATGCACTTTCCTGTGAGAACACAAATTATACAATCCTTCTGGAAATGTCCTAACATTTCGATCCAGCAACCTCATTTCTAGTAATCACTCCTGAAGTTATACCTTCAATAGTAGGAAAACACATAAACACAAGTTTCTTTATTGTAGCATAACTTGTAAATGCTAAACAGGAAAACAATCTAAATGTCTCTATACAGGAGTGTGCTTGAATAAAGTATGGGATGTCCACACAATTAGAACTTTGCCACTGTAAAAAGATAATGAGAAAGATATCCATGAACTGATACAGGGCAATTTTAAGGTGATATGTCAAGTAAAGAAAGCAAAGCACAAAAGAATATCTATAGCATGTTATTTTCAAATTTAAATAAAAAAGAAAAACAGGAAAAGGATATGAAGAGATATCAATATATTTGCTTATTTGTACAGAAATAAATACAAAAAAAAATAAAGAAACTATAGGACTAGGCTGGAAAGAGAGAAGAAAGAATTGGGGGATGTGGTCAGAGAGGTAGGGAGGAGGAAATAAGGAATTTTCTCTGTGTATAATTTTTCTCTCTCTCTGATTTTTAGTTCAAATCATTGATTGTACAAAGCACCTAATAGCATTAGGGAATTAAATAAGCAAGTTTATTTTAGAAAAAAAAATTCAGTGGTTGGGACAGGGGCGGGAAAGATCTTAGTCAAAAAATACAAAATTTCAGAAGAATGAGTTCAGAAGACCTATTATACAACATGGTAGCTAGAGCTATTAAATATATGCTGCAAAAAGTGGCTAAGGGAGTAGATTTTAAATTCTCTTACCACACATACAAAGAAAGTATGTAAGGTAAAATATATGTTAATTATATATTAACCTCATCTAACCATTCTACACAATATATGTATTTCAAAGCAGTAATATTATACATGAAGAGTGTGTACTCTTATATGTCAAATAATAAATGCGTGTTTAAGATATATTTCTAAAAACAGCATGCCATAAAAAAAGTGTAATAAAGCTTACAGAGCATCTTTTCACTGATCATGAGGGAATACACAATTAAGCAAAGAAAAAGCAAAATGCATTGTTCATAAACAAGAAGTGGGGCTGGCCCTACAACAGAGAGATAAAGATGGATGGAGTAACAAAAAAAGTTGAAAATAAACACACAAAAAAGTGTCATAACAGTGTTCAAAATGACACCAGAAAGCACAAAGTCTTGATCCAACACTGAAGGAAGTCAAGGAAGAGATGAAGATTAAAAAAAAAAATGTGTTAAGAATGTGGAGCATAATAAGCAAAGAGATAAGAGCCATACAGGAAAAGGTTTAAAAGAAAAAAAAATGGAGAGGCAACACATGGATAATTGGTGCCCTTTATAAAGAAAACAGCACTATAAGAAACCAAATAAATATGTCAGATATAGACATAAAATTATATGTGTAAAAAATGTGTCCTGATTAGAGCCTTAAATCTACAGATTGAATGACTCATTATACAAAAGACAAAATCAACACATGCACATCACCTGAAAATGCTAAATTAATTAGGCTGGGATTACATGCCAGGCTCAGAAGCCTAAAGGAATTTCTGCAAACCTTTTTGTTCCAACACTATTACCAAGTCATGTCATTTTCTCCTGCTAAAGGACTGTTGCTTCAACCAGGAAGAACAGATGTTTCTCAACATTCCCTGTGATGTGATGTGCGACTTTGTTAATTAGAGTGACCAGTAGATGCACACTCCCATTTGTGAAAGAGTTCTCATTGATCTGAATATATCTTAGTTTTTTTCTTTTAAATTCTTCCACTGTTATGCAGTTTTATTTGTTGTTTTTTAACAAGTTTTTTTTTAAATATTTTTTTAGTTCTAGATGGACACAATAATTTTATTTTATTTATTTTAATGTGGTGCCGGGGGGAGTGAACCCAGTGCCTCACACATGCTAGGGCACGCACTCTACCACTGAGCCACAATCCTGGCACTTTTACCAAGTTTTGAACCAATTGATTTGGCTGATTTTAATTTATGCATAAACCAAGAGCAATATGTTTTCTGATGATTTGTTGCTCATCAATAAAAAATATAATAGCTCAGTTACTTTTATATTTCAGAAGAAATTATTCTCTAATTCAAGTTATTGCTTTTGCATACTATAAGTAAAGTTTACAATAAGGGATATCCCATGCAGACCTAGTAATTTATTCAAGTGTTATTAAACAAAAACTCCACTTATTCCAGGGCTGTGAGATTTTGGCAACTGTATAGTTAGAAACTCCATTGAGGTCTTGCTTATCATATGAGCAAATTTCCAAACTTTTGTTAATATCTTATTTAATTCAGGAAGACACTACACCCAGACTCAATGTCTAGTACTATTGGACAGGGATGACTCAAATATGATACTAATGTGAATCAATGAAAGAAAAGTAGAAAACTGACAGATCCTAATCAAGCACATCAAGGTCTAAGTATCTTTGCTATAAAGTCAATTGCCTCTGAATTAAAAATCCAATGTTGTATTTCACTTAAAAATTGCCTTAAAATGATGATCAGCTTAATGTATGAGTAAGTGGAATTGTCAAAGAATTGGTTGTGGTGAATTTAATTTCTGTAGAGCCTTATTATGGAACAAAGACAGCAATTTTGGACCAAGAAATTTTCCCTCGAATATATTTTCACAGGAACATTCAGACCCTGTGCATTCATAGAAATATCTCATCACACGGTCTTTCCAACTACAGCCTAATTTTCTACATGGTGAGCTAATACTTATTGATCTTGTTAAATTTTTAAGAAATATTTGGCTAATCTTAGTGTTTCTCTACAGCAGGAAGGTTGTCTCTCATAGATGAAGCATCAAATATAGTTTATTTTTCTCTTTTCTCACATAGCGTAGAACATAAATCCCATTCTAATCAGAATGGATTTTTTTTCTTTTTTTTTTTTTTACAGATAAATGATTGAGAATTTCAAAGTTGTGTGTGCTGTTTTGATTTGGCAGATTTCTCTCATTGTCCACAGCACTGATGTATACATGTCCAGGATTTTCATCTTCAAAACAATGACTGTTTGGGGATAAGTTCCAAAGCACAATGAAATTATTTTTTCCTTCTTGAAAGTTAATAAGATGTGACCAAAGCTATGTATGTATTTCCTAAGGAGAAATCACTTTCAACAGTGAATTTCCCCTTTATGTTTATTTATAAAGTACTAATTTCAAAAACAAAACAAAGACAGAAGAAAGACCCCATGAGCAGAGAAAGAGGAACTACTGGGGACTGAGGTGGAGCAAATGATACATGTATGTATGATTATGTCAAAATGAGACCCGAATATTAGGTATAACTATAATGCAGTAACAGGTCATAAAAAATGTATTATTCACAAAAAGGAGAAAATGAAAAATCTCTTGTTCCAAGCTTCTTTTTTTGAAGTTGATACTGTTGTGATTTCTGAGTTCCTATTTGAGAGTAGAGAGATTTGTTCATACAGATCATACAAATAGAACCTTGTAGATTTGTCATTATTGAACTTATCTTATCGCCAATGGATTAGAAGCTGTGGTTTGGTCCTACCTTTTTCCCACAACTTTTGCCCTGAGAACCATTTCATACTCATTCAACAATGAAAACACTTGATTGTCTCCCCCTAGAGAGCTGGATTCTGGGCTCTGAGAACAGAATCTATGCCTGTTCCCCTACCTAAAATGAAAACATTTGAGATTCCGGACCATTCATACATTTCAAAGAAATTCCACCCGACACAAAGAATTGGAACCATATTGTGAATAATACCTAAAGACTGTTTAGTGTTCTATTTGATGTGAAATAAACAGAAAATGTTACAAATATAAGAACAAAAGAGAAATGAGGACTTTGGCTGGGCTCTGCCTCTTGAAGTTCTGAAACTCCAGAAATTCTTTCTCAAACGAGTAAGAAGGGCATAACCACAGCAGCATTGGTGTGAGGGTTAACTCCAGTTTTAGCAGGATTATAATATAGCCAGAGGGATGAGCCTCCTCCACCTAACAATAAGATCTCACTCACAGTCCAAGCTGCTGCCTAAGTCCCTCATGTCCCAAATGCCTTCTTAAAGGTAAAGTGAGTGAGATAATGAGGATGGATTTGATCAGTAAACATTACTGAGTTACATTCTCCTGCTCCAGAGAATATCCTAAGTTCCATGCGGTGGAGACACTGGGGAAATAGAGGATTTTCTAGTATAAATAAGATGGAGAAAGAAGGAAAGAGACATTTAATAATAAAGTTATAAAATTCAGCATTACTTTCAGCTTGAAGTCAAGATGAATAGTCATTTGGATTTCAGGCATATGGATTTAAACTCCTTTTCCAGTTAACATTTGTTTGTTTGTTTTTTAGATCTGTAAGCCACAGGATTCTATAGTACATGTCAACCTTTTATGAACCAAAATTTTAGACATTTTAAAATCTGTAACTGAAACTTGATGGGCCAGTAGCTGACATATACATATATTCTTCATTCACATCACATAAAGCATCTCCACGTGCACAACAGTGCTGGAGTTCAAGAAAGTCAGCATCTCAAGGGTGTAGGTACTTTTGACTAAGGGACAGATTTTTTTTTCCATTTTCTTATTGAACCCAAGAGCCCTTAACCATGAAGCCACATCCCCAGGCTTATCAGTATTGTTATTATTACTTTTACATTTTAAGACAGGGTCTTGCTAAGTTGCTGAGGCTGGCTTTGAACTTGCAATCCTCCTGCCTCAGCCTCCCGAGATGCTGGGATTACAGGTCTGCACCACTGCACATGGCTTAAGAAATGGACTTTTAAGTAACATACTATCCCATTTTGTTTTGATCTGAGTTACCTGTCATATTTCTCACTTTCCTGGAAGAATGGTGGTAAATATTTCCATGGTAAATAGGAAAGACTGGATCATCTAGACATAGTTCTCTCTCTCTACTCTATACATTTTAACGGAAACACCAAAATTATCTTTTTTCTTACTGTGATTGATTCATAGCAGGACTAACTCAGAAGTTTTGAAATAATGAAAAAAGGTTCCAAAGAACAGGACCTGAATAAACTCAGAAAATCAAAAATTAATAAATTTGGGAGCAATGTAAATATAAATCATTCAGAAAATTGCAAATTGTTAATTAATTTTTAAAAAATTTTTAGTAAATATCCTATTAAAGGCAACTATTTTAAAGCCGTGGAGTGTGTGAAATTTTCTGGTTAAAGCCTCAGGATTATCATATAGTAGAAAGAAAAGGTATCACACATGGCTCATCTAGACCACCATTTTTCAAAGTATGTTCCACAATAATACGATAAGAAAATAATTGGTAGTTAATGCATTTGAGAAGCTCTAAGATATTTTTCCCGTAGAGATTTATATAATAATTAGTATATTAAAGAAATGGGGAGCCTTATAATAAGGAAATCTGTTTAACGTTGAAAGGAAATGGTAGTTTAAAAGACCAGATTCTAGAGCAAGATCGAGAGGGTTTAAGCCAAATATTACTTCTTTCTATCTTTGTTTCCTTACATAAAGATTACAATCATGGGCTGGGGATGTGGCTCAAGCGACAGTGCGCTCCCCTGGCATGCATGCGGCCCAGGGTTCGATCCTCAGCACCACATACAAACATAGATGTTGTGTCCGCCGAGAACTGAAAAATAAATATTAAAAAATTCTCTCTCTTTCTCTCTCTCTCTCTCTCCCACTCTCTCTTTAAAAAAAAAAGATTACAATCATGCCTACTTCAAACAATATTATTGTGAATCTTTTTAATGAGTCAATATATACAGAAAAATATAGTATCTGAAATATTGTAAGCATTACAGAATATTTCAGTTGGCGTTTATTAGTTTGACTGACCAAGTTCATAAGTGCATATGTGTGTGTATGTATGCTTCTTAGCAGCCTAAAAAACATATGGATGCTTCATGTGAAATTTACAAAATGAACACCTCTCACAAAGATCAGATCTCATTCACAGGACTCCTGAGAGTAATTGACAGATGGGACTTAGATCTCCTTCCTTCCTATCCAGTGCTCTTCCCCAATGGCTTTCCATTTTTCAACCTGTTGGCCTCTACAGTTAAAGCACCTTTTTGTGTATAAGTCTTCCTATTTCTTATGGGCAGTCAATTAACTTTTGTGGGTTTTACCTTCCCTTAAATCTCCTTTTTATTTTTTTAAACATTTGAGCAATACCTTGATGTATTCCAGATTCAGAATCTTCTGTGACTTTGCCATGCTAAATTGATAATATTGTTCAGTATGGGAGAAAACAAAGTTGTGTGTATAAAGTTTGCACAAAAATTCCTAGTCTTTATATTGAAAATGTATTTAGGAGGGAAAAGAAACCTACATTTTCTTTGTAAAGTAATTTCTAAACATCGGAAGAGCCGAGAAAGTCACAGTTTAAGTGTTTCTTTTTTAAATTTTTTTTCAAAGTCTAGCTGCTTTCTTACTTGCTTGTTGTTATAACCACTTCTGGTGTACCTGAGAATCAGGGTTCAAAAATAAAGCTGCAACGTTTAGTAGAAACAAAGGAAGTTGTTGCCCTGGCAACGGGAACCACATCAGGTCCCCACACAGGGCTTCCATCTCTAGCAATTCCCTTTCTTTTCTGTGGGTTTGCACACAAGTAGCATATAGAATGGGGCTCTGGTCTAGGACTTTTTCAATAAAAGAACTGAAAACCCATTGAAATTCTCCTTGGAACCGGACAATCTCATGTGGGAACCTACTGGCATATCTAATATACACACACATTATGAATGGAAAAAAATGCATATTTATGAAAACGAATCACATCGGCCCATATGGCCAATCCCAGGTAAACATGTTCCTTTACATTGTGTTGATGGACGCTGAGTTTGTGGAATCCTCATACTTTAGGCTGTAAAAGAATGAAAGCTGTGAAGCTGGAAATTCACCACATGTCTTTATTTTTAAATGTCCACTTTGCCTTCAACTTTCAATACACTCACAACTGATAGCAAAAATAAATGATAAACAAATTTCCAAAATCATCTATTTATTAGGATCTCCCATTCATTACTCCTTCGATTTTGAAGAAACTGACAATCTGAAATTCATCTATATGGTAGGTGCCTCCTCTTCCACAGCCAATCATCTTCCAGCAGCAGAACTCTTCACAGTCAATTCATTCATAGATTGATTTGTGAAAGTAAAATGGACTATGTGCCTGTTGTGTTTGTTGCATTAGAGATTCAAATGAATATAGTTTGTAGCCACTGACCTAGATGAGTTACAATCTAAGTGGGAAAAGAAGGTAGGCCATAAACATGAAGAATGTTAAAAATTCAGGATAAAATTACTCTTATAGTTAGTCATCTATGACTGCTTCTAGATTTATCAGCCAGGAAACTCAAATCCACTTCCTTTTTTGCTATCGCATCAAAGTCATCCTTTCAATTCAGCCTTATCAACAACATTCTAATCTATTCCTTCTTATTTCACATTCCTTTTCCCTCTGCCTTTGGGCTGTTCCATTTATTTTCATTAAGTCAACAAATGCTCATGTTCCTTTTATTTTTTTATTTTTTTTAATTGATTATTTATCGCATTACATAGTTCATGATATATCATCTTTCATACATTAGACTCAAATTGTGCTTTGAACTCCCATTTTCACCCCAAATACAGATTGCAGAATCACATCTGTTACATATTCGCATTTTTACATAATGCCATATTAGTGACTGTTGTATTCTGCTACCTTTCCTATCCCCTACTATCCCCCCTCCCCTCCCCTCCCCTCCCCTCCCATCTTCCCTCTCTACCTCCCCTGCTGTTGTTCAATTCTCTCCCTTTTTTTTTCCCTCCCCCTTGCCCCTCATAACCTCTTATAATTTTATGTATCCTTGAAGGTCTCCTACCATTTCCATATGCTTTCCCTTCTCTCTCCGTTTCTCTCCCCCCATTCGTCTTTGTTTACTGTAGTCTTTTCCTCATGCTCTTTCTTCCTGTTCTGTTCTTAGTTGTTCTCTTTATATCAAAGCAGACATTTGGCATTTGTTTTTTAGGGCTTGGCTAGCTTCGCTTAGCATAATCTGCTCTAATGCCATCCATTTCCCTGCAAATTCTATGATTTTGTCATTTCTTAGTGCTGCATAATACTCCATTGTGTATAGATGCCACATTTTTTTTATCCATTCATCAATTGAAGGGCATCTAGGTTGGTTCCACAGTCTAGCTATTGTGAATTGTGCCGCTATAATCATTGATGCAGCCGTATCCCTATAGTGCGCTCTTTTAAGGTCCTCAGGGAATAGTCCGAGAAGTGCAATAGCTGGGTCAAATGGTGGTTCCATTCCCAGCTTTCCCAGGAATCTCCATACTGCTTTCCAAATTGGCCTCACCATTTTGCAGTCCCACCAGCAGTGTACAAGTGTACCCTTTTCCCCACATCCCCGCCAACACTTGTTGTTGTTTGACTTCATAATGGCTGCCAATCTTACTGGAGTGAGATGGTATCTTAGGGTGGTTTTGATTTGCATTTCTCTGATTGCTAGAGATGGTGAGCATTTTTTCATGTACTTGTTGATTGATTGTATGTCCTCCTCTGAGAAGTGTCTGTTGAGGTCCTTGGCCCATTTGTTAATTGGGTTATTTGTTATCTTATTGTTTAATTTTTTGAGTTCTTTGTACATTCTGGATATTAGGGCTCTATCGGAGGTGTGGGGGGTAAAGATTTGTTCCCAGGATGTAGGCTCTCTATTTACCTCTTTTATTGTTTCTCTTGCTGAGAAAAAACTTTTTAGTTTAAGTAAGTCCCATTTGTTTATTCTTGTTGTTAACTCTTGGGCTATGGGTGTCCTATTAAGGAATTTGGAGCCTGACCCCACAATTTGTAGATCGTAGCCAACTTTTTCTTCTATCAGACGCAGTGTCTCTGATTTGATACCTAGCTCCCTGATCCATTTTGAGTTAATTTTTGTGGATGGCGAGAGAAAGGGATTCAATTTCATTTTGTTGCATATGGATTTCCAATTTTCCCAGCACCATTTGTTGAAGATGCTATCCTTCCTCCATTGCATGCTTTTAGCCCCTTTATCAAATATAAGATAGTTGTAACTTTGTGGATTAGTCTCTGTGTCTTCTATTCTGTACCATTGGTCTACCCACCTGTTTTGGTACCAGTACCATGCTGTTTTTGTTACTATTGCTTTGTAGTACAGTTTGACCTCTGGTATCGCTATGCCTCCAGATTCACACTTCCTGCTTAGAATTGCTTTTGCTATTCTGGGTCTTTTGTTTTTCCATATGAATTTCATGATTGCTTTGTCTATTTCTACACGAAATGCCATTGGGATTTTGATTGGCATCGCATTAAACCTGTAGAGAAGTTTGGGTAATATCGCCATTTTGACGATGTTAGTTCTGCCTATCCATGAACAGGGTACATTTTTCCATCTTCTGAGATCTTCTTCTATCTCTCTCTTTATGGTTCTGTAGTTTTCATTGTATAAATCTTTCACCTCTTTTGTTAGGTTGATTCCCAAGTATCTTATTTTCTTTGAGGATATTGTGAATGGAGTGGTTTTCCTTATTTCCATTTCAGAGGTTTTGTTGCTGATATACAGGAATGCCTTTGATTTATGCGTGTTGATTTTATACCCTGCCACTTTGCTGAATTCATTTATTAACTCTAGCAGCTTCTTTGTAGACTCTTTTGGGTCTGTTAAGTATATTATCATGTCATCCGCAAATAGCGATAGTTTAATTTCTTCTTTTCCTATTTTTATGCCTTTAATTTCTTTTGTCTGTCTAATTGCTCTGGCTAGTACTTCGAGAACTAAATTGAATAGAAGTGGTGATAGAGGGCATCCCTGTCTTGTTCCAGATTTTAGAGGAAATGCCTTTAGTTTTTCTCCGTTTAGGATGATGCCAGCCTGAGGTTTAGCATATACAGCTTTTACAATGTTGAGGTAAGTTCCTGTTATCCCTAGTTTTTCTAGTGTTTTGAACATAAAGGGATGCTGTACTTTGTCAAATGCTTTTTCTGCATCCATCGAGATGATCATGTGGTTCTTGTCTTTAAGTCTATTGATGTGGTGAATAGCATTTATTGATTTCCGTATATTGAACCATCCTTGCATCCCAGGAATGAATCCTACTTGATCATGGTGCACAAGTTTTCTGATATGTTTTTGTATTCGATTCGCCAGAATTTTATTGAGAATTTTTGCATCCAAGTTCATTAGAGATATTGGTCTGTAGTTTTCTTTCTTTGAAGTATCTTTGTCTGGTTTTGGGATCAAAGTGATGTTGGCCTCATAGAATGAATTTGGAAGAGCTCCTTCTTTTTCTATTTCTTGAAATAGCTTGAAAAGTATTGGTATTAATTCTTCTTTGAAGGTTTTGTAGAACTCCGCTGTATAGCCATCTGGTCCAGGGCTTTTCTTAGTTGGTAGTCTTTTGATGGCTTCTTCTATTTCTTCTTTTCTTATTGGTCTGTTTAAATTGTGTGTGTCTTCCTGTCTCAATCTGGGCAAATCATATGCCTTAAGAAATTTATCGATATCTTCATTATCTTCTATTTTATTGGAATATAGGGTTTCAAAATACTTTCTAATTATCTTCTGTATTTCTGTAGTGTCTGTTGTGATATTGCCTTTTTCATCCCGTATGTTAGTAATTTGAGTTCTCTCTCTTCTTCTTTTCGTTAGCATGGCTAAGGGCTTGTCTATCTTATTTATTTTTTCAAAGAACCAACTTTTAGTTTTATCTATCTTTTCAATGGTTTCTTTTGTTTCAATTTCGTTGATTTCTGCTCTAATTTTAATTATTTCTTGTCTTCTACTACATTTGCTGTTGTTTTGCTCTTCCTTTTCTAGGTTTTTCAGGTGTTGTGTGAGTTCATTTATTTGTTGGTTTTTTTCTTTTTTTTTGAGGTAAGAACTCCAAGAAATGAATTTCCCTCTTAAAACTGCTTTCATTGTGTCCCATAGATTCTGGTATGTTGTGTCTGTGTTGTCATTTGACTCTAAGAATTTTTTCATCTCCTCCTTTATGTCTTCTACAACCCATTGATCATTCAATAACATATTGTTCATTTTCCATGTGATGTAGGATTTTTCCTTCCTTCTTTTATCATTGATTTCCAATTTCATTCCATTATGGTCAGATATGGTGCATGGTATTATCTCCATGCCCTTATAATTACTAAGAGTTGCCTTATGGCATAATATATGGTCTATCTTTGAGTAGGATCCATGTGCTGCTGAGAAGAACGTGTATCCACTTGATGATGGTTGATATATTCTATATATGTCGGTTAAGTCTAGGTTATTGATTGTGCTGTTGAGTTCTATAGTTTCTTTATTCAGCTTTTGTCTAGAGGATCTGTCTAATGGCGAGAGCGGTGTGTTGAAGTCACCCATAATTATTGTGTTGTGGTCTATTTGACTCTTGAACTTGAGGAGAGTTTGTTTTATGAACGTTGCAGCTCCATTGTTTGGTGCATACAAATTGATGATTGTTATGTCTTGTTGGTGGATGGTTCCTTTTAACAGTATATAGTGACCTTCTTTATCCTTCTTGATTAACTTAGGTTTGAAGTTGATTTTATTCGATATGAGTATGGCCACTCCTGCTTGCTTCCGAGGGCCATATGAGTGGTATGATTTTTCCCAACCTTTTACCTTCAGCCTGTGTATGTCTTTTCCTATCATATGAGTCTCCTGAAGGCAGCATATTGTTGGATTTGTTTTTTTGATCCAGGTTACTAGCCTATGTCTCTTGATTGGTGAATTTAGGCCATTAACATTTAAGGTTACAATTGAGATATGATTTGTATTTCCAGTCATGCTTCTTTATTTATTTATTTTAGTTTGGCTAGTTTTGCTTTTTGGTTGTTTTCCTCCCCCTTTACTGAGATACCTCCTGCTGTTAGTTTTGGGCACTATTTATCAAATCCTCTTCTTGTAGTGTTTTGTTCAAAATGCTTTGCAGAGCTGGTTTTCTTGCTGCAAATTCTTTTAGCTTTTGTTTACCATGAAAGATTTTAATTTCACTGTCAAATTTGAAGCTCAATTTTGCTGGATATAGTATTCTTGGTTGGAATCCATTATTTTTCAGCGTTTGAAATACATTATTCCAGGATCTTCTCGCTTTCAAAGTTTGTGATGAGAAATCGGTCGTTAACCTAATTGGTTTACCCCTGAAAGTAATCTGCCTCTTTTCTCTCGTAGCTTTTAATATTCTCTCCTTGTTCTGTACGTTGGCTATCTTCATAATTATATGTCTTGGGGTTGGTCTATTATGGTTTTGAATGTTTGGGGTCCTGTAGGCTTCCAGGATTTGGCAATCCATTCCATCTTTCATCTCTGGGAAGTTTTCTAGAATTATTTCATTTAATATGCTGTCCATTCCTTTGGTTTGAAACTCTGTGCCTTCTTCTATCCCTATGACTCTCAGATTTGGTTTTTTTATGACATCCCATAACTCTTGAATAGATTGTTCGTGGGATTTAAGCATCTTTTCTGTGTTGACTATATTCTTTTCAAGTTGATAAACCTTGTCTTCATTATCTGATGTTCTGACTTCTACTTGATCAAGTCTATTTGTAATATTCTCGTTTGAGTTTTTAATTTGGTTTATAGTTTCCTGCAATTCTAGGATTATTGTTTGATTTTTTTTTTAAGATCTCTATCTCCTGGTAGATCTCGTTCTTTGCCATTTGAATTTGTTTGTTTAATTCATTTTCAAAATATACTTTTATTTCTTGGACTTGCTGTCTCATGTCTTCTCTAATATTCCTTTCCATTCGAGTTAGGTATCCCTTGAGTTCTTTCCATATCCCTGTTTCTGAAGTTTCTATGTCCTCCTGTAGAATTGAGTTGTCTTGCATTGTTTGAAATCCTTTTTTCCCTTGTTTTCTCATGTTGTCCTCGTTACTTTCCAGCTCTTTTTGATTGTCGTTTTTCTGCTCTCTTCTATAGATTTGTTTTGTTTCTGTATTACTCTGATGTCTCTCCTTTGTGTTGTTGAACTATGCCTGCTAACGTGGATTCTGCTGGGAAGGAATTCCGACGTCCGAGCTCCAGTGACGACACTACTCTGCTATGCCGTGCCCCAGTCTCCTTGCCGGGGTGCCCTAATGGGGGGGTGTGACTGGACTGTCTCTGTTTGGTTTCAGCACCCAGTCGTGGCAGGTGGGCAGACTCCCGCCGCCCAGTATCTCAGGCCGTGGGCAGGTGATCCATCGCCAGCGGGAGGGCGTTCTCCTACCGCCCAGTTACGCTGGCAGTGGATGAACTGTCGCCGGCGGGCCTGCAGTTTACAGCTGCCCAGTCACGAGAGCCTTGCCTCTAGTCTCCTGTTCTCTCCTGCTAGGCTTGGGTTCTCCTGCTAGACCAGATTTCCCCTCAGTGATGGTTCTCGGCAGATCAAGCTGTACTCTGGGCCTGTTTTGTTGCAATCTGTGGGAGAGTGGCAGTGGATACTTCAGCTCTCTAAGATGGTGGCCGCTGTTTGCCTTAGCAGAGTGTCCCTTGTGGGGGGCGGGGCCTTACCGGCTTCCTTCCCCGACTGCAATCCCGAACTCAGCCCGGGGGTCAGTGCGGGCTTGGGCTTGGCTGGTGGGATACCACCGTGTCGCAGCCACTTAATTCCTGCTGACTGGTTAACCCCTTCTCTGCGGCGCCACACCTTCTGTAGCCTCGGGGCAGGCCACGCGTATCAGACAGCCTGGATCTCCGGGGTCACACCCTTGGCTTTTGGGATCCCCGGCACTCTATGGTTTTGATTTTTTCTGCTTGCCCCTCCCCCAGCGCTGGCTAGGCAGGTTTTGTTTTGTCCGCTGATGAGAGGGGGGGTTGAGGGTCAGGTGCCTCTAGCTCCCCTTTAGTCTTTATGCAGGCTCACTCTGATACTGCCTCCCCCTGAAAGTCTAGGAGAGATTTTATACGAAATCCCCCTATGTATGGGGGCTGGGCTGGGTCACACACACCTGTTTTGTTGCTGCAATCTGTCGGAGAGTGGCGGTGGATACTTCAGCTCTCTAAGATGGTGGCCGCTGTTTGCCTTAGCGGAGTGTCCCTTGTGGGGGGCGGGGCCTTACCGGCTTCCTTCCCCGACTGCAATCCCGAACTCAGCCCGGGGGTCAGTGCGGGCTTGGGCTTGGCTGGTGGGATACCACCGTGTCGCAGCCACTTAATTCCCTGCTGACTGGTTAACCCCTTCTCTGCGGCGCCACGCCTTCTGTAGCCTCGGGGCAGGCCGCGCGTATCAGACAGCCTGGATCTCCGGGGTCACACCATTGGCTTTTGGGATCCCCGGCACTCTATGGTTTTGATTTTTTCTGCTTGCCCCTCCCCCAGTGCTGGCTAGGCAGGTTTTGTTTTGTCCGCTGATGGGAGGGGGGGTTGAGCGTCAGGTGCCTCTAGCTCCCCTTTAGTCTTTATGCAGGCTCACTCTGATACTGCCTCCCCCTGTCATGTTCCTTTTAGATATCAGATACTCTGTCAGGTTGTGGAAATTTCAAATAAAAGGAGAAAGGATTTGCAATCTACTAGACAAGGCAGAAGTTAAAATATGAATCATCACACATACAGATGATCCTTGACTTACAATGGGTTTGCCCTTCAGTGAACCCATTATCAATTGAAAATATCATAAGGTGAAAGCACATTTCACACACTTACTGAACATCATAACATAGCATCACCGTGTGTTCCGGATCCTAGATTCTTTATGTCATGACAGTGTGACTGACTAGGAGATATGGCTCTCTGCTGCTACCTACCATCATAAGAAAAAAAGAAAAAAAATTATATAGCATGTTACTAGCCCAGGAGAAGATCAAAATCCAAAATCCAACACATGATTCCTACTAAATGCATATCATTTTCATATCATCCTAACACTGAAAAGTTACTAAGTCAAACTATCATATATGGGGAACCATCTGTAATTAAATTAAAAACAAAAACAATTTTAAACTGTGAGCTCTCTATGCACAACAAATACAGTTTTCATAATAAGTAGATGCTTAGTAAATATCTATGCCTGAAGGAATGGCCCAAATTCAACATGCAAATGAAAATTTGAACTATACAATAAAAAGATAATGATCATCACTGCCTGGTGGTTATTACATCATAATAATCTTTGAGGTTTTATCAAAAAGGTATGAAAATGGATTACAAATAAAGTTTCTATTCCCAATCTTGCCCTCTTCCCAACCTATGGATCCATTCCTATAGGGGAAACCTAGTTTATGGGTCAGGGAAGGAAAAACATCTTTATTATTCCATAGCAATTGGGCCATCCTTTTCTTCAGATGATGGTTATTTTATGGCATTACTCATTACTATGAATTAAATTCATATATAAATTAAGGTTTGCTATTCACATAGCACTTGCAGAGTACAATTAATCTAGTTTTAAAGAAAATTATAATGTTTTGCTACACTGCACTTAAAGACTTGGTTGGAAATGAAACATGCAATTTATATGGAGTCTGGTCAGAAAGAAAAAAAATCTCACTATGAATTATATCTATTGCTTCTAATTCAGAATGTGAGGCATGGTGCTATGACTAGAGAATACAGATGGGAAAAGACAGGAAATAAATGTTGGAGTAGAGTTTGAAGGTGTAGAGCCAGCATTCTTCATAAAGAACAAACTTTTTTTTTTTTATTGTTGGTTGTTCAAAACATTACATAGTTCTTAATATACCATATTTCACAGATTGATTCAAGTGGGTTATGAACTCCCATTTTTACCCCGTATACAGATTGCTGTGTCACATCAGTTACATTTCCATTGATTTACAAATTGCCTTTCTAGTGACTGATGTATTCTGCTGTCTATCCCATTCTCCACTGTCCCCTCACCCCTCCCCTCCCCTCCCCTCCCCTTCTCTCTCTCCATCCCCTCTACTATAAATCGTTTCTTCCACTTATATAATTTTTCTCCTACTCCTCCTTTCCTCTTATATGTAATTGTGTATAACCCTGAGGCTCACCTTCCAATTCCATGCAATTTCCCTTAACTCTCACTTTCCCTCTCGCCTATCATCCCTGTTTAATGTTATTCTTCTTCTCCAGCTCTTCGTCTCTACCCTGTCCTTGGTTACTCCCCTTATATCAAAGAAGACATTTGACATTTGCTTTTTAAGGATTGGCTAGCTTCACTTAGCATAATCTGCTCTAATGCCATCCATTTCCCTCCAAATTCTATGATTTTGTCATTTCTTATTGCAGAGTAATACTCCATTGTGTATAAATGCCACATTTTTTTAATCCATTCATCTATTGAAGGGCTTCTAGGTTGGTTCCACAATCTTGCTATCGTGAATTGTGCTGCTATGAACATCGATATAGCAGTGTCCCTGTAGCATGCTAAAGAACAAACTTGAAAGGCAAGATCTTTAGCCTTTGTCATGGAATCACTAGTAAAATCTGCCCCTGAAAGTCCCCAAAACTTCCAGCTGCTCTCTATCTGCCAAAATCATTACACACCAAAAAATGAGAGTTTCCCACATTTCCTCCTACAATTAGGGAATCAGATATGACTAAGCCAAGAGAAAGTTCTCACCCACCTCCTCACCTTTGGTAAAGTCCCCAGCTAATCTTCGCCAGACCTTGCTTGGTGTACTCTTTTCCTATGTTGTTATAAGTGACTACCAACTGTGTGGGTTAAAACAACAAAGATCTATTCTCTTCACGTTCCAGGGGCCAAAGTCCAAACGCAAAGTGTGGGCAAAGCCATGATTGCTCCGAAGGCTCTAGAAGTATGTTCCCTGCCTTTTTCAGCTTCTGTCAGTGCTTAGTGTTTGGTGGCACGACCTCAGTCTCTGCCTCCATGTTCACAATGCAGCCTCCTCCTTCCCTCTAAAAACTCCTTTGCCTCCTTTTTTTTTTTTTTTTCCACCAAGGATTGAACTCCAAGGGTACTTAACCACTGAGCCACATCCCCAGTCCGTTTTTAAAAATATTTTATTTAAAGACAGGGTCTTCCTAATTGCTTAGGGCCTTGCTAAGTGACTGAAGCTGGGCTTTGAACTAGTGATCCTCCTGCCTCAACCTCCTAAGCCATTGGGACTACAGGCATGTCAGCCACCGCATCCAGCCCTGTGCCTCCCTCTTACAAGGACACTTGGGACTGCATTTAGACCACATCCAAATAATCCAGGATAAGCTCCAAAAGGGCTTCAAGACTCTTAATCACATCTTTTTCCATATAAGGTAATAGGTACTATGCATAGGTCCTGGGGTGTACAATGTAACCATATCTTTTCTTGGGCTACCATTTAACACACTACACTTGTTTGGGTGGCCAAGGAAGTTACAGTGATGATGGCTGCTTCTGTCAAAGCCCGTTGAAATGTCTGCATTGGACCAGTGGCCTTTCATCTCACACAAGGAGAACTTCATGGCTTATGAACCACAATGTTGGACACCAGCCACAACCCCTTTATTGACCACTGTCTGGAAGCCTGAATGGATCCTCAATATTATATTCATGCAATATATTAATTAAACCTGCCTAGAATAAACATTCATATTCAGAGTAATTGCCTTGTCTTTACATCCCCATGACAATCTGCTATTATCTGTGCTTTTTGCATACTAGGTATCTCTGTCTCCACTTTTAACTTCTAGTCTTGGAAAAAATTTTATCCAGTGTGGGAATAACATTAGAGAATCACTTGTTCTTTCATTTGAGAATTCGAAAGTCTTTTTTCTTCTTTTCTAGGATATACATAGGGATTAGAGATGCCCTTTTACTGCTCTATTTGTTGTTATTTCTTCTTCTTTCTGAATGAGACTTATTGATTGCCAGCTATTTTCAAATCACAACTGATATTCTCTTTCTTATCAAACACACACATGCAGAAAAATTACTGAGCAAAGTGCTGATTTTAGTGCTTTTAAATATCCTGGGAAGTTTCCTTTAAATTAAATGGAAGAGTTTCCTTCTTAAGTGCTTACATTATGAAGTGATACAAAGAGAGAGTCAGAGCTGAGATAGCTCTCCATCGCCATACATTTTTAGACATAATGGACAGCATCCAAACTTCCTGCCCCTTTAGTTTTTTCCTGCTAAATATTTTTAGTGAATTATTAGACCCAATTATCTAATTGGATAGATTTAATTTGAAAGGAAGTAAACAAATAAATAAAACAGTAGGGAATTTGAAATTCTAATAGCTAAAAAAAAATCAGAATTTATAGACCATGGATACCATGAAATTATGTAATTTGCATTTAGAATAATTTCACAATGTCCCTGATTTGTGGTTTGTAGGAAATGAAACACTTTCTTTAGATATGGGCTCAAAAAACAAAAAACAACAAACAAACAAAAACAAACAAAAAAAACAGAATATTCACATTTATTTATTCCTAGCTTTTCTACTTTCGTACAACATTATGAAAACTGCCTTGATGTCACAGACACTTCCTTAGGGGGGAAAATTGCCCTGGCCTCAACAATATGTTGTCAATCCAGAAGACTGATAAAAAGGTAGAAGCCCTCATAATTTGAAGATATTATTTTTATTTCTATACAAAGCTGCATTTTAACAATTTGTCAAGGTGGGGCTGGGGGTGAGCAATTCTATTCTGTACAGAGATCCATTTTCATTTCCATAAAACTCTGGTCATCAATCAGTTCCCTTAATGTAAAGTTGTGTCATGGGGTATCAAAACCATCTCCTTCATGCTCACCTCATCTACTTGTTGAGACCAGGCTTAAGTGGAACAATCAAGGTGGAAATGAGAGAAGAAAAACAAAATTAAAAAAAAAAAAAATGGGCAGACCGGGGTCTAGATGCTGAGGTAGCAGGCAGGCCTCCAAAGTTGAATTCATATAACAAAAGCAGAGCTATGGGCTTTGACAGATGACAAAACAGGAATGCTTGTTCCAAAGAGGACAAGAGTGGGTTAACTGATACAGACAGGCAGCTCTGGGTCAGAGCTATCAGCCATTGACAGGAGACCCACATGGAAGCAATAATTCTGTCTACTGGAAGGCCTCAGGTTTTCCCAGGAATAAATCCCAGGGAATCACATGTTTATTTGGGAAACTTATCTACACTCATTTGCAATGCTGCCCATGATTCCCAAATCCCAAACCAGTCATGACCAGTTCCCAGAACTTCATGACAAGTATTACACCCCTAGCAATTTTGTGAGATTCAAAGGCCCTTCTGTATTTCCATAACTTCTGTTTCATTTGCCACTTTTTCCAAACTGATACAGTGAAATTTCACCATTGCAAATCACTTGTTTCCAGATAAACACAGATCACTCTCTTATTCTTCCTGTGAAGAGGTAGCTTGCCTAATTTAACAGTTTCTTCTCTAAAAAGTTGGTTTCATTGTTTTCAAGCTAACAGACACTTTTTCTGGCTTTGCTATTTCAAATAGATCTCCCTGAAAGTATTTGGTAAGGAAAAGTCATTGTGGCTTATTTTAAGAGGTACTTCTTCATTCCTATTTGAGAATAATTTCCAACCATGCTTTTATTATGCTGACCTTTGCTAAAGAAATCGTCAGCAATATAGCCAACTCTTTTAATAGAGGTGGGTCTAGAATAGGATATTTCTTCTGAAGAGCTGCTGATTTGGGAAGCCTGGGGCCATTCCAGATAGCTCTGACTATCCCAAAGGCACAAGGCCCAATGAAGCAGATTGAAATTATAGTCAAGTCCTACAGAGTCCTCAGCTTCTTTTAATTTAAAAACAGGATTCTAGCAAAGGCATAAATGGTTTTCTATGACACCAGAGTGGAATTTGCATAGAATCAACCCAGTAAATTCTAACGCACAGTGACATTTTCACTAAGTGTTTGACAGTTTGCCCTCTAGTTAATAGTCATACATTGGTAACACAAAATCTACCTTGTTAAAAATATTGTAAGAGCCAAGGTAGTGACAGATCATGATACATCTTATGGTGTTGAGGTAAGCAGGGAAAAGAATATTTTGTCTAAAGAAATGTCCTGCAGATACATTAATTACATAGTAAGAAGTTGGAATTGGCTCTAACTCCTACCAACAGTGGTTTGAACCAGTTTTATAGAACTTTGAATATTCAAGTTTTTTCCCCTTGAATATTCAAGATTTTTGCCACTTGATTTTGGTGAGAATGAGAAGATGAATACTAAAATTTTCAGAAAAAATTATTTTTTTCATATTGTACTTAGATCCAATGAATCTGAAAACTCCTAGATACCAGAAATTGAAGAAATAGTTAGACCGACCTTGAAAGTAGATTTAAAAAATATCTAATAGCAGACAGACATGCTTCCATATTATTACCTGTTTCAAAACAAAATCGAGGACTATACATGGAATATTGTGCTCAAGAAGGACTAAAGTCATGACAGAAGTTTCCATCCACCCTCCGGGTCTTCTGCTACTCATCATGCATGTATTTCCTTCATGTCTTTTTATCACCTATTCTCATGATTGACCAGAATTTACTCTTCACGCCTGATCTTTACACTTAGAGGAAAACACTATGTGCTTTACATGAGGCTAATATCCCTAAATGCTAATAAAGGCAACTTGGATCATTATACTATAAACTACCTACAGCAACTGTATCTCCATACATCAAATAAACCTATCAGCCTTGATGCATTATGTTAGCTGAAGGATACACAGTCAGGTGCCATTCTTGATCAAACATATTACTTAGCCCATTTCAGAGTATAATGGGATAGCTTTTTAATTAGAAAAAAAACAATTAATGGTTTAAAGTGAACATTTGAATAGTTTGTCTATTAAACTTAAATTTTAATGATTTATATTTTGCAACTACAAATAAATAAATCAGCCCAGCGCAGTAGCACAAGCCTGTAATCCAAGCAACCTCAGAAAATGAGGTAGGAGGATCCCTAGTTCAGAGCCACTTGAGCAGTTTAGCAAGGCCCCAGGTAGCTCAACAAGAGTATGTCTCAAAATAAAATGTAAAAGAAAAGCTGGGGATGTGGCCCAGTGGTTAAGAGCCTTTGAGTTCAATTCACCATAAAAGTCAATCAATCAATCAATCAATGAAAGTAAAGTACTTGTTAACAAACAACAAATCAGCTCCATGTCTAAAATTCAGTATTATAATTAATGTGGAAAAAACTTTACCTTTATAAATTAAATATTTTACATTATTAATCATTTAACCTGTTAACATAGCCTTCTCTGGTCACACAGAGAACTCAGAGAACAGAACCCTTCGTCAGAAGAAAACCTTAGAAATTTTGCAAATACATAAAACAATGTCTCCATTGACATAGCAGCCAGTATAAAAAGGCACAAGGGTTGTGTTCAACAGATGATGATTTCTTCATTGACCAAATAATGTCAGATGGCACTTCTGCACGAGCCTTCACAAATAGATATCTTTGGTTGCAATGAACCTATTTAGAATGATTTAATGAAACTTCACCACTAAACAACACAAAATACTGTGCCAAAATGAAAAAGACATCATATGACATTAATTGTTAAAAGTTTCTCCTCCTTGTTTTGTGTTTTTTTTTTTTTTTTCTTGGTCATGACAAGAAAGGGTGGGTGTTTGGACGATTTATAACCATTTTTTGCAATGGATAATAGGTAGCTAAAGAAATGTCTGGTGGGATTCCTATTGCCACTATGTGCACTTTCCCAAAATAAATTTATCTGCTTATAGTCCTCAATTTCAAGTTGTCTTTGTTGAATACAGCATGGTATTAATGAGTCACAGATCACTGGGTGTGCTTGATGTGCCAATCTTCTTTACTTTACTTTGTAAGGTTGACTTCTACTTCTAGTTTAGCATTCACAAACAGGCATAACTGGCCATTTCCTAAATTTGGGATACATCAGGAAAAATGCATTAATATGTATGTGTAGGGAAAAACGGAAGAATGAGGATGAGAAGAAGAAGAAGGGAGAAGAAAAGAAGGATGAGAAAAAAAGAGAAGGAAGAAGAGGAGATAGAGGAGGAGGGGAAGGAAGAAGAAGGAGTAGGAGGAGAGGAGAGTCAGCCAAAGACTTAAAAAATAAAAGCATTTATGCAAAAACTCCATTAAAATGGGCAAGTTAATACAAAAAGATAAAAGATATGTTAGGCAGCAGTTAGACATGAGCAGTGGATCAGGGGTTTTAAGAAAATACTTAATGCAGAATAAATCAGTTAATCAACAACCCTTTTCAGTGGAACCTCGAGGTCTGACAAGATAGCTATTTCTGGGCTCTTGCCTCATCTCAGCTCTATAAACTTTTTTTTTTTTTTTTTTTACATTAGGAGAAAGATAAACTCAGGAGGTAAGAACCAAAGGGCAGAGGTTTGATTGCTCAGAAGAACCTCATTGCTAAGACATCTTAAGAAAGATCCTGCACAAACCACACAATCTACAGATTCTCAGACCTAGGAAAGCAGGATAAAGATCAGAGTCCACTGACCATACATTCTGAAAACCAAGTTCCACCTAGAAACCGTCAGCTGGGCAAAGATGAACAAGAGTTACCCTTAGGTGGTTACTTAATGTAGTCTGTCAATCCAGAGCTGAAAGATAATACTTGGATAGGATATCTAACACTGCCCCCTTACCTACCCCAATTACCAGAGCTTACAAAGTGAATTATGACTCTCGTCTTCAGAAAGAACAACCTCTCCCTTTGGGGTTTCTATTTTTGAATTTTCTAATTTGTTTAAATTAGTTATACATGACAGAATGCATTTATGCACTTTGATATATCATACATAGATGCATAGATGGAATATAATTTCTCATTTTTTGATTGTACATGTCATAGAATCACATTGGTCATGCAGTCATATATATATATATATATATATATATATATATATATATATATATATATATATCACACACACACACACACACACAAAGTAATAGTTTCTGTTTCATTCTACTATCCTTACAATTCCCCTATCCCCTCCCTTCCCCCCACTACCTAATCTAAGGTAACTGTTCTTCCCTATTGCCTCCTACCCTTATTGTGAATTAGCATCCACATATTAGAAAAAAACATTTGGCCTTTGGTTTTTTGGGGATTGGCTTATTTTGATTAGCATGATATTCTCCAACTCCATCCATTTACCAGCAAATGCCATAATCTTATTCTTCTTTAAAGTTGAGTAATACTCCATTGAATGAATGAATATATTATATATATAATATTGTCTTTATCCATTCATCTATTGAAGGATTCCTAGGTTGGTTCCACAGTTTAGCTATTGTGAATTGAGCTGCTATAAACACTGACAGGGCTGCATCACTGTAGTATGCTGATTGAAAGTCCTTTGGGTATAAACTAAGAAGTGAAATAGCTGGGTCAAATGGTGGTTCCATTCTGAGTTTTCTGAGGAATCTCCATACTGCTTTCCATAGTGGTTGTACCAATTTGCAGTCCCACCAGCAATTTATGAGCATACCTTTTCCCTCATATTCTTGCCAACATTTATTGTTGCCTGTATTCTTGATGATGGCTATGCTTTTACAATGTTTTATTTCTTGCTTGAAATCTTCTGCAAGAACACAGTGAAAATCTCCATTAACAGATAGATAAATACATAGATGATAGACAGATAAGAAGTTTCTTTCCTGTATATATCTGGTTAGTTAGTTTAAAAAATTAAAAGTTAAAGAGACAACATAATAAAAATTTCCTGCTAAGAAAAAAAATAAAGTGTGGAACTTGAAATCTTTCAAAACATATTAAAAAGTACCACAAAAATAATTAGATGTTCTTTACCAACTGTTCTAGAAATAGTCTATCATAGATTGTTTCACATATTTTTTACATAAAATAAATAAATTAATAAAATAGTCATCAAGTAAAAGTCTTCGTTTTCATTTCCAGGTTCTTCTTCATTTTTTAGAGAAAATCACTTGTAGAAATTTGCTGTTTCCTACTTATACTTTTACTATATTTTACTATATCTGTAGAAAAAATTGAATTTTCTTTTGTTAATGCTTCATACATGATTTTAAAAATATCATTCTCCATAGTTTGTTTGTTTTTTAGTATTGATTTTCCCTGCATAAAAACACACAAAAGAATTCTACTTAAAATTTAGAAAAAAAAATTATCATTTTCCCAACTTTCCTTTCTTTGGCAGTTTTTAACTACAGCTACTCTCAAATATGAATTTGTCTGATTGAGTGATCTGCCTTTATTGGTTCAATTTCATAGATAATGAATTTATATATGAGTTAACATTCCTGGTCCTTACTTTTATTTATTATACATTATACTTTTTTATTAGTAAGTTTATTTGAGGGGAAATCTAGATATATCAAAGAAACCAGGCTACTTTTGCAAGTGGTCTTCTCTTCTTCCTTTCTGGGTAGGTGGGTAGCATAAATGGAAGGAGCACATGACTTTCAACAGAACATTTCCATCAGTTGACCAAAAAAACAATGGGGGGCAGTATAAATACCCTGTCTTTAGACTCAAACTATTGGCTGCATTCAAAATGCACCTAAGGTGAAACTATGTCAGCTGCCTAAGGGCATGATTATGAAAAAACTGTGCTTCTCAGTTATGTGAGGTTTATTCTCAGCTCCACACAATTACCCTGAATTGGAATGCAGAATTAAGGGAACCGATGGATCATGAAAAGAGAATGCTTGGTTTAATGATTTCCACTTTACTGTAGCAGAGTCTTATTTTAGAGAACTAAAAATATGGATTTGTCATTTCAAATCTACCAAATGCATTTATAATACAACAAATGTATGTCACAAAAATTGCAGCAATATTTTCTCCTAAATTTGCTAAAAATCGCAAGTCTGCCACTAGTTTCCCTTTTTGTAGAACACATTCTTAAGGAAAGATATAATCTATTCTAGGTACGTAGGAAATTTAAATAATTTGAATCAATTTTTTTCCTATGTATTTCAGTTTCCAAAAGTTCTATGTAATAGTAGAGGTAAATACTATTTCTGTTCATTTGGATTTGATATTTTGGGAATGTCAAATTACTATATCCACTTAAGAACATTTATTCATGTAGAATGAAATTTGAAATGGAATATTTGTTTATTTGTTTCATTTTGCTTTGTTTTTAATTTGTTTTTTATTTGTTCTATTTAGTTATACATGACAGCAGAATGCATTTCAATTCATTGTACATAAATGGAGCACAACTTTTCATTTCTCTGGTTGCATAAGATGTAGAGTCTCACCATATTTACAGCCACACATATACCTAGGGTAATTATGTTCATCTTATTCAATCATCTTTCCTGGCCCCATGTCCCCTCCTCTCCCTACCCTTTGCCCCAAATTCCTCCATTCTCCCCACCACCACCACCCACACACACTATGGATCAGCATCCACTTATCAGAGAGAACATTTGGCCTTTGGTTTATTGGGATTGGCTTACTCTGCTTAGCACGATATTCTCCAACTCCATCCACTTACCTGCAAATAATTATATTCTATTTTAATGCTGAGTAATATTCTACTGTATGTATATATCAGTAGTTTCTTTATCCATTAATCTGTTGAGGGCTTTAGGTTGGTTCCACAGTTTAACTATTGTGAATTGTGATACTATGAACATTGATGTGGCTGTGTCACTGTAGTATGCTGATTTTAAGTCTTTTGGGTTTAAAACAAGGAATGGCACAGTTGGGTCGAATGGTGGTTCCTAAAAATGGAATATTTAAAAGCTACTTCTCTTACTTGGCTTCTCACGGATCATCTCCATCATAATAAAAATTCGATTATTTAATAATTAAAATTATGAATATTACAATCATTACTTTGTCCTATAACAATATGGTCCTTGCATGAAATAAAATTTATTGATAATATATTTGTATGTAACATGTAGAGTAAGACCTTCATGAGCTTCAAGTGAAGGTTTCTTTATCAGCTAACAGGCTTAGACTTGACAGACTGGGTGATGTCTCAGGTCTCTTCTGACACTACCCCATCTTTGATTCTAATCCCCAATTCCATCTTTCTCTGATGTCTGTTTAATAAAGCTAGAATAATCTAAGCTGCAACAAAAGCAGCTTGATGAATTCTGCTTATTGAATAGCAATAGTCCTTGTATGTTAAATGTCTTCTGTACTCCTTAGAACATTTTATCTCATCCTAATAGCAACCTTGGAAGATAGTCAAAATTATGCTCATGATTTAGTCAGGTTTTTATCCCAGTGACTGTGGTCACTGACAAGAACAAGTCACAGGAGGTAAAGTTTATCTGGGGCTCATGGTTTCAGAGGTCTCAGTCCATAGATGGCCAACTCCTTGCCCTGTGTCCAGGGTGAGAGCATCATATCATGGAGGAAAAGGCTCAGTAGAGAAGAGCTTCTCAGCTCATGTCTTTCAGGAATCATGGAGAGAGGTGGGTAGGGGTCTCCAGAAAGATGCTCCCTTCCAGGATATGCCTCCTGTAACCTACCTCCTTTCACCATAACCCACTTGCTTACAGTTACTTCCCAGTCAATCTAACCAAACAAGGATGGGCTGATTAGGTTGTACTTCTGAATATCCCTACATCAACACAGGAGATTTGGGGGGACACCAAACCATAAAAATACATTTTATAGATTATATAAAAAGGAAGTTCAAATAGTTTGAGAATTTCCCCAGCATCATACAAACAGTGAAAGGAATCATTCATATTGTCATATTGCCACATTGCCACCTTCCCTGTCCTTGTGTTCCATTATGTTCCATCATACCCACTTCTCACCATTATACAACATACTTTATTTGCTTTGCAATTTTTTTTAATTTTTATTCCTGCAACAAACACAAAGCACTCACCATTATATTTGAGAAATAGTGGGTCTAAACTATCATCAAGAAATGCAATTATATTTTGAAGTCCTTGCAGTTAAAGGTGCCAGTCAGGATGCTGTGCACTGTTCAGTAATTGTCCTTATGCCTCACCTACCCTCTGCTTACACAGCACACAGAAACTCAATAATTACAGCTCAAAAGGTCATATAACATATCAAACAAAGTTTAAATCCTATTGAGATGGTTGGAAGCAAACTTATTTCATGTAAGAAGAAGGACAACACTAGAATGGCAATATGTAAATCAATGGAAATGTAACTGATGTGATACAGCAATCGGTATACGGGGTAAAAAATGGGAGTTCATAACCCACTTGAATCAAATTGTGAAATATGATATATTAAGAACTTTGTAATGTTTTGAACGACCAACAATAAATTTAAATAAATAAATAAATAAATAAATAAATAAAAAAGAAGAAGGACAAGTTTTAAAAAACGAATGATGTTACACAGTATTTGATATAGTAATTATAACATACAGTACTTTACAACTCACAAAACCCTTGAAACTATAGTTAGTATTTCTAGTTTTCAATGATTGGAAAACCAATCTAGTAATATCAAAAAAATAATAATTGAACTAACAAAAAAATATTTTTGGAAGCTGTTTCTAAAAGGTTCTTTTGGGTTCATATTTTTTTTTTAGAAAAAGAGATTCAGCTTATCTTTCCAAATATCAAACAATAATGTTTTATTATTTGTTCACCTTACGTTTTCTTTATCCCCAGCTTGATATCACCTATCAAAGCAAGATAATTGTAAAAACTAATTTACCACTATAGATCCTTGCATTTGGACTCTTCTAGACATTTGGATCATTGTAAATATTATTGCAATTAACAGAATTGTAATATGTATGAATAATCCTCTAATATATTACTAAGAATGAGATGAGTTAGTATTTAACTAGCAAGCTTTAATTGATTGAAGGAAGATACAGTATCTTGATCCTTCCATGCTAAGTGAGTATGCTTTGATTTTTTTAAAAAGGCCCTGAGTTCAACAAATGGCAAGAAGAGTCTCAGGGCACAAAGTGAGCACCCATTTGAGCCTCCTTATTAAAGATATAGTCATTTATTAATTTATTCATGAAGAAAGAACACAGATGTCTAATATATCTGGGAACAATTTACCTTCTTTATGAGAAAAGAAATGCAAAAAAGAAACTGCACTTTCCCTACATCAACAGCTGGAGAGTTTTTGCTTGGAACTATTATTATGAGAAGACCAGCAGACAACAGCCAACTCTAAACATGAGGGAGCAGAAAAAAGAATCTGAAACATTCTCTGTTTCTGAATGAATCAGCTCTGGAACCACCTACCACTGAGCTCCTTGGATGGTAGACATGAGTTTAATCATCACACACACCATTTCAGTCAGTTTATCTGGACTTGCAGTGAAAAGCATCGCAAGCATATAATATAAATTAGAAAAATCATAATTTATTTTAGAATACACCAAGTTTTCTAAGCAGAGCTTATATCTGCTACATTTACTTTGTTCTAGTTCGGGTATATATGTATGGTTAGAAGCTACTTGGGATCACTTTCTTTAAAAGAGTACACAATACAAAATTGCCTGCTATGATTACCTCTAATGTTCAAGAGTAGCTTTTCTCTCTTCCTCTTTCACCTTTGCCTCCAATTCTTGCAAGGACACAGACAGGTGTGGCTTTTAGGAGGAATGGGATGAATTTTAGGCTGTGAACTACTTAAAAATATCTTCCAAAATTACCACTACTCTATCATTATTAGTAGAAGAAAGAAAATAAGAAGAAAGAGAGGCGGCAAAACAGAATGAAGGGGAGGAAGAAGAAATAATTATGCAATGCTTACATGATGTGCTCACTACTAAATATCCCATCAGGTCTTCATGGTCTGCATTTTATATTATAACCGTGACTCCACTCTCCAAATCACTGAGAAGAATGAAAAGGAAGTAGAAGACTTGCTCCCTGCACTTGAGAAACTTAACGAACGTATTTCTTCAATATGGCAAATAATGATTTATTCTTTACAGCTTATACATTGAATGTTTGTAAAGTAATTGGGCCATCGATCAGCTGAATTAAGTGAAATTACATATTTTTTAAATCTTAGTTTACAGATAATATGCAGAATGCTAATTAAAGTTGCTTATTTATGGGAAAACATTTCAAAAGATCCAAACAGCAGCAAATCAGCTGGATTCCTACTTTATATTTCTTCCTTTCATATTTAGCACTGAAACTTCAACAGCAAGATTAGTTTCATTATTTTGTCTTGTGCTGAAGTGGACTATTTTACTCCGGTCATGACAAATATGTATCTGAGTAGCATTCATAAATCTCAGATATTAATTATTCTTCTGAGCATAAATTCATCTGAAAGTGTGAGAAACCAAGTGAGAGACATACGGTTGTGATAAAATATTCTCGACCTGGAAAAATGTGCTCCCTTTTTAATGATAATCAATGGAATAATAATAACAAGAACAAAATAAAAATTTGCAAATTATGATGTCTGATTTAAACACTAGAATGACTGTGTTAGATTATATGTCCTATTAGGAAATATGACTTCAAACTCCTTGAACATAGAAAAAATTATCATATTTGAATCATCATCTCCTACCTGGCCTAACCCCATCCTTCAAAATATATTAAGATAGAAGTATTTAAGAATTTAATTGGACCTATATATAGGTTGAATATTATCTTTCATCAGATTGTAAAATACCGTGTTTAATTCTTACTTCCAACGTGTAGTTGAGAAATCTGGTACCGACATCTTTTGAGGTCTTGTAGATGACATTTGCTCTAACTGTGGTAATGGTGGTGATCTCTCAGGAAGCTTTCAGGATATTCTTTATATCCCTGTTGCTTCGCATTTATTATGATATAAATTAGTGTGGCCCATTCTTCTTCCAATAGGCTAGGCATCTGGAGTTGATGTTCAATCTGACAACAGTTGGCTTTCAGGATGGTGAAATTTTCAAACATTATAGTTTGAACATTATTCCCCCTATTTTTTGATCTTAGACATTTTTCTGTCTTTTCAAAATTTCTATTAGTTGGGTATTGGGGGGGATAGTCTTATTTTTTTCTGCTATTTCTAACTGTTTACTTTTCAACTTTCTGTTATGGTTTTTTTTTTTTAGATTATCATTCATTTTCCCACCATTATATTTTTTACTTGCATTATATTTCTATGGCTCTGTTTCCTTTGCATTCATTTCTTCTTGGTTGTGTGCATGTTCAATTTGAACTCTTTTTTATTATTATTGTTGTTTCCTAAAAATCTTTCTTTAACTACCTGGCAATCTCTGACTCCTGCACATAACTAAGAATGAGGTTTAACAGTGAGAGGCCAAAAAGCTGCTGTGGAGCTCAGTATGCTTTGAACTTGGTCCATGGCAGGGTGAGTGGGTACTGAGCTCTTGTCAGCACCTCTGGGTATTTTCCCTTTCACGCTGACCTGTTTCCCCAGAGGGGAAACAGTCCTACATCTGATCTAAGATTAGGTTGTGGTTCAAAGCATCAAAATACACAGCAACAGTTTGGTGGATGACAGAACAACAGGAACTAGGCATAAGACCATTCATTACTTGAACTTGCAATTAATGTAGCTCTTTCCAATAATGTATTCCTTCATTTATTATTCGTCTTTGTCTGGTGTTCCCAGAATCTCTTTATTAACTAGAGAACAATCACCTAGTCTTCTTTCAGGCTGAGGGAAGAACCCAGTTCTGACTTTAATAGGAAAAAAAAATGGGCACCTAACCATTCATTTAACTTAATTCATTTTCTTTTTCTTTTTTGGACTCAATTCTCATTTCAACTTTAGCACTTTATAATATCTCTAATTTTCTTTAGGTGTTTCGTGCTTTGGTACTATTTGCTCCCTGTTTCTTTGTGAATTTTCATAGATGACCTATAGGCATTTATTTGATCTTCAGTCTTTCCTACTTTATTTCTTTTTCCCATCATCTTTCCATTGTACAGAAAATGTTTGGGGATGTATTTCATCTACTAAATACTTTCTTGTCTGATCATACATGTTTATTTTCTTTGGGGGTTCAGAATGGAACAGAGAAATGATGTATGTGTAATCTACTATATATGGCTAGAATCCAGGACTACTCTGTCTTCTCTTAGTCTCTAAGGTTATCATATAAATCAATGGTTCTTAAAAAATGACTCTCGGGGATGGGTTTGTAACTCAGTGGTACAGTGCTTGCCTAGCACATGTGAGGCACTGGATTCAATCCTCAGCACCACACAAAAATAAATAAGTAAGTAAACAAATAAATTGAGTTCATCTACAACTAAAAATTTTAAAAATGAATAATTTTTTAAAAATTATGATTCAATAAATCATATGGAGAGGTTGTTCATATTGCATAAGATCTGGACTTTGTTATTTGCATACTTATGCCTGGTAAACACTACTGACTCTGTTTATCTGTTAGTTGGTTCAAGTCACTGATAATATGACCATGAATCTGTAGGTGGATTTATATCTTAACATGCATCTCCACACCTATTATCACAATACACCGTACACCTACTTAGCTTGCCCAACTGCTCTTATTATCTCATCCTTTCTTTCTTCATAATAGCACTCTCCAATTTACTGACATATGATTCAGGAAGGTGGTCCCTCAACAGTCCTGGCAAGTAAGTCAAGATGGCCCTTCTCCCTCTCTCCACTGAATGTGTGACCCATGAGTACAAGTGGCCAATCTAGTAAATGAAAGGAAAGAGAACATCATGGAGACTTCCATAAAATAAGCATTTTATTTTAATCCCTGGTAAATAGAACAAGTTAAGATGACATGACTGTTCGTGCCTTTGGCTCTTGTCATACAGAGCCAGTAGTAGTGGTTGGTGCCGTGACCAGCCTTTTGAGATCAAGATGCAAAATCGGAGAGATCTCCTGAAGAACCTGACTTTCAAGCCTTGACCTCACTGCACTCCTAAGTCTGGGAATATTTACCATGAAGTCTATTGTTACATGAGATAGTAAAAGTCTACAATTTTAAAGACAAAGCTGGTTTGGTACTTTATCTCTAGAAATACAAAATCCTCTACTTCTGTGCTGAGTACCCTCATAATACTTGTGAAAATACAATGTTAAAAAAAAATACTGGACTGGGGAAAAACAAAAAGAACATGAAAGTTTCTTTTATGTTTCATAGATATGGTTATTGATGATCTCACAAAAGAGTAATACTGGGTTCATTTAATGTTAACATAAATGGGAGAAAAAATGAGGTAGGTTTATTAAAAGTGGTCTTTTTTTTTTCTGAACTAGTAAGAAGTACCTCGGCTATTGTTATTTTTAAAACTGGAATATAAAACTCCCTTGCCTTAGCTGACACCTGACAACTATTAAAATGCCAGCTGCCAATTGTGGAGCAGGGATTTTCATCACAGCTTTACTTAATTAGCTGTGTTTATTTTATTAAACTTCACGTCGTCGTTCCTGCATCCTGAGAAGTTCTATGGCTCTGAAGAGGTGTTGAATTGTTCCATTCTCTGTGAATCAACGAGTGCAGAGTGGTGGATGGAGAGAGGAGGAGAACGGAACAAGTGAAGGACACGGGGCTCTGTGCTTCTTGGAGTCAAGACCGCACTCCATGTGCCAGGTGCACAGAAGAAATGTCTGACGAAGTGCTTGAAAGCACCACAGATTCAGGGGAACGCTGGAAAATCAGCCTTTGCCCATGACAGTGAATCATTTCTCTATGCAGCCTTTCCACAAGAGCACCCAGCTGTGAACATTCTGTAGGACAGATAAATAAGGACTTCTTGTGGTTCAGAGCCTGAGATTTTATATGACTTTGGCCTTCACGAATGGTAATGTCCTCGCATGAGCTTATCCCCAAGAAAAGACAAAATAAAGATGTGTGAACTTTTCATTTTTGATGGGTGTTTGGCTTCCCAGAAGAGTTCACAGAATGATCCCAACCCAGATATCCTAATCTATGTTACCTCTCACCAGATGCAGTTTTTATGAAGAACGAAGTTCTTCCAAAGGGACAGATGGATTAATTACATACATTATCAAAATAGCTATACTGCTCTCTCATCATAAAAACAAATCCATTCAGGAGCATAACTTAATAGGACTTGTCTGTATTTAGAGATTACCTACCAATAGTTTGATAAGGGGACAAAAGGCGCCTTTCCCTGGTGAACTCAGAACCCAATGGGAAGGGTGTAGTTGCTTCCTCTGTTGAACCCTCAACCAGCGATGACCAGAGTGGACACACCAGGAGCACACATCTGGAAAAGTGGTAAGCATGGATTAAAGATACCCTTGATAGTCTTTGCTGAAAGACAATTATGTTCTCAACATTTTCCTCTCTGCTGTTTCCTCACATTTAATCTTCCTTGACTCCCTTGCTCATCTGTTTATTGAAGGAACATTTATGGCTCTGTTACCAGGTGCCAGGCACTCTGCCAAGTACTAGAGATACAACAGTGTATGGGATCTTTCCAGGTTCACACTTCTGAGCTGACAACCTAACAAGATGATGGTCATTAAGCAACTAATTGTGGATGTGATAAGGACTTTGAAAGCAGTGAGATTAGTATTAAGCATGTTACATTGTGAGTCCGGGAAGGCCTCCTAGAGGAAGTGAAGTGAGCAAGACTTGGAAAGAAAAGGAAGAGACTTCTAGAGCTGATACTTACATCCAAGGCCCTTCAAGCTAGCATAGGTGATAGCAAGCAAGGCTGTCTCCGTGTTCCCCCAAGCTCAACTAACCTTTAGGAAGGGTTCTCTCTGACTGGAGGCTCCTGGCCTCCTTGATCTTAGAACCTTTCGGACCCTTTGAGAGTAGTTTTTCTCCCAGTCATTTCCAATTTTACAACCCAAGAAAGCCTTTCTCAAGGACCTTGGATCCATCTCTTTGAAATGTAATCAGCAAGAATATAAAAAAAAAAAGTTGACCTTATAGAAGTTCAGAGAACAGCGGTAACCCCCAGAGGCTGAGGAGAGTGGAAGGGAAAGAGGGGTGGGAAAATTTTCGTCAAGGGTTGCTGAGCTATAGTTGAATAGAAGTCAGAAGTTCTATATGCTACTGAACTATAACTATAGATACTGAACTGTAACTATAGATATGGATAGTGCACTGTATAGTTAAAAAAATAAACAATTTTGAATTTTTTCAACATAAAGACACAATAAATTTTAAGAACTGAATAAGATTTGCTTGATTTAAATATTACATTGTATATACTTGTAATATATGAAACACCATGTGATACCCCATCGATATGTAGTTTTTATGTTTTTGTGTATCAGTTAAAAAGGTAAGTTTTAAAACATGAAAGAAAATACCCCTGTGTTTTCGACAGATTTTGTTGCTATGACCAAACACGAACAATTTAGAGGAGGAAAAATTTAATTTGACTCATGGCTTCAGAGACTTAGACCATGATCAGTCAACTCTTTTATCCTAGGCCCAAGGAGAGGCAGAACATTATGATGTAAAAGCATGGCAGAGGGAAGGTGCTCAGGACATGACAGTCAGGAAGGAGCAGAAAGGAGCCAGGAATAATGTAATCCCCAAGGGAATGCCTCCAATGACCTGCTTCCTCCAACTATGCTCTACCCACCTACAGTTGCCACCCATTGACCCATTTAAATGGATAAATCCACTGATCATTTTATCACTAGACATTGCAGCATTATCTTACACAAAAGCTTTCAGGGATGCCTTATATCCGAACTATAATATCCTACTTCCCAGATTATGTAGGAGGATAGGAGTCAATCAGCAAACCCAGATGGCCTAACCACATGGACCACCCTTGACCTAACATCCTCAATTACTCTTCCACAAACTTACCCCATGCTTAAAGCCTTTTGTTTCAAAGCAGGTGAGTCTGAACTCTTTCTATTACAGTACCCTGGGCCTCTATTTCAATAGTCTTGAATAAACTTCCCGTTTCCTATTTAATGCCATCTGGTACTATTTATTTATTTATCACCATTAGCAGGCATGAGTTATAAAGAGAATACTGAGCTCCAAGTCATAAGATCAAAGTTCAAGCCATTTGAATTCCAGCAAAAGAGCTAATTCTTTCTGAACCTCAATTTGTTCAACTATAAGAGTATAATAAAATTCCTACCTGATTAAGTCACCAGTAATATTAAATGAGATCATGTCATAAAAGTGTCATGTAAATTGTGTATACTTTTATCCTCCTTTCAGCCACATCGTGATTGAGACCATGGGCATGGTGGCTGAGTCTGTGGGTTCTAGAGTCAGAGTGAATCTTAGTAGTCTTAAAAATACCTCTTTGCCCAAGTTTCTCCAATTATACAATGGTAATACTAGAACTACCTAGGACTGAAGGTAAAGAAAAGAATTAATTGAGTGTTTAGGGAAGTTTTGGGCAATTGGCATCAGTGAAAAGAGAGCTATCACTCTGCATATGCACTGTAGTGATAGCTCTCTTTGAACTGATACTTAAAAGCCTTTTTGATGGCTTCCTAGGACTCTTGGTTCCAAATCCAAATCTTTAACATTATCTAAAAGATTATCCAAACACCTCTATTTCATCTTAAAGCATTCTCCTTGATACCCCAAGGTTCATCCTAATAAACATTTTTTTTTTACAATTTCATTAAAGAATAACTGACCTATGGAAAAACTACACATACTTAATATGATTTGATGATTCTGAAATATTTACACAAAGATCACCAAGTGATATTCTTTTATATATCTTACTACTAACAGAATAGGACTCCTCAGATCTCAGTCATGTTTCACTATCAACTTCAGTGTCTCCTCCTCACTTCCCCAACCCACTCAAGAGACCTTCACCAGAGTACTTCTGTACAGTTCATATATCGTCTCCTCAGGGAAGCTCAGCCTAATGCCCAGACTTTACCATCTAGTCACAGAGCCTTCCCAGTGTTTCATTCATACAGGTTTTCAGATTAGTTAGCTCCTAATGTTACATGACTAACGTTACATGACAGTTAGTTTAGTCCTTAATGTTACATGTTATTTTCCCTGACTGCCTGAAAACCACAGGTTGAAAAGTTTATTTCCAGTGCCAAACATTTGACCCTTTGGAAGTCAGTAGAACATACGATTTCCTTAAGTTTAATATTGCCTACTGACTTTCTGTGGATGATTATCTTCATCATGCAAAAGTTTTTAATTGGCATAAAATCAAATGTGCCAAACTTACCCTTGAGGATACATCCATCTCCCGAGGACAGGCTGTTGTTCCCAGCGTATCACCTCAGAGACTCATCCAGAAAGCTCCTCCATCTTGCCTTCCAAGGTCCAACCTGACTCACCATAGAGAACTCTGCCCACCAACCCCTGATGCTATTACCAAGTGTCCTTTTTTACCTCAGGCTGAGAAATATTCCAAGACAGGGGCTTACTATGTTGAACTCAGGATTGTCCCAAGCAAACGAGGAGGATGAGTTGACCACCCTAATCCCCATGCGGCTCTGGGGAGGCTGAAGCTCCCTCTCAGCCACCTGCCTGCTGATCTCAGCAGCTTCACTTCTAGGAGAAGGTTGATTGGAATTGGGAGCAGAGTTCATCCAAGATAAAATCATATGAGGTCAATTATCTTCCTCCACATACCTGCATCTACCCTTCAGCCTAGCAAACAGCATACACTCAAAAAATATTTGCTGAATGCACAGATGCCTTTTTATGTTTTACTTTGGTAAAAAAAGCTCTGCCTGAAGATCCCAATACCTCTTTGAGAAGTTTTCCTGTATCCCCAGCATTGATGCCACCCACAGCAGGTGGTATTCATAGGGTGTTGGGACATGGATGTTATTTTCCCTGCAAGAAACAAAAAATACGAGTTTTAAAGAAGAGATCTAGTGAACAGTAAATGATCTATCAAACAACTCTTTTGAAATGACATACAGCAACCTTCTACCTGATTCCACACTTTGACATCTGTTTTCTCCTCTGCCCCTAAGAAGGTAGGCATTTTATTATCTGGGCCCCAAAACTCACCTCACCAAGAGCAAACCCACCTATCAGTAGAACTCCTTCATTCATCCATCTGCCATCCCTAGGACTCATGTTTGTAATTCTTTGGTGTTTTCTAGACCCAAACAATGTGCTTAGTACTCAGATATTCTCAGATCTATATTTTGCTCTCCAATCTGTACTGTATTTTTAAAATTTCTCAATTCCTTTTCTCAATTATGCCAAAATAAGATTTAATATTTGTTCAGTATGCCCATGGATGTGCCAGTTGTTAACTAACTTCTCTTTTTGATTGATTCCTTGCTATGCTGATTGTTAAATATTTTCTATAATAAAAATAATGCTGTAGTGGCTAAAACTCCACTGTTTTTTCTACATCCACTCTCTGCCATTATGTTATAAAATTCAAATCCTTTTGGGATAGGTAAATCACTAAAGTAATCTTCACTAAGGTATGAACATTCTATTAAATCTTGTCTTCCTTTTGACCAAGCATATGTACCAATAGTAAGTTATTGGGATAGGAATAGGCAGAAGGGAAAATAATTAGAGGAGTAAGAAAGGTCAAAAAAAAAAAACAATCATTAAATTTGTATTCCTCGGGTCTTGTGATGTGACTGATGAATCACAAGCACTCAAATATTTGTACAAATATATGAGTGATTAAATGAAATCATGAAAAAATAATTGAGACTTGCTCAACATAAACCCTACTTCATTCACACTGGTATCTAGAGCTCTCCTAGGAATAATATCTAATTGTTCTATTGCTTTAAAGAATGTCTCCCTATAGAAACATTTTAGTTCTGATTTTCATTTTTATATTAACTGAGGTCACCTCTACTTTAATGTTTCACTAACATTCTTGAGTTTTCTTGTATCTTAGCTCTTGTGGGAAATCTGCAAAAAATACTTCGTTTTCCTGATATTCTCTCATGAGGTTTACAGTTCCAGTTCACTTTTAACATTATAATTTTAAATTTCTCTTTCCCTTTCTTTCTTCTCTTCTTTCCCTTCCTGTTTTCTTTCTTTTTTATTTATTTACTGGTAATTATTACCTTTAATTAAAAGTTAGCCACCGTGACTTAATTTGGATTAAGGTAGATAATTAAGCTCTACCTTTTTTTTTTATTGGTTGTTCACAACATTACAAAGCTCTTGAAAAATCATATTTCATACATTAGAATCTAGTGGGTTATGAACTCCCATTTTTACCCCAAATACAGATTGCAGAATCACATCGGTTACACATCACATTTTTACATACTGCCATATTAGTGACTGTTGTATTCTGCTACCTTTCCTATCCTCTACTATCCCCCCTCCCCTCCCCTCCCATCTTCTCTCTCTACCCCATCTACTGTAATTCATTTCCCTCCATGTTTGTTATCCCATTCCCCAACAGAGACATGAGGTGGGAGGGAAAGGGAGAAAAAAAAGGGAAATCACTGTTTTCTTTCTTAAACAATTAAGTCCAGAGCTGTTAGGTCTCCCAACAAAGAAGGGGGAGGAGGATGGAGTCACAGTGACTCAGAATAAGGTGTCAGCAAGAGTGGGGGAGGGTACAGAGTCTTGGGATCCAGAGAATAGATTTACTATATTCAGATAGATTGAGAAAATAAGTACACTAATTAGGAATAATGGGAGCTACCTCTCTCTCTGATGAAGGAAGTCACAAATATGAACAGAGAATAAAGGTAGAATATATCACTAGAAATGTGTTATTAGATTTACCAGTATTTAATAACCCTAAATCCATCTATCCATCCACCTTGTGAGTTAACACTGGTGGTAAAATAATGTTACTTTTTTGTTAACTCAGGGGAGGGAAAAAGAGTAGCTGTAAATGTTTCTTTCCAAACTTATTTTAAGTTTGCAAAACTTAAAATTTCTGAAATGTAAGTATAATGTACTGAACTTAACATTCTGAGAGACTTCAGAAATAAGTTGTCATGGTTTTAGTGTTATTAGTTTTACCACCAGTATTAACTCACAGGGTTGATGGTTAGATGAATGGATAGAGATGGATGGATGGATAGATAGATAATTGATAGATATGTGTGCATTTATACATAAAGACACTGTTCACTCACAGTGCCTGAGTATATTGATATCCTAGCATAAATAAGCACACCTAGCACTATTGCTACCTTAGAAGGAACTCCTTACACACACAGTTGGTCTCAGTCTGGGATAAAGAAAATATTAATGGTCCTGAAACATCTTATTATAACAGAAAAATAGGTTCTCAAATATTGTTTTCGGCATATTTAAAGACAAAAGAGCTAGAATAAAGACATTCACATTGCACAAATAGGATACCATTTTGACATCAAAACAAATAATTATTGTAAATCAATGAAATCCATGACTGCATGTTGATATGTTAATATACTACAATTTTGCTATAAAGCAGGATTTTTGTATAGCCTCAAAATGCTTCCCACAAAATACTTATTAATGGAAAAGATGAGTATTTTTACAGTGGAGATTTTTCAGGCTTCACTTTAATCAAAGAATCACAGTTAATGTCACCAGTAATGGAACAAATTTAAAATTGTGTGGCATCTGACAGAGCCTTTAAACAAAGAGAGAGAGAAAGCAGTATCACATTCATGATACTCCTGCCAACGGTGTATATATAATATGAATATGATTGTGAAGAAAATACCAGAAGAGCCAAACTGATGGATAATCCACAAAATGACAATCTCTGTTCTTCAAAAGCTTCAATGGAAGTCAAGGAAAGACTGAAAATCTGTCCCAGATTGAATATTAGAGCAATGTGGTAACTGAACAAAAAATTTTAAAATGTGATACAAAAAATGAGTCTTTTTGCTCTAAAAGACATATTTTTTATCAATATGAATGGCTTATAGTATAATAATGTTAATCTCCTTATTTTGACTATCTATCAAAAAGAGAATACCTGTATTACCCAATAGAAATATCTATAGAAAACATGCAATAA
The DNA here is from genome assembly GCF_964194105.1 of Spermophilus citellus. Taxonomy (NCBI): domain Eukaryota; kingdom Metazoa; phylum Chordata; class Mammalia; order Rodentia; family Sciuridae; genus Spermophilus; species Spermophilus citellus. Next base: position 45,827,714 of record NC_138199.1, on the reverse strand, counting down.
ATAATGCAGAAAAATGAGGTAACATGACAACTTATTTCCAAAGTCTCCCAGAATGTTAAGTTCAGTACATTATACTTACATTTCAGAAATTTTAAGGTTTGCAAACTTAAAATAAGTTTGGAAAGAAACATTTACAGCTGCTCTTTTTCTCTCTCCCCTGAGTTAACAAAACAAGTAATCTCAAGACCATCTTCCTTTTTCCTTGTCTTTTCCCCTCACAATTAAATTCATAAGCCATTGAGGTGTACATACCCATTAAATAAAACTTGAGGTCAACAGCACTGGAGAGCAGAAGAAAAAATTTTATTACAGCACAATTCAAGAGATAACTAAAGGTTGCATCAAAGAGGCATTCTGTGCTTGGAAAGGTTGGGCTCAAACACCCACCACTGGTGGATTTTCTTCTAAATTCTTCTGGCCTTCCCCTGATCCTCTGTACCACCAGGTTCACCTTCTGCCATCTTTTTCTCTAGCTGCTCTCATCCTCCCAGTGCATGTTTTTTTTTATGTCACCACACCCATATGTCAAATGTCAAATCCATTTTGGATATCTCAGAGTATTCTGTCCTTACAACCCAATGATCCCACCAAGGTTCTGAAGGAATTCTATTCCATAAAAGAATTCTGCAGTTGGCTTTCAAAATAACAGCACTTCTTACCCAGCTCTCTGCTTAACATTCACTGTAAAATGTGGTGCCATCTGATAACACAGAAAGAACTTGATAAAATGCTGTCAGATTAAATTACTGAGATTTAGATACTAAAATTGGAATCTTTACCAATGCCACTTTTAGAAATATTTTCAATTCAGACATAACACAGACTGGTTGAAATGGATGCTCTTTTGTCTCAGCCCATGATAGAAGACCTCACCATCTGAATCAATCCATCTATTCCGTGGATTCATGATTTTGCTTATGTATTGAGGAGGCAAGGTGAGATAATTAAAAATAGTCAATCAGATTTTTCCAAGATTTAGCCATAGATCATTTGGATTGTGAATTAATTCATCTCTGGGTATGCTGGTGGCTTAACTCTGACCCTTTCAGTTAATGAAAGGTAAACATTTATGTGGACTAATTAATGAGGCCATTTCTTTTCTGAATGCAGATATTTTTCAAAGCATTAGATCAATGTTTTTGTAGGCAAGCATTCAGAATATTTTAATATTTCAGGCAGCACATTTTATTCCTAGTGTTCGTAAATGAAATATTTTAGACAATGTACATTTGCCATTAAATTTGTTGGAGAAACAGTTGCCTAACTTTTCTTTAGATTAATTCATAAGATTTTATCAGTGCAGTCTGAGTACCTTGGCAGCTTGGAGACATAACATCTTCTATATCCAGTTTGGAATAATTATGAAATGAAAAATTTAATGCTGTCCTGATTTTGTCAATGATATATCACTGGAGTCTCTTGAAAGTCACAATAATACAGGGCATGTGAAAGCAAAAGGATCTAAATGACTTAGCTTACAACAGTAATGAGTACAGCAGTTTGTTGGAATAGCTGTAAATCAAATGTTCTGTCACCATTAAAGAAAATCCATAAGGCATCTGGATAGAAACCTGCTCTGCTGCCGTCCTTCAAAAACAACCAGGGACACAAGGAAAAAGAGGCATCCATGCTATCTTCAGGGGAAGGTCTGCCCCTGAGCAAAAAAGATGACGACATAGACTTTTTTTTTTTTCTTTTTGAAAACTGATGAAGTTCAACTTCATCTGGTAGGAGAGAAAGCTGGGTAAATTATAAGTGGGACACAAAGTCAGTTCAATATAATAAGCCTAAGATCACAGAGTACAAATCATATTCCACACTACCAAATTGAGAAAATGTGTTCCCCAACTTCACATTAATTTTCTTTGAGTAACTAAAGATTTTTCTTAAACCTTAAAAAAAAAGTGTGTGTAACCCTAAGTGCCAATCACATAATATGAATTCTTTCGTTAGGAACAGGTTGGGGAGTAGGGTGTTGGTCACTGAAGAAGCTATTCTATGTTCAGCACTTGTCCACAGTTTTAACGATCATTTTTTGCATGTTCCTCCAGTGAAATATAGAGTTAAAGTCTACTTAGAAATTTTTCTTTAGGAAGGATTTGTAATTAAGAGCCAAAGAAGAATCCATTATGAAAAAAAATAGTAAAACTTAGATTTCAGTAAAATTGAATCAGAGAGATTTCTTTTTTTGCCTTATGTTGCTATTGAGTGGAATGAGACATTTTTTTCTGTTTGTTTTTAAGAGATGTTAATTATAATTGACAAGAACATTAAACTCAACATGTTGCCATTCACATGGTATTTTGAAAATAATAGAAACCCTGCAGTTATGGAGAAAAGGCATACACTGAAGAAATAGTTAAATAAGAACACCAATTTTCATTTCCATGTTACTACATTGCACCAAAATTAATGTTAGGTTTCTATCCATAAGGTCATGACAAACTAGTTGGGTCCAGGAGGCCAAACCTGAAAAAGAATTTCTCTAGAAAGGCCAAGAGAGCTTAATAAAGATGGACAATTGGATGCATCATGGTTGAAGAGTCAAAATCTTAGCTGGAAAGAAAAGAGATGTCAAATAGATTATTATATGATATAGGATGCATGTTCCATTCAGTGGCCCCAAAGAAGTCATCTATCTAGAAATGAAGCTTGGTTGATTTTAAGGAATTCATGAGTGTCTCAATACACATACATGCTTGTCTTTTATATCTTCTCATATACATGTATATACAGATATGAACATATTTATCTGTAGGATATATACATATCTGTGTACACACACACACACACACACACACACACACACACATATATATATATATGCTATTTCTCATATATATGTGTGTGTGTGTGTGTGTGTGTGTATACATCCATCCCATCCCTTGGATCTGGATGACTTCCCCAATCAATAGAATATGGATAAAGTGATGCTGTGCTACCTCAGAGGCTGCGGCATCAAAGTCAGTGCTTCTTCTGCTTAGATCTTTTCAAACGTTCACCCTCTATTTATTCACTCTGAGGACCTGCCTCAGAAGTCCGCCCCCATGCTGTGGGAAGCTGGAGCCCATACAGAGAATCCATACATGGGTGCTTTGGTCAAAAGTCTAAGTTGTGGGTAAGTCTTCCCAGTTCAGGTGCCAGGCAAGAGTGTGAGATGCCTCCAGATGATTCAAGATGAGACCAGATGTGGTGCAAATGGACAAGTCGTCCTCTCTATGGGCTGACCAAGACTTTGACCCAGCAAATCTGTGTGAGCATAACAAAGTACTTGTGGTTCTATTCCACTACAATTGGAGTATTTTTACTACAGCCACAAGTAACCAAGATGAGTTCCCTTTCCAACTCTGTCCCTTATTTATCATGCTGTAGATATTGTGATTTCATTTGGCATCTTGACTATGAAAGGATTTCTTGATCCCAGGACCTTTGTACTTGCTGTGACCTCTGCCCAGCATTTACACACACACACACACACACACACACACACACACACACACACACACACTCTACTTCCATTTGTATGTGGCTATCTACTTATAATCTTTGCTAGTTTAGCTAAGTGACTCCTCTTAGAGAACTTTTTCTCTAACCACCCTCTCCAAAGAACCCAACCCACACACCTTCACAAATGCTTATCAGATCTGGTCTGAAATTATCTTTTGTATCTGCCTATGCATTCATTGTCTGTTTTGCTCCTATCGTATTTGCCACATGATCCAGCATTTTCTTTCATCTTGTTCAGCTCTGTAAACAGCACCTAAAACACACTTTGGGAATAGTATAATATATTCATTTAGGCTTAAATTTGTATTCCTGGTCCAACTTTGAAATTCAAGTTCAAAAGTCTATACTAGAAAGAGGCTGCCATCAGAACAAATGCAAAGCCGGGTGAGGTGGCACACAGCTATAACCCCATAAATGCATTCTGCTGTCATATATAACTAATTAGAAGAAATTTTTTAAAAATTTTAAAAATCTACAATAGGCCTATATCTAACATATATCCCAGTCTTTTCCAAATCTGGTGCATAGTGGACATTTTCTTAAAGATAGTAATTTCTTAATACCCATGACTATTTGATCATGGAACTATGGTATGAGGCAAAATATTATAATCTACAAAAATGCTATATAATGGGCTCTTATAGAAAAAAGAAAAAGATTTTACGTGAGATGTAGCATGAATTATCACAGGAAAATATAACTAACAAAGAAATTTCCACTAATTCTCTGAGTCAGTCACTATTGACTCATTCATACTCTTACATGTACTTTTATGCATAGTTAAAATTGGTGGTAGGAACAAAAGCCACAATTTCTGTATTAACTTTTATAATCCTCTTGCTCTCTCTACATGAATCTAATTTTTCCTTACAAATTCCTTTCAAATTGATTATAGCCCCCTAGCCCTCTTGCTGCTTCCCTATATTTGGCATATTGTATAAAGAATTCTCATATAATTCCTTTCCCCATATACCCATAGTTTCCTCTATTATTAATGCCTTTGATTAGTATGGCACATGTTTACGCTTACTGAACCAGTTCTGATTTATTAACTAAGCTTCATAGTTTGCATGAAATTTCACTCTTTGTGTGTTATAAATTCTATGGATTTTGTAAAATACATAATGCTGTGCATCCACCATTATAGTATCATACAGAATAGTTCTGCAAAAATCCCCTGTGCTTTCCCTATTCACTCCTCTCCAGATCCCTCTTAAGCCTCTAGAAACCACTAATCTTTTTATTGCCTGTATGTTTTGGGGTCTTTGTTTGTTTTATCATTTTTCCCCAGAATTTCATTTAATTGGAATCACACAGTATGATACAGTATGCAGCCTTTTCAGACTGGTTTTATTCACTCAACAATACATGTTTAAGTTTCCTCTGTGCCTTTTTACAGCTTGATAGCTCATTTCTTCTTATTTCTGAATAAGTTTCCATTACATGGATGCATCAACAGTTTGTTTATTCACATACCTCTTGAAGGACATCTTGGCTGTTTCAGAGTTTTGGAAATCCCAAATAAAGCTGCATAAACATTTGTGTGCAGATTTTTGAGTGGTATATGTTTCTCATACAGGATCATGATATCTTTCCTAACTTGTCTCCGTGTGTCCAGGGTTTGTCCATCACATTCATCCATTCATTCCACCATCCAGGTAATCTTTTCTGAAATGTAAACCTGTCACTGTCACCATTCAGCTGAAAGCCTAAGGTTGGACTCAATTAAGTTCAAATACACAATAGGATATAAATAACTTTTCAATCGTCAGATCCAAGAAGATCTTTCCTAATTTATTCCATGCCACTGCGCCATGTGTACCCTGATCCCACCAGTCATTCTAATACAGCTGCCTTGCTAGGATGTGACTCTGCGCCTCCAGGATCTGCTCATCTCTGGACTTGCAATGCCCTTCTCCATCTTGTGCACCTCCTGGATTCTTATTCAGGCACATTTCTGTCTTTGCTGCCTTGGTCTTATCCACATCCCACTTGTGCCAGTTGCACACATCCACCTGAGTGCATTGAAGCATTTTGTTTCTTTGTCTTTGGGTTTGGAGTCACAATACATGGTGGACTGCTTAGGTTGGAAAATAAATCATATTTTCAGAAAACCAGGTGGATGCCCCAGCAGACTGGCTTCAAATTCCAATTTTGCCACTCTTTGCTTATCCCATGAGCTCTTGCTAGTCAACCAATGCTTCAGAAACTCTATTTCCTATTTCAAAACTTAAAATATTATTCTGTTTCAGATAGTTACTGCAAATATTAAATAGCATCTGGAGACTTTTGTGAATATTGAAGTGCTTAAATTTGTGGAATAGATGTGCAAGTACAAACCCTTATAATTATTAGCACTCTAACTACCCTCTCAAAAATTATAAATCAATTATAATCATGAATTCCAAATAGCTAGAGTAGATCTAAGAGTTAATTTTGCTCAATCCTTTAATTTTACAGATGAGGAAACCTTGATTATGAATAGGTTAAATGGATTGTTTAAGGGTCACACAGCAATGACATATTTGAATTGGACGAAGAATTCCACAAAACCACAGGGCTATAGTTAAGAAAGATTTGTTATAACATAATGGGATATATCTTGAAGATCATTAGACCTTAATAAATTTTTTAAATTCTCTAACATACTTGACAGCTTTGGAAGTAAATTCACTTTTAAGAGAGGATTCACTCCCAATAAGAAATTCAATTTCATGTTTTTATTAAGCGACCATGGATACACTTGAACTTCTATTGGAATCCTTCCTGTTAAAGTGGGTAGATATCTGTGGTTGAGAAATTACCATTTAGGAACAATACATTGTAACAAATAAACATATCATCAATGTATCTATCTGTTATGAACTCAGGGTCATAGAAGAATCCAAGACCATAAGTTAAAAGGTGTCACCATCGTCCCCACCTCCTCCCATCTGGTTTAATCATTTTAAATTAAGACCCTGATCCATACTGCAAAGCAAATATCTCCTGGGAGGAAAGAACCAATGAAGTATTGAAGAATTACTTTGTTAATGTAGGTGAAAGGAAAAGCAGTTGTTATTAATAACTGTCCTCAGCCACTTTGGTCAGCAAAGAAAATATTTTCTCCTGAGCAGACAGCACAATGTTCAGGAATGTAGACTGGTAACTTATGTGGGTGAGCTTTCCTAAAAATTTGAGGGGACTGAGAATAACTGCTAGCAGGAGGCAGAGAGGAGCACAGATGGAGCAACATGCAGAAGGTTGTGATATGCTGTTGCTGGCATGAGATGGGGTGAGGTTAATGCTGGAACAGAGGCAGATTCATGAGAGGAAAGGCTTGAGGCAGAACAAGAAATTAGCAAGACAAAAATAAACAGTTGAAATCAGAATGGGATTCAGTGAGAGGAAAAGGCTTTAGTTTGTCTCTGTTGTTATATGGAAGGGTGCTAAGGTTTGAAAACACTCCTCCTTAGATCTCAGAAAACAAAATGAATTGTGTCATCAAGGCACTTGCCTTAAAGGTGGACTGCCTGATTCTTTTTATGAGGTCCAGTGTAAGAGATTATCTCACTACTCCTTAGTAAGAGACTGTGGCTAAGACCATGAATGGGCTTTCATTTTTCCAAATCCAGGCAAGTGTGGGTGCCCCAAGTTTTTCTTTTCAGTTTCAGAAAGCAAAAGATCTGTAAAGCAGCATGATTTAGTAAGAGGAAAAGTGGATGGGAGGCCAGAGAGTTCTGGTCACAATCCTGCCTTTCACTAGCTGAGTGTATGACCCTAAAACCAGTCACAGGCTCTCTAGCACTCATTCTCTTGATCTTTAAAGTACAGAAGTGGGGCCAGATGAATGGTTTTCAAAATTTTTATTATTTTTAAAAGTATGTGTGCTGTATAATGGGCTTCATAAATGTTATATTTAATAAGGAAGCAAAAGGGAGGTGGCAAAATTAAGATATTACAAGGCCTGAGACAACTGGCTCAAATATACATGAACAAACAGGTGTAACTTCATAGTATTAGTTGACTTCTTATCTCCTCCTAGTTTTCATTCCATACCTTATTTGAAAGTAGTAGTGATTTAAAAACCAAACTCATCTATGGGCTTAATTTAAATTAATCTATTTCTTTTTGATTTGGGGATGTTGGTCAAGACTACATATGTACATTACTATAGGTTATGGCTGAACCCAGTTCTAAAAACAAATAACTCTAGAATTAATTCTGATCCCCAACTAAAATGTAATCAAACCTAAAGCAGAATCTTGTGAAGCCTATTTGAACAGAAGGAATAACTTCATTCAAGAAAAACACTCTTGATGGTTTAAATTCCTAGTTTTGTTCCAACTCACCAGTCTGCTTTGTCGATTTCACACAAATTAACGAGAGTAGTTTGTATTTGGCATCCAAAATCCAGGTTCTAGTTCTAGAAGTGCATTGTACAGATGTATAACGCTGAACAAAGTAGGAAACTTCTCTAAAACTGGCTTTCTGCTTTGCAAAATTTTACTGTGATTCCTGCACAGTAAGATTCTTACATAGACGAAATAGATAGTTCATTTAAAAGATATTCATTACCTGGCATGGACAATTCACTGATCTAAGTACTGAAATCATGGCAGGGACTAAGCAGATGAGATCCCTTCCCATGACTCTCATCCTAGTGGGTGGACTCACCCAATACATATCACAATAGGTTGGTGGAGGCAAGTTCTACAAGGGAAATGTGATAGGCTATAGAGGACAGAGAGCCAATCAAGTAAGTGATGTCATCTATCAATGGTGGCTAAAAACAATTTCTTCAGTGAAGGGAAACTTGAACAGGCAACTTTATTTTTATTATAAATATGTGTGTCATGGAAGAACCAAATCTTATGCAGATTCAGGATCCCATTCTCTGTGCAGTTTCCTCCTATCTGGCAGGCCACCCTACAGATAGATATCCCCAGGCTCCTTAATCACTCCATGTTCTGATCTCTGTCCACTCAGCTTAGCTGGATGCTCTGCCCAACATAGACTCTGCCTGTTTACACTGAAGTCCTCAGTTCTTCCAGGCAGAAGCCGATGCAATTGTAAACTCTCCTCACGTAGACTTTCTTCTTATCTCTGCAATCTGAATGTTCCATGTCTGACATCAGTTGCTTCACATATTTTGCCAAGATTTTTGACTATTTGTGGTAGGAAAAGGAATATAGAGTTAGGAACTTGATCATGGATGAAAAGGAAATTCTAGTGTTCTCTTTCTTATCATCCTATTTATACCAGGACCTTTGTATAGTCAAAACTATGTTAAACCATTTTGTTTGTACATATAAAGACACAACACAAGTCATTCCACAATTCCCTATCTTTCTTTCACATTTTTAAGAAAAAAAAATGGTCCAGCTTTGCAGGCTTCTTCTTTACCCACTTTGTTATCAATATCTTAAAAGACTTATTGTTTCATATAATAGCTTTCTATGCTTCCTCAAATCTGTCACTCACTTCCATAACTACTTTTTTTGATATAACTTGGCATACTCCTCTTAAATCATAAATTTAGGTACCGACATCTTCAAACACAACTTTCTGTTCTTTTACTAAACTGCTCCTGGGTCTTCAGTCATTTGACTTCCAGTACATTCCTACGTCAATGCTCTCTACTTTTTTCTTTCTGACCAAATCTCCCTTGTTGTGTAACAGAAATTCTATTTCCACAACATTCTTGTCAATACCCTCAGAAATATCATTTATTTGAGCTGTTGTGCCCTACCCTACCAACATAAAACAAAACATGATGGTCAATTTCCCTCTGTCTGCCTTCTCTGCACCAGGATGCTAAGCATAGTACCAAAGCAGCATCCTCCCTAGATGTGTGCTGATAGCATTGTGATTCCCAACTTCCCGGGAAGTTTCAGTTAAATACATAAGTTTTTCACTCCTTCAGTTGTTCCTTTCCTGTTTGCCACAGAAACTGTATCAGATGTATCTACTGATGTCTAAGAGCTGCCACTCACTCTTGTTGTCTCATTCATCAGCTAGTTTCTTTTCTTTGAGTGGAATTCATCCACTGACAGGTCTTCCAATTCCCTTCTACCAAAATGACCAGCTTCCCACCCATCCTGTCTGTCTCTCCTGTGAAAATGGGGCGCGTCCCTTCTCCTGCCCACATGCCATCCCCCCAGCCAGCATCTGGACTTCATTTGCCCCTCCAAAGAGTCCCCTGCTTCTATCTTCTTTCCTTTAGCAGGTAAATAAGAGTCATGTCTCTCTTGACCCCAGGTCCCATCTAATTGTCTCTCTCTCGCTCTCTCACAGATAGGGTCTAGAATCAGACAGTTGGAGTTCAGAATCCACATCTACACTTACTAATTAATTATAATTACTGCAACCTTAACAACTCATTTAACTTCACTGTGGATTCTTCCTGCCCCAGAGATTAGACTAAGTACTAATCTATAAGAAACATTTGTAAGTGCCTAGAATGTCAAGGGCTTAATAAGTCATAGGTAAAATAATAATGATGACAATAATATTATCATTAATATTATTGTCAATATTATTATTATTATTATTCAAGCCAAACATCCCCAAACAAGAATTAATCCAAGTTGTATTCACTTCCTAATTTCTACTTCTATTACTCAGCACACATAAACCTGGTAGATGTGTCCAAAGTTCTGCAGATGCTCTTGCCTAAACAATTGCTAAATCCAACAGATATTTCTCAGTCTTTCTTATCTGACTTTTAGTAACATTTGAAATGCCTAATAATTTCCTAATTTTTATGCAATATTCTATTCTCTGGTTTCTGCAAAATTGTACTGAATATTTTTCTACCTTTTACACAGTTCTTCTTAATGCATTTTGTACATTTTGCAAGTTTCTTCTGTTTCTATTTTCCTGCTTGCTTTTTTTCTTTCATTTTAATATTTTTAAATGTTCTTAAATGTCAGATGCCAGTGTTTTTCAGAGTTTTATACTACACTAAATCCACTTCTCACTCTTTACATTCTCTCTGATCTCATCACCCCCAGACCTTGCTGATTATTTAACTTTTTTTTTTTCTGAAATCTATCTTTACCAGATCAACTCAGTGACTATGATTTTCACAAGGATCTTAGATCCTATCTCGGTGTTCAATAGCACTGCCAATGGAACCCTGCAGCAAAGAACTCTGAGAGACACCCCGTATTGTAGACAGGGGAGAGATATTTACAAAAAATGCAATTTGGAAAGCGCCTCACTCCTGGATGAATACCACAGGGCCATCAAATAAGACACTTCTCTCTATGAGATCCTATCTCTGTCAATTCTAGTCAATTCTAAATCCCTCACAAATCCATCCTCCTCTCAATCTCTAGTTCAGTTTCCCCAATCCAGATGCCATCCTCCTCCTGAATTATCTAATATGAAGCCAAACTTCCTCTGATTTGTAGAATCTTCAGCAATGGTCCCCACTTGCCACTCCAGCTTCTCCTCCAGCTGTGCCCCTTAGTACTTTAACATCAGTCATACCGAAAGCTTCTCAATTAGGCTTTGCGTTTCCTTACCTCTGTGCTTGTTTTCATAATCTTCACTCCACTTGGAATAAGTTTTTCTTCTTGTTACCAGAGAGGCTTAGCTCAGGCTTTCTTAGGACCTTAGACAAGGATTTCAGGACAGGAAATTTATTTAGGAGATGATCCTAGAAGAAGTGGTAGGAGAATGGGTGAGACCAAAGGAATGGAAGGCAAGGAACTTGTGAATGAACTTGTTACCACTATGGGTAATGGGAACCCAATCTTACTGGGACCCTTTGGGATACAATGTAGACTACATCTCAAGATAGCCCCAGCAGAGAAGGAAGGAAGCTGGATACCCATTGTCCAGTTCATGCTCCTCTTTAGTTGAGAGCATTCCCTGAAGGAAAGTAAGTTCTCCAGCCTGAGCGTGAACAGGCTGGGCAAGCTAGAGAAATCCCTCAGTCAGAGCTTGGAAAGTACCAGAAGCAGACTATCCGTATGTACTGAGGACATAAACAGGAAACCCAACATGATTAACTGCCACTCCTTTTATATCCCTGTCCTGTGTCCCTTTTGAACGCCTTATTTACTTTCTCTTATCATTTATTTATGATTTAACATGAAAAATAACCATTAAACAATAAATTACAGTAAGTCAAATGTATAGTTCAACAAGCACTAGCTGGTGGGGGTCCTGATTCACACCAGGTATATCTGAATCCACCATCTATTCACTTCCAGTTTGCCATATATTCTTTATCTGGAAAAAACATTCCCTAAAACTCAGCTCATGGTAGGTATTCCCTGTAACTGTTGACTGAACTCTCTTTTATTGAACAGGATATATTACAGTTGTTAGCAGTAATTAATGATATCCCATCCATGGTGTTATAGAGTTTTATTCTTTGATTTATGCCTCACTGAGGTAAAAAAAAAACAGGTTATTTGGAAAATATTTTTTCAGAAACATGCAAGTCACCATCTGGGATATAAAGAAGTAATTGTTAAAATATGGTTTACTTATAGCAAGTAACCTATGACTAGTATGCTCTTGATCATTAACCCTCCATCCTGAAATGTTATTTCAAAGACGCTCTTTGAATGTGAGAAATGCCCAAAGACAAACATTTATGGTATAAAATAAGTGAAAATGTCAGTTTTAATATGTTCCAAGTGCCCATACTGATTGGATCTCATCATGCTGTCTGGAGATTTCCTCTCCAGAGATAACTAATGGGAATGACACTTTGTAACAGTGAGCTCTGGTGAAATAATAAGACATTTCCAATCTGAGTGGATGGCTTTTGTATCAGATGTTGCAGCGCTGAACCATTAAGTGTTGACTTAAGATTCACACAAATGGAGTTTAGTTTTTTTCTTTTCTTTCACAGTTTCCAATTTTGGCAGGAGAAGCTACCACTTTTCGGCTGCTGCTTTAAATATTTCATTGTTCCTCATTACCTAAGAGGCAGATAGCATTAGTGCCATATTATTCTGTTTATTGTTTTGTTTTTGTTTTTGTTCTTTTGCTGGTAACATGTAGCCAGCCTTTCTGAGGCCCCAATTATTTGGAGCATCAGTTGCTACACATAGTATTTCACATATTATATCATAAATAAATCTTAGGGAAAATGAGATAATCATACATGTGGAAACAGATTCTATTTGAATAATGGATAGGAAACCCATAGGCATGTAACTAAGATGAGATTCCAAGTCTAACTCAAACCAAATTCCTTATCTTTCATCCCTACTGATGCCTCCAAAATTCCTCTGTGGGTCAAGCTACATTTCAGATATTAACACAAAACATCTTAACATAATATTGGAGAGTCCCTAATAGAACCATTTTAAGGTAAGAACATGGAGAAACTATAATATAAAGAACTTTGCAAAACGTCATAATAAACATTAAGTGGTGGGGTCCTGATTCACAGCAGGTATATCTGAATTCAACATCTATTTACTTTCTACTTTGCCATATATTCTTTATCTGGAAAAAAATTCCTTTTATTCTTCCCCAATCAAAACTCTACTCATCCTCCCAGTCCCAGATCAACCACTATTTCCTTGGTTTCCTTTCTTTGAACTGCAATAAAACTTACCAAAAACTTAACAGTTCATGAGTATTGCCTTATACTGTGATAACATGTAGTGAAAATACAAGCAAGAACAATTGTATATACAAACTACCTTATTTGACCTTGGAATTTGGCCCTATTATCCCAATTTTGCAGAACAGATTAAAGGGACTTGCTTAAAAATTACTCATTTGTTATATTGTAAATTTTGATTTGAGCATACATACCTAGGTAGATAGATAAATAAATTTGTGTTGGCCAAAAAATCTGGATTAGATAATAAAAGACCAAGCCTGACTTTAAATTTCCCAATGGAAAGTTTCTCCATGCTACACTTAAATGCATATTTTCTTGTTTAATCTTTCATATAACTCTAGGGGCTGGTTCATTTTCTTATAAACTCATGGTTGTTGTTTTTTTTGGGGGGGGGTATACTGTTGTTGATTTTTTTTTTTACTGAACACTCCCCATATAATCAATATGATAGTCTCAAAGTGTAAATCTACATTAAAACTTTTTAATAACTTCCCTTTGTTTGCATGATTAGGACCTGAATCCCTAACCATCATCTGGCTGGTTCCTACCTCTCTGATATGAATTTAAACTACATTTGAAATGGCCAAAAACAACCCAGCCGCAATGACCTTCTTTCAATTCATAGAATTATTAAATTCTACTATTATAGCTTAAGGGAAGGAAAAATTTTCCTGTACCCACTGAAGATTTGATAATTGAATCCATGAAATAAACTGACAGCAGGCAGATTAACGGGAGAGAAGGTATACACATTTATTATGTGCCCAAGGACATCAAGGGAGAAGGAAGTGAATTCTCAACAACCCCAAGAGACCTAGAAGCTTGTTTTATATCCTCTTCAAAGCAGGGAGGACAGAAAAAATGTGGGCAATGTAGGGGGGGAAGTAAGTGATTGTTGGAAAGATAAATGGACCCTCAGAAGAACAGGTGATGGCCCATGACAAAGTCTGTCTGGGCCCTGTGTCCACTTCCAATTCACTCTCTTGCGACACGAGTTGATAGTTCCTGGTTGAGGAGACTCCAGGGGAGGGGATTCACGACACTTCAGCTCCTTTTGAAGATTCTTTAAGTACATAAGGGATGCTCAGTAAAAACCATTCCCTGCATTTGCTGCTCCCCAAGTGCCCTCAATTTGAAGTAATCTGCACAGAAAAGCAGCACACTTTGGGGTAGCATTTCCTGAGCTCCTTCACAACATATTAAGTGCTTTTCATAGGCCAGGCACTATTCATAGTGCTTTACAAATATTATCTTTTTTAGTTAACCACAACCTTTGAGGTGGGTCTTATTAAACTCTATTTACAGGGGAGGAAACTGAGGCACAGAAGTTAAACAGCCTAAATAAGGTCACACAGATAGTGTCACTTGCCAAGGCCCCTTCTCCCATACACACCCCTCCGCCACTCCTTTGAACCTGATCGTCCTTCAGACAGTAACATGCCTTGTTGTTCACATTGCAGATGGCGAGTTCCTTCCGGTTTTGTTGGTTTTATTATTTTTACACATGCTCACGAACCCATTCTTTATTTTGGCCTTTACCAGCCAACTGTACAATGACTATCATGTATGCTCACTTCCATTGCCAGCAAGGGGTTTGCCAAATAGCAGTCCCTGATTCATGATCATCATAAGATGATTTGCTTATGATGATCAGGAATCAGAGCAGAAAGATGGGGAAGGGCCACAGGGAAGATGCATGCTTCTGGGTCATGCCCCCCGGCAACTCACCTCCTCCAGCCATGCCCCACATGCTAACAGGTACCACCCAGCCAGTCCGTTCAAGTTAGAATGGACTGTGTTATGGTTTGGGGGTGAGTTGTCTCCCAAAAGCTCCTGTGTGAGACAATGCAAGAAGGTTTACGGGAGAAATGATTGGGTTATGAGAGTCTGAACCCAATCAGCAAATTAATCTCCTGATGGATTAACTGAGTGGTAGGTGAAGGCATGTAGGGTGTGGCTGAAGGAGGTGGGTCATTGGGGGCATGCCTTTGAGGTATATATTTTGTATCTGGGGAATGGATTCTCTCTCTCTGCTTCTTGATCATCGTATGAGCTGCTTCCCTTCACCACACTCTCTTGCCATAATGTTCAGCTGTACCTTGAGCCCTGAGGAATGAAGCCACTGTCTATGGACCAAGACCTCTGAATCTGTGAACCCCTCCACATAAACTTTCCTTCCTCTAAGATTGTTTTTGTCAGGTTCTTTAGTCACAGCAATGAAAAAGCTGAGTAAAACAGGCTGATTAGGTTACAGATCACATAATCCAAGTATTTCACCCATGAATATTCATGAATGATCAAGAGCTTTTGAGAAACAACTCATATGCAAACCCTAACACTTACCTAGGGTCCACAGCAAAGAAGTTGGCTATCCATAGACCAAGACCTCTGAAACTGTGAGCTCCAAATAAATTTTTCCTTGTTGTTGTTGGGTATTTTGTTGTTCTTGTTGGGTATTTTGGTCACAGCAAGGCTAATTAAAAGAGACTAATTAGGGGCTGGGGATGTGGCTCAGGCGGTAGCTTGCTCGCCTGGCATGTGTGAGGCCCGGGTTCGATCCTCAGCACCACATACAAACAAAGATGTTGTGTCCGCCAAAAACTAAAAAATAAATATTTAAAAAAAAAAGATGGAAGGAGTTTAAAAAAAAAAGAGACTAATTAAAAGAGAAATTGGAAGGCAGCAGAATAAAATAGACACTAGTATTGCTGTATGTATATACATGGCTGTATAACCAATGTGATTCTGCAACCTGTACACTTAGAAAAATGAGAAGTTATACCCCATTTGATTCAAATGAATGATATGTCAAGATCATTGTATTGTTATGAGCAATTAATAAAAAAAATAAAAATAATTTTTTTTTAAAGAGAAATTGGTATTGACAGCGGTATGGTTTCTGTAACTAACCTGGCCATGTGGTTCAGAAGCATTTGAAGCTAGTTTGAGGGAGGAATGTTGACACATTTGGAGATGCAACCTAGAGAAGCTTTAGGATGTGGTAAGTGGAGTTTAATGGGTGATTCTGGTGAGAGCTCAGAAGACCGAAATGCCAATAGGAATGTGGATATTGTTCACAAGGTTTCAGAGTAAAATGAAAACTCTATCATGAATTAGATGAAAGGTCACTCATGTTACATTCTGGCAAAGAACTTGGCAATCTCAGACTTTGTGTGAGGTTGAATTTAAAAGTGATGGAATAATTAATCTGGTGGAGAAACATTTAAGGTAGCACAGCATGAATTTGCCGGCAGCTTTTATCCAGGTTTACTGTGAGAATCAGGAGCATAAAGCAGAGCTAAGGGATTTTAAAAACTTGCAGTTTAGCCAAAAAGTGCATATAAAGCTGAAGCCAAGGAAGGTGTTCTGGTTGAGGAGATTATATCCCCTAAAAAAATGCTAAGTACTTTACCCAGATACAATAAAAAAAGATGCCTTCGGAGTGTCTCAAGAATCTGTAAGAAAATACCCACTGAAGTCTCCAGCATGCAGAAGAAAAAATTCCTTTGAGAATCATGGGGCATTCTATTCTCACAGTGGGGTCTAGAAAGTTGACTCACCATGCTGATGCAGGCAGGCACTCAGAGGTCACTTCATTTGGGATTCCAGAGGGTCCAGGTATTGTTGCAGAATTTGGTGGCTACCACCTGGTGCTGGTTCTACAGGACTGCAGGATACTGGAGTTAGAGGATCATAGAGGCTTCCATGGAGGTTTCAAAGGAAGGCCTAGGAGGCCAGGAAAAGTGTAGCAAGGTCAGAGTTTCTGTGAGCTACCAATGAGAGAGTGATCCAAAAATCTGTAAGGTGAAGCCAGAATGAAAACCCTAGTAACATGGACTGTCTGCTGAGAGAAACTGCTAGCTGCAGAGACAGCCAGGCTGAAACATGGGCACTGAAATTGGTGAGGTAAGAGGGGTGGGGCTGCCCAACCAACTGGAGAGCACATCTCACACACAGCCTTGTGTCCTAGATGCGGGCCACAGAGTTATAAGTGGAGTTATGGGAACTGTTTGCTCAATTGGGTTTCCATCTTGCTTTGGCCCAATCTCTTCTTTCTCTGCTCCTCCTATTCCTGCCTTTTGGAATGGGAATGTTTGCTCTGTGCCACTTTATAGTGAACATATGTAACTTGCTTTTGATTTTTGCAGGGTCTTTTAGCAAGAGATTTCCTTGAGTCTAGATGAGACTCTGGACTTGAAATTTCGGGCAATGCCCAAACTATTAAGTCTATGGGACTCTTAGAGATGAACAAAATTCATTTTGCATTGTAAGATGAGCATGAGCTTTTGAGGGAGAGAGGTGACATGTTATGGTTTGGACATGAGGTATCCCCCAGAAACCCTCATTAATGAAGAAAGACTCAGAGGTAAAATGTTTAGCTTGTGAGAGCTATAATTTACTCGGTTCATCCTAGTTTAAATGGACTGGTTGGTAGCTGTGAGCAGGTGGGGTGTGGCTAGAGGAGGTGGGACCCTGGGGGGCAGGTCCTTGACTGAAGCCTCTTTCCTCCCTCCCTCTGCATCCTGAGCCTGCCATGAACTGAGTAGCTCTTCTCTAATGCCACTCATGAGTTATGTGCTGTATCACCTTGGACCAAACCAATGGAGTCAGCAGTCTGACTTCCTCGGTGGAGGAAGAATTTTAAACTGTGAGCACCAAGTAAACATTCCCTTCTCTAAGATGTTCTTGTCAGTTATTTTTGTCACAGTGATGCAAAAACTAACAACAACAGGTACCACCATATGTAAGCAGAGATTGAGGCATGAAACAGAAGTAAGCTATTGGGATGGAGTTGGGGAAACACTGAGGGAAGTACTAGAGAACAGAGCTTGCAAGAAAGGCTGAGGTCAGTATTAGGAAAGATCCTGTAGCCTGTGCTAAGAGATTGGAATTTTATTGCATAGGGAGGAGAAAGCCAAAAAATGGTACAATAACTTTAAATGTAATTTTTTTTCAATGTGCTCCATAAAGAGGAATCAAATCACTAAGTGGACAATTATACCCCTAAAGATTTAGTTCTTGTAACATTAATGCAAATTTGAAAGGGTTAGGGATTGGCTAGCTTCACTAAGCATAACCCTTTCAAATTTGCATTAATGTTACAAGAACTAATGAGAGCAACTATGAACAGAGCAGGGAGGAAGAGCAGGAAGAAAAGATTAACATTAAACAGAGACATGAGATGGGAGGGAAAGGGAGAGAAAAGGGAAATTGCATGGAAATAAAGGGAGACCCTCATTGCTATACAAAATTACATATAAGAGGTTGTGAGAGGAATGGGAAAATAAACAAGGAGAGAAATGAATTACAGTAGATGGGGTAGAGAGAGAAGATGTGAGGGAAGGGGAGGGGGGATAGTAGGGAATAGGAAAGGTAGCAAAATACAACAATTACTAATAGGGCATTATGTAAAATTGTGGATGTGTAACCGACATGATTCTGCAATCTGCATTTGGGGTAAAAATTGGGAGTTCATAACCCACTTCAACCTAATGTATGAAATAAGATATGTCAAGAGTTTTGTAATGTTGTGAACAACCAATAAAAAACAGACTGTCTTGTATATTAAAAAAATAATAAAAAAATAAACATTGAAAAAAAATTTGAAAGGGTTACTCAAAAATAGCTCAATTTAATATGAGTAATTTTAGACCCTTTGGGACAATTGGTCCAAAAAAGAAGGTAAAAAATGATTGAAATGTTTCCTGACATCATGGCAATTTTCAACAAATCTATGCGATTTACATTACAAAGCACATCATGCTGTGCTGTGAGGCAGCAGGAGACCCCCCAAAACCCTAAGTATGCTGTATCTCATGCTTTTATATTTTAATTCATACAATTGTCTACTTGATATGTCCAAGACCAACCAAATTCTTAATTATAGGAGCTTCTCTATATACAGGCTGATCATATTAACATATTGTGAAGTCTATATTTTTGTGTTCAAGCAAAGAAGTTTGAGCACAAATCATTTTTAAAATAAAATCAAAGTATGGAGATTCCTGGGAAAGCTGGGAATGGAACCACCATTTGACCCAGCTATGCCCTTCTTGGACTATTCCCTGAAGACCTTAAAAGAGCGTACTACAGGGATACTGCCACATAGATGTTCATAGCAGCACAATTCACAATAGCTAGACTGTGAAACCAACCCAGATGCCCTTCAATAGATGAATGGATAAAAAAAAGTGGCATTTATACACAATGGAGTACTATGCAGCAGTAAAAAATGACAAAATCATGGAATTTGCAGGGAAATGGATGGCACTAGAGCAGATTATGCTAAGTGAAGCTAGCCAATCCCTAAAAAACAAATGCCAAATGTCTTCTTTGATATAATGAGAGCAACTAAGAACAGAGCAGGGAGGAAGAGCAGGAGGAAAAGATTAACATTAAACAGAGACATGAGGTGGGAGGGAAAGGGAGAGAAAAGGGAAATTGCATGGAAATGAAAGGAGACCCTCATTGTTATACAAAATTACATATAAGAGGTTATGAGGGGAATGGGGAAAAAAAAACAAGGAGAGAAATGAATTACAGTACATGGGGTAGAGAGAGAAGATGGGAGGGGAGGGGAGGGAGGATAGTAGAGGATAGGAAAGGTAGCAGAATACAACAGTTACTAAT
This sequence comes from Spermophilus citellus, assembly GCF_964194105.1. Classification (NCBI taxonomy): domain Eukaryota; kingdom Metazoa; phylum Chordata; class Mammalia; order Rodentia; family Sciuridae; genus Spermophilus; species Spermophilus citellus. The sequence goes on along the minus strand of NC_138199.1, from coordinate 45,807,997 downwards.
ATGGCATTATGTAAAAATGTGGATGTGTAACCGATGTGATTCTGCAATCTGTTTTTGGGGTAAAAATGGGAGTTCATAACCCACTTGAATCTAATGTATGAAATATGATATGTCAAGAGCTTTGTAATGTTTTGAACAACCAATAAAAATAAATAAATAAATAAAATCAAAGCAGATACACCTCTGAGAGTCTTAGTCTTTATGAGTAAAAGAATATAAACTTTTAAACAGATCTTATTATGTAACTAATAGAAATTGAACTATTAAATAAAGCTATACTGTATAAAATTCAAAGTCATCTCTGGCTTTCTTCTACAACCCATGACCAACACACCCTGAAATCCCCTCAGACAGGCTAAACTTTCTACTTCCTGATAATGACCTCTGACCACTTTTTTCTTAGAGCACTGACTTTAGAAAACTTCAGTTATAAATTCTTTTTTTTTCACCTTTAATATTTTTAATTGGTTGTTCAAAACTACAAAGCTCTTGACATAAATTCTTTATTTGCCTCCTCAAGTTATGAATCTACAACCAGGGAATATCTTTCTTGGAAATATAACCATGAAAGATTGGGGCTCCTTTCCCCCTGTCTCTGAGAGATGGTAGGAAATAAACTTATGTGACAAATTAGCAGATGCAGGTGGCCTATTCATACTAACCAACTTTTCCCATCCCAGTATCCTCAGGTACTTTCCATTAGTTTACCCCAGCATTTAAATTCCCTTTGCCTTCTATTTCAGCAGAGTTAAACAGTTATATGATATAAATATGGCTTCTTTTAAAGTAACAATTTTCATGATTTAGATTCTCCCTATAGTTACTTATAAAAAAATCAAATATCTGAAATTTTTTCTTTGAACACTTGCAGATAGATGCAAGGTCTAATCTTAATTAGTGGGAAACAAAGCTAGATTCCTGAAACCTATTACCTGCTGGAGTCATTTAGTAGCAATAGCAGGTACCTGCTCATTTTCACGCATTTATTGAACCTCTATTATGTATTATTAGCATTGTTCTTTGGGATACATCATTCTTCAGACAGATAAAGACCCCTGCCCTCAAGAATTTCATTTTATATTTTAGAAGAGAGTAGCAGACAGAACACACTGATAATCAACCATTGGATTCTGCATCATGGAAGTCGTTGGTGACCATCACCAGATTGTTTGGGTGGAGTGGGACAAATTTCTGCTTGGGAAGGAATAGGAGAAGAGATTCAAAGACCACAAGTATAGTTAAAGTATGCCAGAGGAAGCAAATAATCAAGAGATTAGTTGGCATTGAAAGAGTATTTTGATTTTTTTTATCATGATAGAAAATACTATAAGTGTATGTTTTTAAGAATAATGCAGCAAAGGGTGAAAATTGAAGCCAAAGGCAAGAAGGAAGCATTTCTAGTACAATATCCTAGAGGGTGTAAAAGAAATGGCGTGAGGTATAAGTGCAGAAAGATGGACTTTATACAGGAGCCTGGATAGTCTATTTACATCAAGTCAAGATGATGGGGATGTGGAAACACATGCTGGTGGGTAGACGTGCTGAGGGAGTGTGTAAAGGTTCTCTTGGGATTATTTCAAAGTTCTCAGCGCATAGGAAGCAGGGTTTTCAGGCTGAAGGTGGAGTGCGTGGGGGGTGTGAGGAGAGGAAGAGGTGTGATAGATAGTTTGTTCATGGGATCAGAGGGTGAGGAGGTTAGCACACTCACAAGCATCATTTCACTAACATCTTACTTACCAAGAATTGAACTGACATATCTTGGTTAATCTCCACAGGAATACTGTAAGTTAATTACTACTCTTGTTCCTATTTCACAGAAGAGAAAATTGAATCACCGAGAAAAGAGATAACTTGCCCCAAGTCATCACTAGAAAATATCAGCACTCAAAACCAACCTATAGGACTCCAAGCATGATGATTCTACATGTTCCCTTGGGCGTGTGAGAGTCTTAGAAAAATTTTAAAACATACTTCACATCTGGTTGTTTTTTTAAAAAAGTAATGTAATAAAAACTGTATTCTAAAAAAAATGTATAAAGGAGAAAAACATACTAAGTCCTAACAGAAGTCTTTGACTTCCTATAGTTACCTCTCTACATATGGAAACTTACATTTCAATATTTTAATGTTGCAGATGGTAAGAGGAGGTGGTAATTAGCAATTATAGTAACATTTATTTCAAGGATCTGTATATTCTACTTCCACCAACATAACCTAAGGCCATATTTGATGTTTAGAAGCTGATGACGATAGCTTATTTTGAGTTTAATGCTTCTATTATTTGTAAATATTCTCAGCAACAAATAACAGATAAGTAAACAGATACATGGCATTAAAAAGAGACATTTCCTCCCCACCCCCCTTGCATAGCAAGAAGTATAGAGATAGACATCTGGTAGCTTTGATTCAACATCTCCAAAGTATTAGTTCCAACCCTCTAATACTCTTGGCTTTTAGTCCATCATGCTTACAAGATTATTTCTACAATTCCAGGCACCAAAACCACTGAGAGGTTAAAGAGAGAAAAAAAAAATGGGAAAAAATGGATGTCACCATCAGTGTCTGTTTCATTAATAAAAAAAAAATATGTACCAGGATCCCCTTCCCTAGAAGACTTCTATTCATGTTTCCTGAGCCAGAAATCTGTCCTGCATTTATTTAAAAACAGAAGGGTGGCTGACAAAACAAGAAAAAAGGACTAGGGGTGGGTGTTGAGTTCATGCATCAGGAGTGCCTGTGCCAATCATCATTTTAATTTTCTAGATATCTAATTTTTACCCAAACTTCTTCTGAGCCAAGGTTTCTCATCCTATTTGTTTACAATTTGATAATAGGACAAATACCATGAGACTTTGAATTCCTTCATTTAAAAAAAATTGTATTGGATTCTGATCAGTAAAATGTGAATGTGTAACCGATGTGATTCTGCAACTTGTATTTGGGTAAAAAATGGGAGTTCATAACCCACCTGAATCAAATGTATGGAAGATGATATGTCATGAGCTTTGTAATATTTTGAACAACCAATAAAAAAAACGATAACTTTGAATTTGGACTAATTTTTATTTCATAGTGATTAACCTTCCTATAGTTCTGTCATGTGCAAAAAAAAATTACAGTTGCTTTTATCTCCATCAAAACTTAGCAGAAAAGAGTCATGTTAACAGTAAATAGAGAATCAAAGACTGAGAAAAGAATTTTGGAGCACAATAGTAGTACAGTTGTAGAGAAATCAAGAACAAGAAAAGAATCTGTTTTAGTTAGCTTTTTTGTCACTGTGACTAAAAGCCCTGACAGGGAACAATGTGGAGAAGGAAGTTTATTTTGGCTCAGGATTTCAGAGGTTCAATCCATGGTTGGCCAACTCCATAGCTCTGGCCCATGGTGAGACAGAACATCATGGCAGAAAGGCACTGGGAAAGAACGTAGCTCAGGACATGGTAACCAGAAAGCAGAGACAGGGCTTTGCTCACTGGAGAAAAAATATAAATCCCAAAGGCATACCCCCAGTGACCAGTCTCCATGAGCCACACCCTACCTGCCTTCACTTACCACCCAGTTAATCAGTATCAGTGGGTAAATCTCCTGGTTAGGTTAAAGCTCTCATGACCCAATCATTGCATTTTATCCTGAACATTCTTGCATTGTCTCTAAAATGAAATTTTAGGGACACCTCATATCTACAGCTCAATGAGATCTAATAAAATTTTATATTTTTAAACATTTTATACTTTCTCTATATAAGTGCCCTCTATATTTTCAAATTTAATTGAAACATATTCCAAGAAAATCACATTCATACTTCATGTGAAATGAGAAACATAACATGCACTTACCTTTTTTTGCCATAAGGAAATTACTGTTCTATATGCTGGACAGAGTTGTGATGAAGGACTTGAAATGGTATTACTAGTATAATTATAAGCTACATTTTTGAATGCTTATTTTGAGTCAGGTACATAATTTAAGTGCCTAATCAAACCTCACAACAGTTCACAAAATAGGTATTAATCACCTGGCCCATTTTATTGATGATTCACAGAAATAGTAATGAATTTAATGAAGATTACACATGCAATAAGAGACAAAGTAAGGCTTTAAACCTAGAAAGTCTGGCTCCAAAGTCAATGTGCTGATTGGTACAGTGGATGCCAACAAAGAGAATGATGGTTTAAGTCAAGGGGCTAAACAGTTTTAGCACAAGTCTCAATAAGTTTTGACAAAAGAACAGACCAAGAAAGATGGATGAATGTATCAGACTAAAGAGCAAATACCAGAGACTTCATGCAATTTATGAAATGAGTCTTATAAATGTTCTTGATTTTAGAAAGCAGGAATGATTTAAAGATAAAGAAGTCTAGGGGAAAAAAAATACCATGAACCACAGGATAAAATTGCAAACTTGGAGAAAGTTGGGTACACATGAGGGCTCATGTTAGTGAAACAGTAGAAGATAAAGCTACCAAGGTAGTTATGCAAACAGCAGTAACCCTTCATGAAAAGCTCTGACTCACTTCTGGTGCTTGGGCACTAGATGACCTTGGAGAAGGTCTTTGATCTCACTGGGCCTCAAATAGGGATGAAAAGCATACCTAGTGCTGTAGTTTGCAAGATTAAATAAGAGTGAAAATATTTAAATTTCTCTTAAGTCATATAAATTCCTCATCAACAACCCCACTCTTAGCTGAAAGAAGAGTGCAGTATAAAACCTTTCAAATTCTGTAGGTAAATTATTGCAGATGTAAACAGCATGGCGACAAACTTATAGTTCAATCTAAGTGAAAAGTAGATAGATGATGAATTTTTGGTTGAGGGTTTGCCACTGCAGCCCCTCTGAAAGGCAGAAGGGGATTCTAACCACAGATTCATCTAAAGTTCAGCACAGACACAGATACCTTACAGGCTGGACTGTGGGAGGGGAGACTGGAAATGAGTTAAGAGTCTCATTTTGTTTATTTATTGTGCTAGGGATTGAACCCAGGGACATGCAACCACTGAGTAACATCCCTAGCACTTTTTTTATTTTGAGACAAAGGTCCTTGAGGAAAAAAGAAAGCAGATGAGGAAGGTGAAACCATGTGGTATGAAAAGCACTCAACCTGCTTGCACAGGCTTTGAGGGTGAGGAAGGAGAGTGCCATTGGACCTAATCCCAAGGTGCCATGGAGCATCCATACCAATGCCAGGCAAGGTGGTAGGAGAGAGAAGAATACCCAAGGTGTGAGCAGAAGGGTCCAAGGCTGGACGTGGGCAACCAAGCTCTGCCACCTTAGAAATGTGGAGTAAGAACAACTTGTGATGATGCAGCTGGAAAGTACTGAATGAAACAGAATTAGCTTGCATGACACTAATATGAATTTTCAGCAACTGTATGATCTAGGTACTAGGTATGCCATGGATGTACTTAACCTCCTCTTCACAATAGGAATCATGGTTTACATATATTACCATCCAGAGAGCTCCCAGTGCCCCTGTAGCTCTAACAGACACACATCTCCTTCCCTGACCCTCTGTAAATTTGCCAAATATGAGAATGGGCTCTGTTACCTGCCAGTGTCAGAATGTGTATCCACTGATGTTTTGGTAAATATTGGACAACATTTTTCAGATTGACATTTTTTCTCTTAAGTCATATAAATTCCTCATCAACAACCCCACTGTTAGCTGAAAGAAGAGTGCAGTATAAAATCTTTCCAATTCTGTAGGTGAATTATTGCAGATATAAACAGCATGGTGACAAACTTCTGAGGTATAGTTTGTTTATTTTCTGAAATCATGTATGAGATTGACCAGAAAAGAAGGTGAGGCATGCAGGAAACCAATCAAGGGGTTGAAAAGCTGCTCCCCAGTGTTTCACTGTTGAAAAGCTTGATAAGTATCATGAGAGGGTGGATCCACTAGAGTCTCTTAGGGTTATATGAGCTGTGATTGCAGTTGGCTTGGGCAGCACCATTATTAGGTATGTGAGCTAACCATTGCCAGGAATAAAAGCTTGTAAGACATGCTAAAGCTGACAGCTTTAATGCAATCAATTCCATGCAGAAGCCACCTTGTAGGGCTGTATTTCTGAGTGTGGAACATCTGGAGCTACATTTTAATTGGTGGTTGTAATGGTTGCACAGCTGTTTGTAACAGTTCTAGCTCTGTTAATCACGCTGCAATGATGCTTATGGGGAAGACGCACTACAAAGGCCAATTCAGGAGTATCTATTGTTGACTCAGATGGTTGCATTGTATATTTCCTTGCTTTACAACATAAGAAATTCAAAAGCTTAAGAAACGGGATAAGGCACATAAAAAAAATCTCAGTTCATCAGTCTGTAGGCATGTTTGAGATCACAAACACCAACAGAATGTTTAATGAAATGTACAATCAACTCACTCAAAAGGAGGGTTTATCATTGTATTGCAGGAAATTTACTGTGGAAATACAGGGAAAGTGTTGCTCACTTTCTTTAAGATATGATATCCATCAGACTAACCCTGAAAGCAATGCATCTCATAGAAGAGGCTGGAACCTCCATGCTCTAGACTGGACAGAGAATATCTGTTACCTTCCCTGCCTTCATAATAGATTATCTGTGTTCAAAAATCTTCAGCCATAGAGACAGGACAAGCTACAGTTCCTCCCCTGCCACCTAATTTGGAGACTGTGGGAAGGCCACTTTGTCTTAATAAGCCTCAATTCTCTCCTCAGTTAAATGAAAGAATAGGATTAGGTTTATTCTAAAGTCTTTGCACCTGTCCTGTCTTTTGTACAAATGAACTTCATTACTTCCCATTACTTCCCCCCGGAAAGACACAAAATTATGGATACCAGGGCTCTACAACAAAATAAAAAAAAATTAAAAAAAACTTCTAGAATAATGCTCGTTAAACCAAGCTGAGAACACCTGTTTCAAGTAGGAGTGGACAACAGGAGGTCACTAAGAAGGAGCATCTAGACAAAACTCTCAAGGAATGCTTTGAAGGAAGAGAAATTTGGGGGAAGTGGGAGAGTAGTAATGGGGGATTGAGCACTTACCTACTGAATCACATCCCCATCCCTTTTTCATTTTGATTTTGAGACAGGGTCTGCCTAAGTTGTTTAGGGCCTCGTTAAATTGCTAAGGCTGGCTTTGAGCTTGTGATCCTTCTGCCTCAGCCTCCTGAGTTGCTGAGATTACAGGTGTGAGCCACCTTACCCAGTAAGAGGAAATTATTGATAGTTACTGGATGAAGCTATTGAAACATATGGGACAACAGTAATAGATATCCTCAAAAGAAAGCAAGTGCAGTGTTGGGGCTGTAGCTCAGTGGTAGAGTGCTTGCCTAGCATATATGAGGCTCTGGGTTCAATCCTCAGCCCCACATAAAAATAAGTAAATAAAATAAAGGTATTGCGTTCATCTGCAACTAAAAGCAATATTTAAAAAAAAACAGTGTTAAAAAAAAGAAAGCAAGAAAGTGTAGGGTTGGGATATAACTCAGTGGTAGAGGCGTGCCTGTCATATATATGAGAAGCTGGGTTCAATCCCTAGTACCACAATAACAAGGAAAAAAGAAGTAATAATAAAAGAAATTTACTGAAGAAAAGAAATTTACTGATAGCATACTTTGGGGATTAATGGATAAGCAGCAGTTATCATAAGATAGCCATTGAGTTTTGACATACAAAATAAGCTAAGACATAACTAGATGGGAAAAAAAATAGGAAAGGGAAATTTAGGGAGGAGATGGGTAAAGGAACTAAATACTTACCCATATTTCTACAACTAGGCTGTCAGTTCTGGAAAACTTCAAATTAATAACGGTCTAAAGCTAACAAGTTACTGTGTAAGCCCATTATTAGATGCAAATAGAAGTAAACATGAGAACAAAATGAAACTAATGAAAATGAAAAAATCAATTCATTTGTGGAGTCAGGTTTTGGGATGGGGCAGAAAAGAATGATTAGCTGTAAGGCTTTGGTAATTATATGTTTTTTTTTAATCATATATGCATGTGATTTACTCTGAAAAACAAGATTTAATGTGAAACCCTCCAGGTTTCAGGAATGAATACAAGTTGGAGAGATTAAGAGTAAGTTCTGGAATGTGGTCTTTCTGGAATGAACACTTGGAGACATCAGGTCTGTCTCAGTTCCGCCACTCTTTGAACAAGTCCCATTGCTTGTCCACACATCTGTACCCATTTTGTTTGCAGCGGTGAAATTCCTCTTTCTTCTTCTCTTTTCTTGCTTATTCACTTTCTTTCTACATTAAAAAAAAAAAAGCTCAAGTATCTCATTTCTAAAGCTTCTTTGGATTTAATCATTCCTATTTATCACTTTTGTTAATATAGGCCTGGCACTACAAAATTTGCGAAACTCTTTCCCATCGTATGTCACTTTATGTCTCCTTCATTTGGACAATTTGTTTGTTAATGCAACACGTTTATTGACTTTCTACTCTTAAGTCAGTTGCCTTAACAAGAACTGGTGTTAAAATGTCAACAAAACAGACAGGTGTACGGGTCTCAAAGAGTTTCATATTTTCTGGTGGAGAAAAATAAAAGGTATGTGGTAAAATGTTTGCTCTGTTTTTGTTTGGTTATTCCACCTTGTGAGATGGGAAAAAAAAAGTGAAGCAGAGTCTCTTATGTGTTGGAATTTCGAGATTTCTGTAAGGAAGATGTTTCAGTTCAAAATACACAATGATCAACAATTTAATGATCACAGTATGATCTATTAATCTCATGCTCTTAAATAAGACAATGTGGCTATATGGGTATTATGGTGCACACCTATAATTCCAGCAATTTGGAAGGCTGATGCAGGAGGATTATAAGCACAAGGTCACCCTCTGCAACTTAACAGGATCCTGTCTCAAAATTAAAAAAAAAAATGAAAATGGCTAAGGATGTAGCTCAGTGGTAGTGTCCCTGGGTTCTTTCTCCAATACTGCAAAACAAAACAAAAGATAATGTAGCTAGACATAGTCATCCTCTTTTCTGCCTCCCACTCTCAAATCACACAGGCAACAAACAGCAGTATGAAGTTGTCACCTCACACTGCTTTGATCTAAACAAATACATGTTCAGGAGTAGGTATACTATCAATGTCTAAGTGATAACTCATGGATCAGGGCTTGTGATGGATTTTATTTTTACCCCCATGTGATAGTGCCCTGCTGGTGTTCGGAGTTCTAATCCTGTGTTCAGTTTTAATTCCCTGGAAATAAAAGATAAGTGACATGATTCAAGAGGAGACCTATCAACTTTCCTTGAAATGCACCTCTACGCTAAAATGGAGCCTGTTTGGATTCTTGAGCTGGGACATGAGCCCAGATATTCTCACTCCAGAACCCGGGCTGGTTTTATTCTGTCATGCAACCTCATTTTATCACTCACCTAACCCCCGTGGATTGTAAATCTTTAAGGACAGTAAAAAGATCTGCATGTACCTTTGTAATCTCCATGGCACACAGCACAGTGTCCCGTACTTATAGTCACTCAACAAATGTTTGTTGAAATGAAATGCCCACTACAACCTTTTTATTAGAGTGCCACCTCTGAAAACGAAACTACAACTATTTCTTGCTACTCTATTGCCTCTTAAATATATTTCACATTTTTCTCAAAAACCACACATACAATTTCTAGACAGCCTAAAACTTCTGAAAGCTCTGTTTCCTATATCAGAGCCACAAGGGAAATAAGTTGGAAAATAAGAAAAACAGTTTTTTTCCCTTGGTTCTCTAGGGGTTATATGAAGATGAGGTATAAATTATTTATCATGAGACATCCAAGTGTGTATTTTTTTTTTTTTTGTAATTGCTGAGACCCAAACCTATACCAGTCATTCAGGACTTCCCAGTAATCTGAAATTGTTGGAATATAACTCTTTTCCATGTTAAATCTATGCCATAGCTATATACCCATGTCTTGACAAATAAGAAAATGGGTTACATAATAAAAATCCAATATTCTCTATTGAGGGAATGTTGAAGGGGAAACAAAAGGCAATATTTATTCTAGATAATTAGTCAGGGAAAAAGAGCAGTTTTCTTCAGAATCCTTCTTCTTCTGATTTTTTTTTCCCTTCCCATAAGGATTGATTGGTTGATTCTCCATTGGTTGGTTCTTTTTAGTTATACATGATAGTAGAACCTATTTTGATATAATTATGCAAGCCTAGGATATATCTTACTCTATTTAGAACCCCATTCTTTTGGATGTCCATGATGGTTGGATTCACTGTGATGTTTTCATATAAAAATTATATCAGATTCTTTCCACTATCTTTCCCTTTCCTCTCCTCCTTTCCTTCCCTCCACCCCCCCCCATAGTTTCATCTACTAAATTTCTCTTCTTCCCCTCCCCCCTTTACTGTGGCTTACCTTCCACATATCAGAGAAAATAGTTGACCTTTGACTTTTGGGGACTGTCATCTTTCACTTAGCATGATCATCTCCAGGTCCATTCACTTACTTGCAAATGTCATAAAATCATTATTTTAATGGTAGAGTAATATTTCACTGTGTATATAAATCACATTCTCTTTATCCATTCATCTGTTGTAGGGCACCTAGGTTGGTTCCATAGCTTAGCTATTGTGAATTCAGCAGCTATAAACATTGATGTGGCTGTGTCACTGTAGTACACTGATTTTAAATCCTTTTGACATATACAGAGGGGTGGGATAACTGTGCAGAATCCTTTTAATATGAAAACTAGTACTTAAACACCAAAAATAAAGATACACAATGAGTGAATACTGGGGGGTGGGGGGGTTGTCCATTTAGGTAGTCATTCATTCATTCATTCATCCATTCTTTCAAAAAATATTTACTGAGTGCCTACAACAGAAAATGTAGTAAATGTTGACTATTTAAATATATGACTCAATGTAAGAATGTATAAGGCCTAGAGAAAAAGACATATAGAGAAACCCTACAAAGGAAAGTTTAAGTAACCAAAGCAAAATTAACGGCTGAAGCTGAACATTATCTTAAATATTCTGTTCTTAGAAATGACGGGTTTTTGTTTTATAGTTTCATTAAACCTCATACATTTAATGTGTCCACTGGGAGAAGTTTTGACATGTCGACCTACGTGAAACCAATACCACAATCAAGAGAATGAGCAAATCCCTTATCCTCAAAGTTTCCTTTTACCCTTTCACAACTTTCCCTACTTTTATCTCCCCTCCCTATTCAGGCAACCATTGATCTATATTCCATCACTACATATTACTTTGTATTTTAAAGAATTGCGTATAAATGGAAAAGACTGTGTATACTCTTTTAGTTTGTCTTTTTTCACTCACCAAAATGATTTTCAGATTATGTTCTTGCATTTATCAATAGATAGTTTTTTTTCTTTTTTAATTGAGGATGAGTTCATGTTGTGGATATACAACAGTTTACTTATCCATTTACCTTTTGATGAATGCCTGATCTTTCCAGATTTAGGATATTATCATGAAAATTCTCTAAATATTCATGTACAAGGGGCTGCACAGACATGTGCTTTTATTTCTCTTGATATTTACCTAGGTATTTAACGACTAGGTCTAATGGAAAGTGGATATTTAAGTTTTTTAAAAGTTCCAAACTTACCTGGAAAACGCTGTACTATCTTACTCCTATCAATGTATGAGCATTCCAGGTGCTCCCTTCTAATCAACTCTTCTTATGGTCAGTCTTTATAAATTCAGTCACTCCTGTGGATATTATAGTAATAGCTCATTGTGACTTTAAATTGGATTTCCCTAATGCTTAATGGTATTGAACACTTTTCTTGGTATTTGCCATCTGTCTATGGCAAATGTCCATAGTGAGGTATTTGTTAAATTATTTTGTACTTATTTTATTTTTTTTTTGTCTGCCTGTAACTGAGTTATTTACATTTTGTCTATGTTAACAATATCAGTTATTTGTCAGATATATGAATGTAAAGACTGGTGTTGTCTTTACATTTTCTTCACAATGCCTTTTGAAAAATGAGTTTTTAATTTTGCTAAAATTCAATTTATTAGCTTTTTCCTTTATACTATAAAACTTCTAAGAAACCTTTGACTAGTTCAATTTTTTGTTCTGTTTTCATCTCCAAGTTTTTACAGATTTTGCCCTGTGTTTAAGTGAATAATCCAAGGACTGGGGATGAAGCTCAGTGATAGAGGCTTGCTAGCAAGCACAGGCCTTGGGTTCAATTCCAACATCACGAAATAAGTGAATGAATACACGAACAATGTATTTTCATTACTTATTACACTTGAAATGTGGTTTAAGTCAAAGTTCATTTTTTACATATGGACAACCATCAGTTTCAGCAACATTTGTTGAAAATATTTTCCATGAATTGCTTTAGCATTTTTGTCAAAAATCAGTTCACCATGGCATTGAAGGTTTATTTCTGTAATCTCTGTTCTGCTCAGTTTCATTAATATTGTCTATTTTGGTGTCATGTCATCTTAATTATTGTGGCTTGTTTAAAAACAATGGCCTCCAACTTCATACTTTTATTTTTAATTTTTTAACTGTTCCAGGTCCTTGGCAATTTGATGTGAATTTTGAAATGATCTTGTCAATTTCTTTCTTAAAATTAGAATCTGTTTCAATCCTAAAAAAAAAAAAAAGTATTTTATTTTTCCTTAGTTTCTTGACAATTCAAAGACTATCAAACAAAGGAGAGTTCCATAAAAACCACTGTCTGAGAAACCAAAAGACTCTAAAGAAATTTGATGCTTCTAAATGCAAATAAATGTTTACTTTTATATATAAAAAGAGAAACTTATTATAATTTTGAAAGGAATTGTGTTGGTATATAGGTCAATTTAAAAAGAATAGAAAACTTTAAAAATATTGAGTTTTCTGATCATGAACACAAATTATCCCTTGTTTATTTAGTTATTTCATTTTTATCCATAAGGTTTTATAGTTTTAAATGCATACGTTTTACACATCTTTTATCCAATGTACCTCTTTGTATTTAATAATTTTTTGGGTTAGTTGAATGTGTTTTTCAGTTTCTAAGCATTCATTGCTATGACAAATAGCCAGAGTTTTGCAGATGGTAGTATTTTACAGACTCTAAGATTTTCAACATTGATGATCATTTTCTAATGAAACCACTTTACTTCACTGTCTCTAACCTGAATGCATTTTACTGTTTGTCTTGCCCTGTTGATCCGCATAGAACCTCGGTTACAATGTTGACTAGAAACGTGAAAATGTACTTCCTTTCCATACTTCTGATCTTCAAGGGAAGCATTCAGTCTTCATCAGTAGGGATTAAGTTAGCTGTAAATTTATTTTCTATTTGCCCTTCATCACGTTGGGGATATTCCCTTCTATTCATAGTTTATTGAGAGATTTAGCAAGGAATTTTTGTTAAATTTTATCTAATGGTTTTGTGATTTGAAATACGTATTTTTTTTTTTTATTTTTAAATGCAAAACAAATCACCTTTATTGTATTCAATATTAAGTCAACCCTGAATTCTTGAAGAAAATATTTAAATAGTATCCTTTTTTAATATGTTGTTGGAGTTAATTTTCTGATTTTTTTTTGTACTCTTTGTATTTGTGTTTATTCTGGGTTGTTTTCCTCCTCCTCCTCCTCCTCCTTCTAAACTTTCAGAAGGGATTACATCCAGCATCTCACAAATGCCAGGCAAATGCTCCATACCTCCAGTCCTTTTTATTTTATTTATTTATTTATTTAGACAGAGTCTTGCTCAGTTGCCCAGGCTGGTTTGGAATTTGTGATTCTCTGCATCCACAATCTGAGTAGCTATAATTACAAATGTAGCCTTGATACCTGGATTATTCTGTTTCTGTATTTACCTAATGTCAGTATCACCATGATGGTGGGTTCCTAAACTCAGTGATACTTATTTTTTTTCAATGCTGTTTGGAATATGTACATATATTTTTGCAAGTTATACATTTCAATTGAATTTAAGGTTTTCTTTTTCAAGGAATTTTCCCATTTCATATAATTTTTCATTTTTATTAATGTAAAGTTCTATATAATATCCCCCTAATATTCTTATAATTCATAATTATAATACTCATAATAGTATATAAATACTAAAATATACTTATATATAGGATATGTAGCAATATCATACCTCTTATTCCTGGTATTTGGTAACTTGTGTTTCCTCTCATTTTTCTCAATCTATCTGAATAAGGGTTTATAAATTTAATATCTTCTCAAGCACACCCTTTGTAATTTCATTGTTTTATTTTCCTATATTATTTCTTATTTTAGATTGCATTTATTTCTGCATAAATTTCTTTTCTGCTGCTTACTCTCAGTTTAACTTTTCCTGTGGTTCCTGGCTTTTTAAGATGAAAACTTACATCATTTCAGGTTTTCGTGTGTGTGTGTGTGTGTGTGTGTGTGTGTGTGTGTGTAATTTATTTATTTTCCTAATAGAGGCACTGAGTATAATAGACTTTGTTCTGCATATAACTATGTCTACATCCTACAAAAAAAGCTGATATGCTTTGTTTTAAGTTTTATTCTTCAAAATACTAAGTAGTTTCTCCTTGATTGCTATTTTTTTTAGTCCTATGGGTTATTTATAAATATTCTATTAAGTTTCAAATGGTTGTATAATTTCCATCCTCCTAAATAAACTGTGATATTAATGTGTGACTGAAAACTTGACCCATTTTGGTAAATGTTCCATGTGCACTTGAAAAGGATATATAATGTGCTTTTGTTTGGTGATGGATTCATGCATTGATCTTTGGGGGATAATTTCTATTGATTTCAACCTTATTAATCTTTTATCTACAGTGTCTAATACATCACTAATAGCTTCCAATGCATCTTTCACCTCAACCATTGTAGTTTTTATTTTTATTAGTCTTAGATCTTTTTAACATCGTCTGTGTCTCTATTTAACAAATTCAGCCTTTCTTTTATCTCTTTGAACATGCATAAAGTTAAAATAACTATTTTTATGTGTTTGCTAATTCTATAACCTTTTTCATTTATGCATCTGTTTCTACTGATGGAATTTCCTACTTCTGTGGGAGGGTTGCTTCCTCCTTCTTTGCTGCCTGCAAGTTGATGACTAGATGACAAACATTGTGATTTTTTTACCTTTTTGTGTGCTGGATAATTTTTATTTCTATAAGTGCCCTGAGCTTTGTTCCAAGACTTGGTTAAATTACATGGAATCAATTTCATTATTCCACAGCTTGCTTTTAAGCTTTTTAAGACGACATTAGAGAAGAGAAAATTAAGTGTGGGGCTAGTTCTGCTCCACAGTTGATGTAATATCTTTCAAAGTACTTCACCCATTGCCTCTGAATTGATGAGCGTTTTTCACTCTGGCTGGTTATAAAATTGGTGTTGCATGAACCCTGAGGACTGTTTCCTAGTCTCCCCTGTGGATGGCTCTTTCCTGAGTCTTGGGTACTTACATCACACACACAGACACTTAGCAACATGCTGCTAAGGACCCTCCTGAGACATTTTGTATATCTTTGAAGCCCTCTTTTTTGTACAGTTCTCTTCTCTTCAATACACTACCCTATGACCTTGAGCTGCCCTGGACTCCAAACTGTCTCCTCCAATTGAAGGAGATGCTACATTTTGACCACATTCCCCTTACCGTGTTATTGCTTGAAACATCCAGGAAACAACCTGTGACATCACAGAACTTACCTTACTCATTTCTTCTCTTCCAGTTATCACTGTCCTTTGGCATGACCCATGTCCCATGTCCCATGTCAGAAAACCACTGTTTCATATTTTTGTTGTTTGAGATGAGAGAATACCCTGGGCCTCTGTTACTCCATTTTGGCCAGAAATGTGAGTAAGGATGCTTGATTATTGATTTGTATTACAACAGGACTTGCTTGGTCTAGTTTATAATTTACTTTCTCATTCCCTATACTATACTCTCTAAATACATCTTTTTTCTTTTACTTTTATAAATGTCTTTTACTTTTGTATCACAATTGCAAGCAAGAATTTGGTCTTCGGGGAATAAAAAGGTCTGTGGCGTGTTATAGGAAATGTCATGTTTTAATGAGTTTGTTACAATGCTCTCATTGATATTTTCAAACAGTACCCAGGAGGAATCATTTCAATGAATATCAAACCATCTTTGATGATTAGAGTAACAGAAAATATTTAGTAGGAGACAGAAAAGAAAAATCCATGGAGACATAAAAGTTAGCATCCAATGGTAATGCTCAGGGTTTAGACTGGCCTTTGTGATTAAAAAGAACAGTCTTTCTTAAATGAAGCAGGGTACAATAGAAATACTGGCGATTATCAGAGTCAATATGGGAAACAAAGATCACATACAAATCATCCAAGAAAAAGTGGTATTAATATGCCATTGGGCCTTAATGAAACTCAAACAAAATCCAAAAATGAGAACACGATTTCATTGCCCTTCAATCTGTGGTTAACTAACATTAAGATTATTATCCCAGTTGAACATGGTGGCACACACCTATAATCCCAGCACCTCGGGAGGCTGAGGCAGGAGGATCACAAGTTTGAGGCCTGCCTCAGTAATATGCTGAGGCCCTAACCAATAAGATGTTAGTGAGATGTTGCATAAAAATTTAAAAAAAAGTACTGAGGGATGTAGCTCAGTGGTAAAATATCTTTGGGTTCAATCTATATGACCAATAAATAAATTAAGAATTAATTATTATTCCTCTGTGTGTGTGTGTGTGTGTGTGTGTGTGTGTGTATGTGTTGTTCCTGTTATTACCCTTGGGTATCTTCTTACTGTTCATTTCAACATCACCAGCCCTTTGGACCTCGACTCTGTGCATTTTTTTTCTCTACCATCACGTTTCTGCTTAGTCAAAGTATCTTTCTTTCCATAAGTTAGACTTAAGTTAGTCAATCTAAGTTCCACCCTTTCTCCACGGGTATTTTTATGTACAGGCTCACTACCAACTACTTCAGCTGATTTATATTTTATAATTCAAGTATACAAGAGTGAGAATTTCACTGACTCAGCTCATCCTTTGGTACAAGACCAAAGTCATCAGTTCAGGTTATGAATTGACTGCTCAGTGATCAGGCATGCAAGCATTGAAGCCTTCAAGATGTTGTCGTGCAGATGACCTCCTAAGTAAGTACATAGATGATGAATCTTTCTTTCAAAGCTGCTGTGAACCAAGCAAGCACTGAGATTCACAACTCTGGTACCAATTTAGAAGAGCAATTAGAGGGAAGAAACAGAAATAATGGAAAGAGTTTACAAGGAGATAGACTTTGGGTCAGAAGAAAGACTATATGAAAAAAAAAAAGTACTATTAGGGTTGTTTACATAAGATCCATGCATAGGGCAAGATCTTTAGGTTTAATCATAAAATTTGAATTTTTAAGTATTTTGAATTATTTTACAAACATCACAAGTTGGCATATTATTATTTAGTTTCATACAAGCTTATAGGCTGGCATTTCTTCAAAGATTACAATTTATAATGCAAGTGCCAAAAAATAGACAGGAGATTCCAATCATTTATTATTCCTTTCTACCTTATCAAGCTTAATTATTCATTGTTTCCAGAGAGGAAGGTGAATCCATTCCTGATGTTTTGCAAAGGGCAAAAATTGTGTCATGATTGTGCTTCTTAAATTTAGATGTGAAGAACTCAATAATCTTTTTCTACCTGACAGCTTTTGTTGTGAGTAACACAACTTTCAGAAATGCATCTGATAACAGTTGTCTCCTAAATGTCTCTCATTCACCCTTGGTTCCCTAGAAGGAACCAGCCTTTCATCAATGACATTTTCTTTGCATGGTTTTAATTGTCAGTCAGTCAACATCTACCATGGTCCGATGTCTGAAAAGTCCAATAAGGAAAATAGGTCTCACAAAACAGGTAAAATCTAAATTCATAATATTGTAATCTGTGACATTAATCATAAAACTCAATCTTTAGATCTGAAGTCTAAAATTAGACACACACAGAAGAAAATTATTAAATATTTGTATCAAAACATCTTGGTTGATCATATAATAAGATGTATCTAATAGGAAGAAGAAGTTAAAATTGTTATGAAAAAATACCTTAGCAGGATAAGAATTTTAAAACAGTCTAATCAAGTACATCTTCAAGAAAATGTTTGCAAAATCCTTTTATGGGGAAAGAATTATTAAAATAAAAAAATGAGTCTGTAGAGATGTACTCTTCCTAGAAAAGAATAAATGCAGTATCTAGGCATTGGCAGGTCATTAAATTAAAAGCAATTTTGATAGTTAACTATCCAGAAACAAAAATATAAATCTGAAACACAGCTGTAATCACTTTGTTGAAAAAAATCTCTGATATTAAAAACTTGGCAAAGTGGACCTGCTGATGATGTAGTAAAATCCTCTGCATTAAATTCAGTCTGCTACCCATGGTGGAGATTTGGCATCGTTAGATTCGGGTTCATATTTCTGTTATGTTGCATTGGATATAGTACTATGCATTTATTTCAGAGCTGATTTCTATGGATACAATTTTAATTCTGGATGTTGTTTTTAAAATTATCTAGTAATTCAGTCACTTCCCATTGATCAATTTAATTGTGATGATTTTCCTTTCAAAATAACTTGTGTTGACTTAAGAAGAGCATTATTTTTTACAGAATTTTCCTTCTTGTGCATGGGGGAAAGACAATATATCATTACATTGGTTGACTTACCACATGCAGATGTAATTATTTTCTTCCTGTAAGTTGTTCTTACAACTTTTTAAGGAAAGAAAGACCAAGGAAAATTTGTAAGAACAAACATGAGCTAGAGCTTGTAAAAAATCCATGATGACTATGAAATGCTGCTCATATGTACAACTCTAAAAATAATATCCACTACATCTTATAGTTTTTTTAAAGAAGAAATGTACTACTTTTACTAATCTGGAGTATTTTCTCGAAACCTTCAATAATTATAATTTTTTTCTTTATTTTCTACCTGAAGGGCAAATACCCATCATCAATACTACCACCATGTT
This sequence comes from Spermophilus citellus, assembly GCF_964194105.1. Lineage (NCBI taxonomy): Eukaryota > Metazoa > Chordata > Mammalia > Rodentia > Sciuridae > Spermophilus > Spermophilus citellus. The sequence continues at coordinate 45,789,043 of NC_138199.1, read as the reverse complement.
CTTAAGCATAATGATAGTTGTTTATTATCACTCAGCTTCTAACTTTCTCAATTTTAATACATGAGGTGTATGAGATAGTGTTGTTACTGTATGAGTTTTTAAAGTAAATAACATTCTTCTCATAAAAATATAAAATGAAGACATGTCGAAGATCTCATGTAACTTGTTAATAATAAAGCAATGTTAAGAGGTGTGTTACACACATCTGTAATCCCAGCGGCTCTGAAGGCTAAGGCAGGAGGATCTCAAGTTCAAAGCCAGCCTCAGCAAAGGTAAAGTACTGAGCAACTCAGTGAGACCCTGTCTCTAAATATAATATAAAATAGGGCTAGGGATGTGGCTGAGTAGTTGAGTACCCCAGAGATCAGCCCCCAGGAGCCACTGCCACACCACAAAAAAAGATAGCCACCTTCTTGAAAAAACAAACAAGAAAAGCAATATTAAAATTGATTCCAGTGAGAATTTAAGGATCTAGCTACTTATAGACAATTTAATAAAGGATTGTGTAGGATAAAAATATTTAATGAGATACAAAACTAGTTAATGTCCACAGGTTAATAAACTAAGCTTTGTGGTTCTCAACTCTCCTAAGAAGAAATTATTTGCATCTCTACCAGATGTTAATCTATAAATTAATCTCTGCCCCTTCCATATTGCAAACTAGCCCAGTCAATAAAAAAATCAATCAAAAGGGCAAAACTTATACTGCACCAAAAGAACACCCAATAATCTCTTGGGCCAATTCCAAGTTTTCATGATATATTGGCAGTGACTTGCACATAGGTCACACTTATTAAATATATGTGGGCCTGAATGAATGGTAACTCTGTAGACCTGAAGTTTTTTCGTACCACGCGTCAGATATCATGGGTCAAAGATAGTTCCAATTAAAGTCCATTTGATTGTTGTCAAGCACCTCCACTAGATAAATAACAAGATCAGGGTGGTCAGGGGATGGATGTGTAAGTGATTTCTGAGCACAGCTGGGAAAATAGTGCTGACTAAAATACAAATACCATTGTGCTTGTGATAGCTTGAAAATTTGAAAGAGATGGAAGTATTTTTCGGTCTTCTGAGACTAGAATGTCCTATTTGCTCACATTCTAATGGAGGTATTCCTAAATGTGGAGACTCGTGTAGATTGGAGCTTCTTTTCAAGTCATATGTTGTAAGAGAGAGTTGACCGGACATTCAAACTTGAACACAAGTGACCTTAGAAATTATGTTTCAATTTATTTTATGTCAGCATCATTTATTTTCCATCCTTCCCATCTGTAAATATTGAAGTTGGCCCACTGAAAACCAAGTTATCTTCCTTATTTGTAAAAGGAAGCAAAACACCAAATTTTGAAGAGCAATCATCATGTATGATATACATGGAATTGGATGATTCTAGGAAGATTGTTTAATACCTACAACTTTCAAAAAAACTCATACTATGAATTATTTCCCCATTGCAAACAATAATGTGAATTATATGACTCCTCTTAGAGATAAATCTTTGTCAACTTCTGTAATATTTTTCTTGGGCAATACTGTATGAATAATTTTGGAATTTTATAATATTTTTGTAGGTTTAATTTCTGTTGGTATAACTTCTGTGTTCAACAGTTAGTGTCATTTTAAAACATTGAAGGAGATGACAAAATTTTTTTCAAAGAAAATATATCTTTTAAATTTACTTCTCCATCCCTGGTGTATAAGAAGGCTTAGTTCCCTACATATTAATTTTATCAGTCATTTGAAGGGTGAAAATACCTACTTTAAATTTCACTTTGAATCATCAAGCATTTGCTTACTAGAATAAAACTTATGTTCAAATGGTTATTGATTTTAATGTTATTTGGGGAAGCAGGCATTTTTAGTTCATCTCTCTAGAGTCGGGCTCTTTCACCTCCATGCCCTCTCTGTGTCCTGGGATGCTGATCTCTTGGGAATGCATCAGTAGGAGCCCTCTTTTTTGAATGCACCTGCAATGAGCTAATGGGAGGAACAGACAGAAGATGGAATTGTGGGAGTAATATTCAGTCAAATTTTATTCAGTGCCTTGTTCCTGCTTGCCCTATGTTATATGTATTCCTCTAAGTCATGGATCCCAAATGTATACCTCCTAGTCTTATTTATTGAAACAGAACACTCATCCTCCAGTTATGCATTGCCAACCATTGCCCTTACTTTATGGGATTGTGCTCAGCCCCAAACAGAGTTCACTTTGCTAAGAAAGTTATGCTCATGTCCCCAAGGGCAGCCAAAAGGTGATGACTGACTTACAAAAGGAAAAAAAATCTCCTCCTTCTCCCCTCATGGAACCAACTCCATGGGGCAATTAGTGCTGCACCAGTGGAATCAGAGAAAGGTTTCAGCCTGTTGAAAACACAGAGGGGGCTGCTTAGCTTTCGTCTTCCTTGTTCTGTCTTGTGTCTCTCATACAGCTTCTTATAAGAGCACACTCTCAATCAATCAATTACACAAGAATCCCTGTCTCAGTCTCCGTCTCTAAGAACTTGACCTAATAAAATTGGGACCAGGGCTGATTTTAGGAAGCAGGTTGAAAAGATGAAATCAGTATTGCGTAATGAGAACCCCATTACCAGCCATAGAGGGGGAGGTATGGATGGGCCATTGCATGCTATATCACTTCACTCCCATTGAAGAGAGACTGGATAAAGGAGGGAAGGGAATGTACCTTCCGGAGAATGTCTTTTTCATTCCAGAGGTGCAAGGAGTATATGAATTATGCCACTGAGTGTACCTAAGGACTGTCCACTCATTTTAAGTGTGAATGAAATTTCAGATCTAGTACTGAGCAATATAAAGTAAAGTATGATAGCCAGAAGTGTCTCTTCAGCTTCATTATAGAGACCCTTTATCTCTTATACTTGAGGAACAGACAGAGCTAAAGGATAGGCACAAGACATTTTTTTAATCATAGAAATGCAGAGAAGCCAGAATTTTTGCCTGTGTAAGTCTGTCTCCTGTGCCAAAGTCAGGATTACCATAAGGAAGAGAAGGGTTGGGGACTAATCCAGGGATAAAGACATGAATAGATGCACTTCACCTGAATCCTTGATTACCTGATCCTTCTGTGTGTGTAGGAATGGCACACTCCTCTTTGTTACTAAAGCCTCAAGTGAGACAGACTTACAGAATATTCCCTCCTTCCTCAAGAGGTTCCTAGTTCCCCACCTGGCTACCATAATCATAACTAGGGTCAAACTTCAGCATTGCCTTCACCTGCTAATGATGAAGAGTGATATAACCCTATGAGTACTAGGGTCCAGCCAAAACACTGTGAGGAACTGAAAAATTACATCTAGGAGTCTGAGAATGCTGGATCAAAGGGGTCAAAATATATAACTGAATAAAGAGTGTTAATATGGGGCCACCATTGAACAACAGGGCAAAAACCCCAAGAGAGTATTCAAACATGCTTCATGAGTGACTCTTGGAAGCCACAACTGCCATAGTATACCATGAAGAAAAGAAATCCAAAGGCTCAAAGAGTAGACCTATTAAACCACATTTGCTTATATAGCATATCCAAACAAAACAAAAACACCAAAATATCAGCCAGCGATATTTCTTAGAAAGGTCTTATCCTCTTTTCAAAAATCATACAGAATATGCTAATGAAAGGGGAGCCAGCATTAGAACGTCATCTAGAGACCCAGCATGGCTGGTCTATGATTGTAATACTAACAGCAACATATGCTGTTACAAACTGGGCTCTCTAATAGTGGATAGGTATGACAGAATGAGGGAAGGCCAGGTAGGAGTCTTCAATCATCAGGAACAAGGTGCCCATATTTACAATAGATAGTATACTCACCATGGGCAAGATCAGGGTGGCAGTTAGAAGATCTGACCCACAGATACACATGAAAATGGCTAATCCAAAATGCTGCTTTGGGGCATGACCTATGTACAGCCAATAAGGATGTTAATGTGTAGAATCCAAAGAAATCAAAGAAGAGTTGGGCAGACAGCTGAGATCAGCTGCCCAATAGAAAGCCAGAATCAAGTGCAGTGTCTAGACCAGACCAGTCCTCAGACACAGAGCCAATCAGCTGGAGATGTGCTACCTTCCAAAGAAGGATGACCCTACAAAACCATGGCTTGAGTAAGATAAACCCATCAAGGCACAGCCCCAGGGACCACTTCCTCCAACTAGGTTCCAACTCTTATTAGTCCATTCAGCTACCAATGGATTAACTGTGGATTAATAAATTCATAGCCCCCATGATTCCATCATGTCCCCAAATCCCACTCTGAACCTTGATAGGATGAGTACCATGCTTCCATTTTCATGCTTCATGCTTCCAAGCTTCAGGAGCTTTTGGAAATATTCCAGATACCATATAATACATGACAACTAAACATTGAGTGTCATCTGAATTTGATTCTGGACCAGAAAAATTAAATATTAAGGCCACTGGTAGGACAATTGGAGAAATTTAAATAAGATCTGTGATAATAGCCTTCTGTCACTATTAATTTTATGCCTTTGAAAACTGTATTGTGGTTAGGATAAATATATTGGGGTACTTAGAGGCAAAGGACTGTATATCTGAAAGAATGATAAGGATAAAGAAACTATAATAACATATTTGGATAATCTGGGTGAAGAGTACATGGGAATTCTTTGTACCAATTTTGCAACTTTTATCTAAGTCTAAAATGATGTCATAATAAAAACTTTAAAGTATATAGAATTCTAACTTTTGTGTGACATAATTTACGCAGAGCAATAAAACAAACCATAGCCATATTTAATTAATGGTTCAGCTAATTCCTCAGAGCCCAGCTCTTTCCCACCAATCTAAACCTGGTTGAATCAATGCAGTTATCTACAAAGAGCTTGGATAAAATAAGGTTGGGCAAAATATTTCAAGTGAGATTTTCATCTTCTCACCAATCTGCCTGACCTGCTACTTTATTATTTTTTTTTATTTTTATTGGTTGTTCAAAACATTACAAAGCTCTTGACATATCATATTTCATACATTAGAGGAAATTAGAAGAAGCATGTATGTATGAATTTATGTTAAGCTATGTTTGCAGAAAACAATTTTGTGCTAAGTCTGCATAATATAGTGAATTTTTAAATGTAGAATAAAGTAGACATAAACTAGTAAAATATGTTTATTTTCAGCTCTGTAATTTTAGAAACTAATAATGGTCATGTCCCTAGGTTTCCTTTGGGAAATTAGGGGAAAATTTAAACAATTTAAGGTTGAGGGTGTTTTCTGAACAAAAAAGGAATAATTTTACCTGTCCTGTTGATTAAGTTATGATCTCCCCAGGACACTTTTAACTTATCTCTCTGCCTACAAGAATATTGATCCTCAAACAGCAAAGATTTTTTTATTTTGCATATTTAATCTAGAAACGTGCTTTATTCCAAAGTAAATTATTTCATCTTCCTTTAACTGAGGTATGACAACATCTTGCAGAAGAATTAAAGCAATGAAACAAAAATTGAGTTTAAAATTATGTAATTGCCAGAATTGAATAACAGTCAGATTATTAACTCGCCACGTTACATAAATCAGAGTCATTCCTTTCTCCCTAAGAATTATAAATTGAAAACTTTTGCATTAATGCTAAACTAATGACAGCAAATTTTAGTGAAATCAGTAGCACCTCGTCGTTTCTGTAGCATTCTGAAACCCAGTAGGAGTCATATATTATATGAAACATTGAGCCTGGGTCCCCTCTCCCCGCCATTTAACTTTAGAAATGAAAAGAAAACCAAATTGATGAGAGCTATCTAGCCCTAACCCAGGTCAACAGCAAGTAATGTTCTTCTTCCTTGGTAAATTATATCTTTAGCTCTTCTGATAAAAAACAAAATATGTTCTAAATGCTAAGAAATTCGTGTTTTTCTTGCATTTGGGGGTATTTTAACCACTGCTAACTTCAACGCAGGATTACTAACACAAACAATTTGTATCCATCCCACTGGTATTGAATTCAAATGGCTGGTATGGAAAGAAACTCTAGCAATGAATTCACGTATAATTCTCTTATTTTTTATTGATTATTTAAAGCATTACATAGCTCATGATATATCATCTTTCATACATTTGACTCAAATTGGGTTTTGAACTCCCATTTTCACCCCAAATACAGATTGCAGAATCACATCTGTTACATATTCACATTTTTACATAATGCCATATTAGTGACTGTTGTATTCTGCTACCTTTCCTATCCCCTACTATCCCCCCTCCCCTCCCCTCCCCTCCCATCTTCCCTCTCTACCTCCCCTGCTGTTGTTCAATTCTCTCCCTTTTTTTCCCTCCCCCTTGCCCCTCATAACCTCTTATAATTCTATGTATCATTGAAGGTCTCCTACTATTTCCATGTGCTTTCCCTTCTCTCTCCGTTTCTCTCCCCCCATTCGTCTTTGTTTACTGTAGTCTTTTCCTCATGCTCTTCCTTCCTGTTCTGTTCTTAGTTGTTCTCTTTATATCAAAGCAGACATTTGGCATTTGTTTTTTAGGGCTTGGCTAGCTTCGCTTAGCATAATCTGCTCTAATGCCATCCATTTCCCTGCAAATTCTATGATTTTTGTCATTTCTTAGTGCTGCATAATACTCCATTGTGTATAGATGCCACATTTTTTTATCCATTCATCTATTGAGGGGCATCTAGATTGGTTCCACAGTCTAGCTATTGTGAATTGTGCCACTATAATCATTGATGCAGCCGTATCCCTATACAGCGCTTTTTTAAGGTCCTCAGGGAACTTGAGGAGAGTTTGTTTTATGAACGTTGCAGCTCCATTGTTTGGTGCATACAAATTGATGATTGTTATGTCTTGTTGGTGGATGGTTCCTTTTAACAGTATATAGTGACCTTCTTTATCCTTCTTGATTAACTTAGGTTTGAGGTTGATTTTATTTGATATGAGTATGGCCACTCCTGCTTGCTTCCGAGGGCCATGTGAGTGGTATGATTTTTCCCAACCTTTTACCTTCAGCCTGTGTATGTCTTTTCCTATCATATGAGTCTCCTGAAGGCAGCATATTGTTGGATTTGTTTTTTTGATCCAGGTTACTAGCCTATGTCTCTTGATTGGTGAGTTTAGGCCATTAACATTTAAGGTTACAATTGAGATATGATTTGTACTTCCAATCATGCTTCTTTATTTATTTATTTTAGTTTGGCTAGTTTTGCTTTTTGGTTATTTTCCTCCCCCTTTACTGAGATACCTCCTGCTGTTAGTTTTGGGCACTATTTTTCAATTCCTCTTCTTGTAGTGTTTTGTTCAAAATGCTTTGCAGAGCTGGTTTTCTTCTTGCAAATTCTTTTAGCTTTTGTTTATCGTGAAAGATTTTAATTTCATTGTCAAATTTGAAGCTCAATTTTGCTGGATACAGTATTCTTGGTTGGAATCCATTATTTTTCAGCATTTGAAATACATTATTCCAGGATCTTCTCGCTTTCAAAGTTTGTGATGAGAAATCAGTCGTTAACCTAATTGGTTTACCCCTGAATGTAATCTGCCTCTTTTCTCTCGTAGCTTTTAGTATTCTCTCCTTGTTCTGTACGTTGGCTATCTTCATAATGATATGTCTTGGAGTTGGTCTATTATGGTTTTGAATGTTTGGGGTCCTGTACGCTTCCAGGATTTGGCAATCCATTCCATCTTTCATCTCTGGGAAGTTTTCTAGAATTATTTCATTTAATATGCTGTCCATTCCTTTGGTTTGAATCTCTGTGCCTTCTTCTATCCCTATGACTCTCAGATTTGGTTTTTTTATGACATCCCATATCTCTTGAATAGATTGCTCGTGGGATTTAAGCATCTTTTCTGTGTTGACTATATTCTTTTCAAGTTGATAAACCTTGTCTTCATTATCTGATGTTCTGACTTCTACTTGATCAAGTCTATTTGTAATATTCTCGTTTGAGTTTTTAATTTGGTTTATAGTTTCCTGCAATTCTAGGATTATTGTTTGATTTTTTTTAAGATCTCTATCTCCTGGTAGAGCTCATTCTTTGCCATTTGAATTTGTTTGTTTAATTCATTTTCAAAATATACTTTTATTTCTTGGACTTGCTGTCTCATGTCTTCTCTAATATTCCTTTCCATTCGAGTTAGGTATGCCTTGAGTTCTTTCCCTATCCCTGTTTCTGATGTTTCTATGTCCTCCTGTAGAATTGAGTTGTCTTGCATTGTTTGTAATCCTTTTTTCCCTTGTTTTCTCATGTTGTCCACGTTACTTTCCAGCTCTTTTTGATTGTCGTGTTTCTGCTCTCTTCTATAGATTTGTTTTGTTTCTGTATTACTCTGATGTCTCTCCTTTGTGTTGTTGAACTATGCCTGCTAACGTGGATTCTGCTGGGAAGGAATTCCGACGTCCGAGCTCCAGTGACGACACTACTCTGCTATGACGGGCCCCAGTCTCCTTGCCGGGGTGCCCTAATGGGGGGGTGTGACTGGACTGTCTCTGTTTGGTGTCAGCTCCCGGTCGCGGCAGGCGGGCAGTCTCCAGCCACCCAGTATCACAGGCCGCGGGCAGGTGATCAGTCGCCAGCGGGTGGGCGTTCTCCTACCGCCCAGTTACGCGGGCAGTGGGTGAACTCTCGCCGGCGGGCCTGCAGTTTACAGCTGCCCAGTCGTGAGGGCCTTGCCTCTAGTCTCCTGGTTTCTCCTGTTAGTCTTGGTTTCTCCTGTTTTGTTGTTGCAATCTGTCTGAGAGTGGCGGTGGATACTTTAGCTCTCCAAGATGGTGGCCGCTGGTTGCCTTAGTGGAGTGTCCCTTGTGGGGGATGGGGCTGTACCGCTTCCTTCCCCGTCTGCAATCCTGAACTCAGCCCGGGGGTCAGTGCGGGCTTGGCTGTTGGGATACCACCATGTAGCAGCCACTTATCTCTTGCTTACCAGTTAATCCCTTCTCTGCAGCGCCACGCCTTCTGTAGCCGCGGGGCAGGCCGCGCGAATCAGACCTCACGTATCATTCTCATAGGGGCAAGAGATCAAATGAAGTTACCTGTCTAACAGACTTGACTTAAATGCTCCAACCCTCTTTTTCTTGAAATCCAATGCTTTGGACAAGGTTTCTTTTCCAAGAATCTTAAATTCTTGTGTCCATTTCTTATTTTGACTTTCCAAAAATTCTTCATCTCTTAACCCTGAGTCACCCCATGGCTCAGTCATTGGATTTACTGTGTCTCCATTTATACTCTTTTGAGATATGGTACAATCCCAACCATTTAAATATCCCTGTTTATGCAGGTACTCAAATTTATCTCTACCTCATTTTTCTTCTCTTTTTTTCTTATACCAGGAATTGAACCCAGAGATGTTTAACCACTGAGCCACATCCCCAGCCATTTTTATTTTTTATTTAGATACAGAGTCTTGTAAAGTTGCTGAGGCTGGCTTTGAACTTGCAGTCCTCCTGCCTTGGCCTCCCAAGCTGCTAGGATTATAGGCATGCGCCACCACACCCAGTTTCTATCTCACTTTTGTTCTTGAACTCCAGGATCATTTATCCAATGCCTTGTTCACATCTCTATCTTAATACCTATGTTACCTCAAAGATAGCATAGCCAGGATTCTATCCATAAACTGCACCTTTAAACCTGTCCCACTTCTTCCCATATCTCACTTTATGATAATTCACACCCTCTTCTTTTTCAGAACATAAATCTTAAGGTGACCTTGAGTCTCCTGTGGCTCAAACTCTTCATCTAAATCCACCAGGAGCACATTCATGATCTAACTTCAGAATATGTCCAAGACAAACACCACAGTTATGATTGTTGCCAATGAGAATCAAACATGATACTAAAATTAGTAGGAAGAAATGAAACAGTACACCTGAATAATCTCAAATTATTTCCCCAACATAAAATTATCATTTTCAAATTGGAAATTACTTGCTTTGTAGGAAACCTAGTACACACCACCTTCACCCCGCCACACACACAAAAAAAGGAAAGAATTTAGCACTAATAATGAGATGCACAAACGTCATTTGCTTACTGAAAGGATGCACAGAGGATACAGTATCAGTGCCTTTATATTGTGCCAAAAAAATGCAAAACTGGAATACATCCTGAAGGAAAATTGAAGAAACCCAAATTGAGAGGAATGCTATAGACAACCTTCTCTTCAAATGTGTCAAGGTCATGAATGACATTGAAAAACCAAAGAACTCCTCAGATTGGAAAAGGTGACAGAGACATTGAGGTGGGATAGAAAATGAACAAATAAATAAAACATAGGAAAGAGACAAATGGAAGGACAGGAATCTACCACTTCAATCTGAAAGCCAACCTTGAAGTTCCTTATGCCTTCACTCCTAAGCCAGTATTTCTCCTAGGCCTGTCACTCATTCTCTCTCGCAGCCCTGGCACTCCTAAATTTCTGGGAAACCTGTAAATCTCAGAGTTACCATAAATTTACCCACTGATGAAAATTACCCTGTTCACTATTAATGAGTCCCCCAACACATGCACTTCTAGAATAGATGAAGCCAAGGGAGACATGAAGCCTATAATACAGGGCACTTTCCCAATGTTATCTATTGATCAGAAAATGAGGAAAACATCAGCCTAAGAATCCTGAGAATTGCCTGATTACCAGAAGCCACCTTGTGATCACTAGATTGGTGTCATCCCCACATGCCTTCCCTTGCCCACCCCTCACCAACTTTCCTTTAAAAGAGGAGGAGCCTGAGAGTCCCCAAAGCATCTTTCACTCTCAAAATGGTCCCCATTTCTCCCTTGAATGTGTCTCTTCTTTCCTAAATAAATCTCTAGCTGCCCTGTCCTTAAATTCATTTCAGTGACATTTGTCAAGAACCCCACTCATACCAAGTTGAGGCTCCCTCTCAGAAAACTCCTCAGACCACTGCGTGCATCCTGGGATCGTCTTAGCTTATCACGCAGAGCTGTTTTTACTATGCCTTTTAATGCTGTCGTCTTTCGCATCATGCCTTCACAGTTACAAAGCCTGGTCAAGGAATGTCCCTCATCAGTTCTCTCCCTGAGAGGAATGCTGGTGTCAAGTATTTAAGACACACGTTGCTGCACAAGTGAACACCAGTAGGATGAGGAATTCTGGGAACGTTTCTGAAACCAAATGAAGACATCTTGATCTACATCAGCTTGATCTTCCCAGTGAGGCACATTGTCACAATTACCAGAGAAATACTCTGGAAGCTGGTGGCCCTCCAATGTAGCCCTGTGGCCTTGACCTTGAGAAGTAATTAGGGTAAGGTGGTAGGATATCTCATCTTTGAGAAGGAAGGTGATTGCTCTCCAGATGCAAAGGTGCAGATAATCACATTTTAATTGAAGTCAAACAAGTCCACACTGTCAAATAATTAACCCTTTCAAATTAACTTGTCACTTAAGATTAAGTAACCCTTAGGAAAGGCTTATTTTGTTCTAGCTTTTAAACGTTGCTTCCTTTGACAGCTTAGTATGGCATTTTCTTTTTAGAATTCTACCTGAGCCACAGCTCAATCCATAAACAGGTTGATAAACAGAAGCAGCCTTTCTAAGGACAGAGCAGACACTTGAGATTACAAATTATTCATTACGATACTTTTCACAGCATGCATTATCTTATTTGAGCCATAATGTGGGATTGTTTTGTTCTGGAAGATCAAATCTTTGGATATTTACCAAAGGAGCAAGGCTTAAAAAAATAGCCTTTAAAGTTGTATCCAGAACTGAGAACAATAACACACAGCCCCAGGGACCCCAGATTTAAATTAAGAATATTGCTTTTATTGCACTATGAACTTTATTTTCCTGCTCAAGCTGAGACATTCAGCAACTAACAATATTACTGTTAAGCATATGTTAAAAAGAAACGAGTATATTTCCTGTGCAGAAACACTAAAATAGAGAAAACACTGTAATCATATTGCATTTCCTAATGGCACCATAGAGAAATGGACAAAGGACAAAAATGAGTATAGATAAAGCCTTTCGATAGACCATGGAGCTCTCTAGTATGAAAGGAATTTAATACAGAGACAGCTTCACAGCAATCAACATTGCCTTAGGACGATAAAAACAGAAGCTGTTTTATCTGCCATAGAGAGAGTACTGTAGCATTTAACAAAAACATCCCAAATCCTCTGCAAACAAGGCAGAGAAATAAGAAGTTAGGTAAACTAATAAATGACAAGATGATTAATTAGAGAGTGTGTTCAAATAATACCATGTATGCTGTGAACAGGTCAGATATTTGTTAGAAAACAAAACTTTTAAAATATATGCCTCTCTATAAGGTCACTTTTCCAATTTGTTCATGAAAAAGTTGACTTTAAGAGATCAATATATCCACTTACCTGCATGAAAGGCTATATATATATATATATATATATATATATATATCTTGGTTCCATTCATGATTTTTATTTTATTTTTACTTTAGATATACATCACAGTAGAGTATATTTGGACATACTATACATACATGGAGTACAACCCATTCCAATTAGGATCCCATTCTTGTGGTTGTACATGATGTGGAGTTATACTGGTTGTATATTCATATAGCAACACCATTTGTGATTTTTAAAAAATTACATTAGATTGGGCTGGGGATGTGGCTCAAGCGGTAGCGCGCTCGCCTGGCATGCGTGCGGCCGGGGTTTGATCCTCAGCACCACATACAAACAAAGATGTTGTGTCCGCCGAAAAACTAAAAAATAAATATTAAAAAAATTCTCTCTCTCTCTCTTAAAAAAATTACATTAGAAAAAATGATATCATGGTCAACCGTGGCTATAAACTACCTGAAACAGAGTCACCTCTTTGGGTGAAGTTTTCTTTGAAACACAGCCCAAGTGTCCTTGGGTTCTCTGTCACACATAGACTTCTAATTTGGCATGAAGAACTCTGTTAATAGATCCTTTTGACCTGCCTCTGAATGAGAACAGTAATATGACCTCTTTATTAGAAAGGAGGAACACAGACAGTATATACAGTCCCAGAGTCTGGTAGCTCAGTGTGAAGCCTACCTCACCACATTTGAGGTACATTTAATGAGTCCATCATCCTCACCCCTACACCATTATGTCCACTCTGTCAAATACATAAAATGCCATTTACCACTCCTGTTGCTCTGAGAATTAAGATAAGCATACAAGGGTTTGGCATATAGATAGCATTCAATGAATTTTCTTTCCCTTCCCCTTAAAATTATATGTATATATATATATATAAAATATAATTATATATAATATATATATATATATAAAATATAATTATATATATTATATATATATATATATATATAATATATATATATATATATATATATATATATATAATGAAATGAAGCATGATCCAACCACACTGTGGAAAATCTTTTTTTCCTTGCTTCCAACATCTTGCAGTATTGTTTAACATGAGCCTCTGTTCTCTATTTCTTATAAATTAAATATAGAAAATTGATCAGTTTTGAGTTTTATTAATTCCTTTTTTTGGGCAAAGATATTTATTTCATAGGTGGTGCTTTTGCCTCTGTCGGAAGGTAGACCTGCCTAGAGGGTAAACATTGTCTTCTTTGATTTCAGCCATGGCTGATAAATGCCTGGATTCATTCACTCATTGGAGTGGTGAGATGGTATTTTAATTACATCATTCCTTCTTCCTTTATTAGCTATAATGTAACATTAAAGGGGAAAATCTCCTTGCCTGCTGTTTTGCTTAGCAGTAGAAGAGTACATATAACTATTCGGGGGAAAATTTTGACATTTTTCCATATCTGTCAATTTTAAAGTAATAAATTACTATTAACTAATTTCACTCCCCTTTTTACTATCATTGCAATCTCACAGGTCTTAAGGTCCTGGAGATGTTTCAGGCTATAAGTCTTTGTGTGCTTACTTTGCCCTATGGTTGGCCAGTAGAAGCCTCCCAGGGTTCATGTGTTCTTTTCATGATACCGTAACACACTGTCATAACCTATTTGCATTTTGGCCATTACAAAATAAACCAGGCTCATCTTGCGCATTTCTTGGGACACACCTGCAAAGAGCCCTGGTTCCTTTGAGTGGGAGATGGCATTTGGAGACTGTAGTATGTGCACCATGGTTGCTCATTTCTACTGAGCTGATAAATGTCTCTAAATCTGTTCAGCAGAGTTAAGAAATATGTTTCCCCATAAGCCTAACATGTACCAGAAATACAAATTCACACTGGTACTTCCAAATCAGATTCAGAACGTAACCTCCTTTATAGAACATACATCTCCTTTTTCGGCTGAGAAACTTAAATTCTTACTATTGCTTAGAATATGGGAACCTGAGACTTCAGACCAATTTTACTTTTGTCAATAACTTCTCATAATGCCATAGTTTCTTACTGTAGTTTTAGTGAAACAAATGGCATGACTTTAAATCCTATTGTAACTAAATAACAATGAATGTTTACTGAGCCCCTGCCTCATAAGATTATTTAAGTTTTGCAATCCACAAAGGTAGTCTTATTCTCAGTTTATACATAGAAAAAATTAAAGTGCAGAGATGTTGAGTGATTTTCACAGGATAACACAGTTTTTAATAGGAATCTTAATCTTAATGCTAGTTTGTCTGGCACTAAAATCTACAGCATTAACCAGTAATTAATAATTATGCTATAGTGCCTGTTTAGTTAAAACATTATCTTTTTCTTATAATTATCAACTGAGCCAAGTCTACTAGCCAAAACCATGGTGAAAGTTTTAAAAAAATTAAGTAGTATACAAAGATGAAGTCCTTGTGGCCTATTATTTCATACATGCTATCTAATTATGTATGCATGGCAGGCCAAACCTGGGCAAAGTTAATAAAATGTAGACTGTGGGACTGCATGACTTGTTTGATGACAGCCTCCTGAAACAATGATGGAAACCACCCTGGTGGCCCTCTGTGCTCCTCAGAGGAAACTTGGCAATGCTCTCTGAGGCTATAGTTTCAAAGGCAGCTAATAAGTTTATAAACCCATTTTTACATTTCTTGTTAACAGCATAATTTGAATTGTGTTGCCTAGAATGGTTCATATAGGAGAATGCTGCAGATTTCATGGGTTTTAAGGCTTTCGGTAGCACAATCATATTTACTTTTGATTTGATTTTGAAGTGTGTTCCAGCAGCATTAATAGATGTTCAGAGCATTGTCCTTGAATTACGATGGTCGTCACTAAAGCTGCCTAGTTGTTTCTGGTCCCCTTGCTTTCTACAAGGGAAAGATGGGCAGCCACCACCTATCCAGATTGGAGGCTCTGATTCCTCTTCATTCATTGGCTTCTGAAAAACTAGTACAATGTCCTCAGATAATTCAGAAAGGTTTGGTTATGGTTCAGTCTCAAAAAAAAAAAAAAAATGGAATTTTCAAATCCTAAAACAATGAGAAGTCTGAGTACAGGTCTTCCTGTAGCCTCCAGGGGTGAGACCACAAGAGGACTTCCCTGAGACCAAGGGAATATGTTGCCAGAAGCAGATGACCTATAGCACTGCCTGTAGTCTTCCTTCCTCTAACCTGTACCAGGTTAGGACAGGTAGGGTAGATATCATGAAGTTAGTGGGAATGCAACTTATGAACTCAGGCCATGAATAAGCACTATTTTATATGGAGAATTGGGTTTAAAAGAAACAATGAATACATCAGTCACTAGAAAGGCAATTTGTAAATCAATGGAAATGTAACTGATGTGACACAGCAATCTGTATACGGGGTAAAAATGGGAGTTCATAACCCACTTGAACCAATCTGTGAAATATGGTATATTAAGAACTATGTAATGTTTTGAACAACCAATAATAAAATAATAAAAAATAAATAAATAAAAATTAAAAAAAAAAGAAAAGAAACGATGGTGATCAAGAAATAAGAAAATGGAACTTCCTGCATGAGTTTTCAGTAACTCTACACTACCGATAAATGTTTTTCACATGAAAACAAAGCAAGGCATGCTATCGCTATGTCCACATGTTGTTTCCTAAAAGATTTCACTGTGGAAGTAGACTACACTGCTGGATCAATTCTGTGGTATTATAGGTTAAAAGCAATGAGAGACAGCATTGGAGATTGAGAAGGGAGGACAAGTTTAAAGGGAAGCATTCAATTTTCAAAATCCCACCGTATTTCTGACTCTAAATCCATTCAGATAGTTATTAAATTCCCCACAGCAATCTTAATAAATATTAGAAATGTTTTATGCTTTACCATGCAGTATCTCACTTAAGCCTCACAACAATTCCTGTGAGAAAGGCATGATTAAAATTCTCAATTTACAGGTGTAAAATTGAAAGATTAAATTAACTGGTGGAAGGGACACAGCTCATGTGGGAAGGACTTGGGATTTGGATACGCTATCTTATCTCCTAACAGCCCATGCATGCATACCTGGCCTTCATGCAGATGAGAAAACAAAGGCTCAGAGAGGACACCTGGTTTACCTTAAGTCAGTTTTAGTAAAGACTCTATTCCAGAAAAGTTTGAATCCAAAACCAGTCTTTTCCTTATAGCACACATTTCCACAGACAGCTCAGAATGCAACCACAGGGTAACTTCATTTATAGCACCATTTATGTGTTTCACATTTACAGTGCACTCTGTAGCACATGCAGATTAATATAGCACCAAGGGGTGACATAAAACTAAAGAACCGCAAAGTAATTAAAGATGCAACTTTGATGGGATTAAATGGGAGATGCTTGCGGTAGGAAAGGTATCATGACCCACAGAAAAAGGATGAAAGGGGAAAAGAAAAATGGGCATTTTAGATGACATTTTTTTTCAGGTCACATTTAAAAAACCTTAGAGAAGCTATCCTAAAATGGAGAGGCAGGAGCCATCTCAGGTTTAGGATCGTGCCTCTGGGGAGAACGTTCAGTGGATCTTGAAGAAATAGCAGATTGCCTGGAAGAAATTTTTCATTTTGGTGGAATTAAGAAATTCCCTACGTAGTACTTTTCTTTATTTCACTTTAAACTTTCCTACGTGACAGGAGAACTCCTTAAGATAAAAGGCTTCAGGGTTGTCTAGCATGTGGGTACATTCCTACTTGTTGGGGCCAACTTCAATGTCAATCACACTTTCTCCCACTTTTAGGATCCAGCTCTTGCTAGCAACTCTATTCCCATGTTCCGTGGTTCTCTGAAGCTTTGCATCTCTGAGCTCTACTCAAATTTCTCATTTTTCATGGTTTACACTTCCAATCCTCCCATTTCATGCTGCAATTTCCTCTCTAGCTTTTCCAAGGACCTTCAACTTCCACTTTTGCCTTTCCTCCAGCTATCCTTTCTCTCATCACTAGACCAGATTGTATCCAGAGGTGGCCAGAGATTCCTCCCATAAAGTAGAAGCAAGGGTCTGTGTCGGTTTTAGTCTGTTTTTCCATTGCTGTGACTAAAAGACTTGACAAGAACAACATAGGGAAGGAAAATTTTATTTTTGGCTCATGGTGTCAGAGGTTCAATTCATGGATGGTAGACCCAAAGTGAGGTAAAATATCATGGGGAAGGGGGCAGCAGAGGAAAAAGCAGCTCAGGACATGACAGCCAGGAAGCAGAGAGAGAGAGAGAGCTCCACTCACCAAGGAGAAAATATAAACCCCAAAAGCACATCCCGGTGAACTATGCCCTCTAGCCACACCTTACCTGTCTTGAGTTACCTCCCAATTAATCCATAACAGTGGATTAACCCACTGATTAGGTTATACTTCTCATAATCTGATCATTTCAGCACTAGAAATTCTTACATTGTCAGTTTTTGAGGGACCCCCTCACAGCTAAACCATCACAATGTCTATATTGAGTAATGATGCAGAAAATGCTGAGCTAAGCTTCAGAGCAAAGAGCTAATATAAAGAAGGCAATGGAGAAAAGAATTTCTCAGCAGAAATTGAGGCAATATCTTGATCTAAAAGGATCATCTTAGTGGCCTAGGAAAAAAAGAGACAACCTAGATACAAAGTCTGCAATGGAAATCACAGCATCATATCAAAGCAAGAATATCAACCCATGCATCCAGCCATCCGTAGATTTCCTTTGCATGGGCCAGCTACTAGTCAAGGAATCTTGGAGATGTTTTTGAGAATTCTGTCTACTACATCTCAGCATCTGGAAAACTACCTGGTACTTTGCCTGCACTCTCAAGTAGATTTTGTTTTTTCTTTACCTAAAAATGTCCTAATGTCTTTCCACTGATCCATAGTCTGGATTAGGGAAAAATGACCCAAAGTAAAGAATCGAAGGTAGACTTGAAGGCTTTGCAATTTATCAAGACCCTCAATAACTTAGCAGACTTTGTCTCAAAATAAAAACATAAAAATTAAAAGGGTTGAGGATGGTAAAATATCCTCACCCTTTTTAATATGGGTTTAATCTTCACTGCTCCCCAACCCCTCTGCAAAAAAATAAACAAACAAATAAATAAAGATAACTTTGAAAAAAATCCTATCTAAACAAAGTAGCACAGAGCTGTGGCTTTTAGAGCTGGCTCACAGATACATTTAGGTTCAGAAAGAGGCTCAATCAGGCTCTATGTAGAAAGAACAACAGTGAAAATGTTTATGTAGAAGCATCTTGCAAATAAAATGCTATGCAAGTGGAAGAAATTAACATGCAGAGCCAGCCAACTTTCTTGAGTCTTCTGATTTTGCTTATCTCTTCCTGTTGATAGCATTTATTATTCCCTCTATAATGAAAATCTGTCACAATGTGACAAGCTGTCTATAAGGCAGCTCAGAGAAACATCACAATGCTGCTGGTCACAGCACAGGCTTCCATTCTTGCCTGCATGTCATTCTCCAGAACTCTATTATGGACAGAATTGGGAAATCCAGGACTATATTTATTTCTGGGTGTGTTCTTGTTTCTGCTTTGTTTTCAAATGTTAGCAGGGTATTCTTTCCAAGAAACTTGTCAAATTATTCTCTCATGCTCCAGATTGAGTTTTCAATATTGAAATCGTGGAGTTAAATTCTCCTTCTCCTCTTTCTATTTTAAAGATTTAGCCTTGTCAACCTTTCCATTAAGAGGCAGCCCAAGGGTCAGAGGCTAAAAAGTGAGACATCTCCACAGGAAGACAGTGGAACAACAGAAAAAGTAAGGTTCTTTCAACCCTGCAAAAGTAGGAGGGTGATTATCTCATGATGTTAACCCGTGTACATAATCAGGGCAGATTAATTTTTTTTTTAAAGTAGATGTATTTTATTTCAATCTTCAAACAATAAAGACAGTTTTGAAATTAGGTGTAATCAAAGCTTCGAAAAGTGAATTTAAAAGTGTTACCAATAAAGTTTTTTTTTCCTCCATTCAGGCCAATGCAGTTGGCAGAGAAATCAGATGAGTGAACTGTCCCCAAAATATGGCAGCAACAAAAACTTCAGTTTAAAAATGCATCATTTGTCCACATGGGCATTTCTTCCAGTTGATGGAATTCTACAAACTCTTAATTGATTACAGCCACATTTTCCTGAAGATGACAGTAAAGTTACAGATTGATTGAAAAATAAATTATATGTAGCACAGGATAAGAAGATAAGTATTGTTCACATCAAGTGTATGGTATGTGTATGAGCACATGTGCTTAAAACAACAAAAGTATGGCACAGAACATGGAAAAAATTAACAGGAAATTCTCACACAATAATAAAGCAGCCTCTCTATAGGAATTTTTCAGGAAATACCAGCACCAATTTATTAGTTTGATATAAACCCCATATGAACACTAGACATCCAAATGTTTTAAGCATCTTGGGGTTTTTTGTGTTTGTTTTGTTATTGTTGTTGGTTTTGTTTGTTTGTTTGTTTGTTTTTTAGGGGACTGAACCCAAGGGCTTAACCACTGAGCCACATCCCCAGCCATAAGGCTCGTTTTGAACTTGTGATCATTGAAGGATATGGAAAATCACATCCCCTAGGAAGGACAACGGGCTCTAAGCACATACAATTTCCCTTATATGTAATCAGTCCTCCATTCACTCAGTGCCTCTCTCCCTGCCACAGCCAAAATTTCTCCTGCTATGCCTCAGCCAAAATTCACCAGCCTGCCAAAAGTCTGACAAAGGTAGCCGGCTCTGGAAATGCCCTATACAACTCTGACATTTTTTGCAACCCCCTGCCTTGTTCTCCCCCCAAAATGTGCCCCTCTGGTGCCTGATAGATTGACTCTGCTGCTTAACAGAAGGCACCACTGATCCATTGAGGTCTATTCCCAGTTCAGTCATTTTTGCTTATAATTCTTCGCCTCAACCTCCCAAGTGATTGATATTTTAATATTGGGTGAAAACTGACTCAAGGTTGAACAGATTTTTCCATAAGACTTCCAGGAGACCAGTAACTTATTTAAATCCTTAATTATTGTTTAGGTTTTAGTGCATTTCCTTCCCTTTCTACACATTTTTTAATAATCTATGATTGATTTGGCAGTTTTATTACGTATGTCTTCAGCTTCGCCAAATTCACTTGGAGATAAGCATGAAAAATGTTATAAACAGATAATATAGTAATGTTTAGATTCTAGCATAAATTTCTTGTGCATAATACTAAAAGGCAAATGTAGGGGGAAAATACTTCTTAAAATATAGACCATAATAAAGTATAAAAAAAAGTTTCTTAGGACTTAATTTGAAAAAATCCTCCACACTTTAATCATATTTAAGTCTGTCCTTCGAAGCTTCCTTTGTATACAGAGGTGAATTCTTGTGCACACTCAATTCTTAATTAAGGAACTTTGTTCATAACCACACAAAAAATCATAGAGGTTAGTGCTCAAAATACCAAAGAGTCTTCATGGTGGATATTGCTAAGGTAAGAAATAGCTAAATGAATAAAAAGCACAACATTAATAAAAACACTTTTTAATCATTTTCTGTGTGTTACCAATCACAGTGTGGTATGATCTGTAGTCACTAGGCTTTTTGTTTAGGGAGGAGGGCTGTGTTTCATAATAGCTGATCTGTTAATATGTATTTTCTTTCTTTGTCAACACAAATCTCCCATGCACAATTGAAAATTCTTGATCAAGAGAACATTTTCCCAAGTTCAAAGGAAATTTTTTGCTTAGAAAAATTCTATCAAGGTAATTCACCCTTAATTATTCTTGTGGATTTAATCAATGTGTTCCCTGATCAATGAGTCGTTATTAATCCTTTAATGTTATTCTCTATGTTCTTAGGGCCTCTTCCCTGATTTTGCAAACACTTATCAAAACAAAGAGCTTATTCTGTTTCACTGCTTTCAACATTTCTCACAATTGTCTTGTGATATTTACAGTTGAAGGTAATTCACATATAAAATGTATTTATCTTTAATGTGTCCCATTTCCTCAAATCCTCTGCCTTCAATGAAATATGAAATCTAATTTAAAATAAAGTTTTACATGGCATTCATGCTGGTACTTTAACTTTCAAGGTATAGGATATGCAACCTAGCTTTCTTTTTTCCTTCTTCTTTTTAAAACAGGAATGAAAAAATTAAGCCTTAGAAAGAGGTGATTCTAGCTCCATCTAAGATGAGAATTCATAAGATGTCACATGTCTACTGTAATCAAGTCCTTGGATTCCAGCATTGACAAACTGCTTTTTGAAATGATGATGGAATTTAAAGTCATAATTTCTTGGCCATTATCACTATTATCAGAGAAATGCTAGAAATTTGGTAAAAGATATGCAAGACCTGCCTGCATACTGAAAACTAAAAGGAAAAAAATCACTGAGAAAAAATTAATAGAAATATGAATAACTAGAGTGCAGAAAGAGACGATCATTCATCTTCTGGAAAATTCCATATTTATAAAATGTCATTTTTGTCTGATTGATCTATGTCATCCCAGTTAAAAGTCCAAGAGGCATTTTGGTAAAATATGAAAAGGCTAAATTCCAAAATGCATGTAGAAACAGAAAGGCTCTAGAACAGTCAAAATGAATTTGATGTAGAAAAGAAGTTGAGAATTCTTGTATTAGCTGACTTCAGGAGTTATTTTAAAACTGAAGTAAAACAGTACAATTTTAAAATGAAAATTAACTGAAAATAGGTTAGATGCCTAAGTTCAAGAACAAAAACCTGTAAAGCTTCTAGAAGAAAAACAAAGGCTAAAATTGTTAGGAAATTATTTGTTAACTAAAAGACCAAAAGAAAGATCTATTTAAAATTAATAAGCCAGATATCATCAGAACGGATCATCTGATCCTCAAAAATACACTTGAAAATTAAAAGACAAGCCATATACTTGGAGAAACTACTTGAAAATTATATATCTGATACAAGCTTTGTATCCAGAACATTTTTCAGAAGGGAAAGAAAAAATCTCACAACTCAATAATAAATGTGCAAAACTCAAGAAAGAAAAGGGCACAAGACATGACCAATAAATTCACCAAAGGGGATGTGCAGGTGTCAAAAAAAAGTATATGGAAGAGTTACTCAACATAATTATTCATCAGGAAACTGCACATTCTAACCACAATGCAATACCATTATTAAAACCATAAAATTCAAAAGATTTACCACTTTGCATGGTAGCAAAGATATGAAGTGACTAGGACTCTGTACATACTGATGGGGATGTCATATGGTACAACCACTTTGAAAACTTGAAATGTTTGACACTTTCTTTAAAAATAATACATATAACATCTATCAAACCCAGCCATTCCACTCTTGTACACATATATTTTAGATATAAAAACAAATGTTCATTAAAATGTGTATAGGGAAGCTTATAGCAACTATATTTTTAATGTCCAAACTTATAAATAATGTGTGTGCCTATTTACCTAGTACTTAATGGATAAGTGGTATATTCATACCACGAGATATTATTCAGCAATGAGAAAGTCCAAAGGCATGATGAATAAGTTCTTATGGCAAGTGAAAGAAGCCAGGCAAAAAAAAAGAATACTTCGAGTATGATGATCCAATCTATATAAAGTGGAAGCTAATACAAAGTTATAGAAAGCAGATAAGGGATTCCCTGAGTTTTGGAGAATGCAGGGAGGAGGAGCAGAAGGGAATATAGAGTAAACCAGGAAATTTTGAGGGTGACTTACATATTTGTTACCTGTTACCTTACATATTTGTTATCACTCAACACTTCACAGCTCAACATTTTCTAATACTGTGTTGATGGTTTCATGGATGTATGCATATGGCACAATTTGCTAAATCTTACAGTTTATTCTATCCAATTAATTTCAACAAGCTGTTTTCATAGTAATGTAAAAGCATTCCCCTCACCTACGAAAATGAGAATTGAGGCACACTGATAAAGGATGATTTTACTGTGGTCCTTTTTAAAACTTGTGCATTTTAACCATACGAATGGTTTTCCTATTCAAAGTTCAATTAATTAAATACTTGGTCTACGCTCTTCCACATAAGAAACTACCTTTGGTATCATCCACCCATCATGCTTTTCTCTTCTTTTCATTTATCTGTATTTATTCAGTCGCAAATTCCTGTCAACTTTCAGAGCCTTCTTTTAAATCTGTTGCTACTGCTCTTGCCTTAGTTCAGTGACTTCTGCAAGTATCATCTTCTTGGTGACATCTTCTCTGATTAACCAGCAGATGATGGGTGGGGGGGGTCTTTGGTCTTTGCCTTTTTTACAGTTTTCCTATGTAAAATAATAAATATTTGTATTTATTATTTTACTAATATTTATTTATTATTATAAATAATAAAAAATTTATTTCCTAAATATTTTAGAATATTTATTATAACTTTCTATTTTATATCCATCTTTTTGGACACAATTTTTTTTATTTAAACAATGTTCTATGCCTAGTATATGAATATTTGTTTTAGTAAATATAAAGAATAACTAAATGGAAAGAAAATATCTGTCCTGGAAATATTCTTAATGTGTTATGTAATTATTTTTATATACTTGTACAGCTGTTATTTTGAAATGGCCATATACTTGTGTGTGTATTTTTAAAATACAAACTATAAGGACATAAATGGAGAATAATTTTGATCAACAGAAGAATTAACCTATTTGGAAATCCATTTTAATCAGATGATTAATACATGACATTAGTGGATTCAAAATATTCAACGTTATTTTTAAAACAAAAGTCCCTTTTAAGTATCATATCTAATCCCTGCACTTTCATTTCATCTAGCCAAATGTAGCAATTATTTGGGCTCAATGTGTTTCCCTCCAGACTGTAAAATCACTGTTCACAGTTCAACATTTCCTAAGATGGAATAAGCTCCCCCATGAAGTGGTGGAAGCAAGTTCCTCCATCATAGTCAGAAACTGAATGACCAAAGGCTATAAAAACTCTAAATGAAATGCCTGATCTACTTGGGATCTGAACTTGGTCTCAAATATTGCTTCTGAGCCTATCACTATGTTACTGTAGCTTTCCACACCTGCAGATATGTATAGTTAGTCAATGTTGCCATCCTCAGAATTGGAACAGCTATTTAAAACCCAAACTCTCAGAGCTTTAGACCTGCTTAAATAAAACAAACAAAAATATCTATATTCAAGCAACACCTAGCAATATTCTTTCCTTGTCTTTCAAGGATCCCAGCTTGCAGAAATGTCTTATTCTAACACTTCATAGTCTGATTGTTTAAAAATCCTACAAGTGACTAGTCAGAAGAAAAGTGTTATAGCATTAACGCTTACCCCTTTCAGGGTGTGTTAATACCTGATGGTTTTGAATGACACTAAGTCATTCTCTGTAACTGATTTGCTTATAAATAAACAACTTGACCTAGTTTCCTATGTAACTTTGTCTAATTATGGACACTAACAACTATAAACTAACCTATTCACTGTAAATGCATAGATGTTTAAAAATGTCAGAGACATCAAGCAACTGCACAAATTGTACTACCAATATAAGAATAACTTTATAATCTATCAGCATTCTTTCTGCTAAAAAAGAATTAAAATATAATATTTCCTACAAAGGAGCATTTTATCAATGTTTTCTTCTATAGGAAACAAAAGATAAATCATTAGAACCCTCTTCTGGACCTAGAAAAGCTGTGCTAGATCTTTCATAGATGTGTTTTAGTTTTGTTAGTTATGTGCTCCCTGAGAACACCTGAAGGATTAGGAGTGCAGGAGGAAAATTATCACCACCATGGTCTGATATGAGCAAAGGGTGTAATTAAAGCACACCTTGGATATAATTGCAAAGGTGCATTTGTCCCATATTCCCTGCTTCCTAATTAGAGTCCAATTTGGATTTGTGCTCCTTCCTCAGTTAAACTTGTCCTATATAAAAGATTAATATCATATGTGTATGCCAACAATTTAGTCCAAGCCAGCCACCCTACTTTCTGATACAAGTTAAAACCATTTAACATTGTTTAGGCACTTTAATGTGGAGCTATTTTAAAAATAAATAAAAAGTGGAGCTTTGTAAATTGATCCAATATATCTTTAAATTCCATAAAGTGGCAGTTTGGTCAAATGGAGGTTTGCATTTTATACTTTCTTTGCTTTGATGAAGCTTTTAATTCCCTCTGGTTAAGAATTGCCAAAGGTTAGTCAATACTGTACAAGACTGATTTTTCATTTCTATCATGGCACTGATGACCCTCCCCAGTTTTCTTTCAATCTCCAACCACTTTGCCAGCTTTACCATCACTATTTTCTGAATATAAATTGTATCTTCCAACCTCTGTGGTTTTGGGAGAGTTATTACTATAGCAAAGTAGTCAACAATATATGCCATTTACCATATACTGGGTGAGTTTCTGAAAATGCAAAAATGAGTAGACATAATCCTTACATTAAGGAAGTAAAGAGATGTAGGGAGAGCTGGTTATATTGAGAAATACACCATATGGCGTGAACATGTGCTACAATAGTTATGCAGCAAGTATAATAATGACAACTCAAAATAGCACATGACCTTCAATATCCTCTGCTTGAACTATGTGTTTGGCATTTCTCTTCTGGAATACCTCTAACTATTTTAGAACTGGCATAGATGTCTTCATTTCAATCTTCATTCAAGAAAGAACAGATTCATCCTTTTATTTTCTCCAGAGCAAATTGCATATATGTATCCATTATGGTATTTATCACATTGTATGCTAATTTTGTGAGACTCTAAACCTGTTTCCCCAGATTATATGTCAGAGTTACAAAAGCAAGTAGGTTACCTATGATAGATCTCATGCCACCAAGAAAGACCTGCTAGTCTGTGATCACAGAACTTTTCATAAATATCTCAATGAATCCTTACAACAATATATTGAAATGCACACTGTTCTATCAATATTGTACCTGGGGAAACTCAGTTGCAGAGGATTTTAACACTGGTGTTAGATTACATAGTTACAAATTTTACTAGCCTGATCATTGCCTCCCCATTGCAGTAATAATTTTGCAATAACTTGGGGAGGGGAACTAAAATAAGTGTGTTATTAATTACTTCAACCTGTAGAATGCAGACATTGAATGGCATCTGAAAAAATGGCATTCCTCTAGTTCTGTAACCATGTATACTTTCAAGAGGATATCTAGGCATGACTTCAGTACCTTGTTCTAGAATATGCAGAATAAAAACTTTAATGTAAGACATTTAAAACCAGGGAATGGGCCTGATGCAGTGGCACACACCTATAATCCCAGAGGCTCCAGAGGCTGAGTCAGGAGGATTGCAAGTTCAAAGCCAGCCTTAGCAAAAGTAAGGTGCTAAGCAACTCAGTGAGACCCTGTCTCTAAATAAAATATAAAAAATAGGGCTGGAGATATGGCTCAGTGGTCAAGTGCCCCTGAGTTCAATCCCTGGTATCCCCCCATAAAAATGAAAACTAAAACTAAAAATAATAAATAATTAAAACCAGAGAATGCTCTGAAAATAAGACCAGAAGTAGGAAATAAAAAGTATCTGTTTGATAAAAAAAATATGGAAAGTTCCTCTAAGCAGAAGGCCCAGAAGATACACACTATTCTAAATTTGGTTCTATTGTTTAACTTTTTTTTTGCTCTTATCATTTAATTATTGACTTGGATGCTCTACAATTAAATCTCATGATCTTGAAAAAAATAGCAACTTGATATCAGAACAAAAGAAAATCAAATTGCTTTGACAGAGTCCTAACCCTGACCATAGACCAAAAACCTTCCTTCCCACAAAAGTGAATGGCAGACATGACCCACCTCCTTCCTGATTTCCTATTTGTCTTCACAGTACAGTAACCTCTGTGCAGGACCTTTCTTGTTTCTGATGTGGTGCAGCCTAAATCAAGCGAATTGGTATATACTGAGCAACTAAGACAATTTGGATCAAATGATTTATTTGTTCAGTTACTTGTGAACAATCTACCAGGAGTTATTTAATTCTAAGTATCCTCCTGGGGAAATTTTTTATTTAATTAAAAAAAACAACACATCATTGAAGACATCCACTTGTGGTGACTTAGTATTAAATTTAAAAAGTAAGACGGTGATAATCATCATTTCCTTAGAGACAGCAATGAAGAAATGTATGCCAAATACTGATTATTTAAAGAAAGAGGTCCCAGCTACTTCTCTTGCCCAAATATGAATATTTTGTTTCACATAGGTAATTTTTTTGTAAAGCAAATCTTACTGGGGAAATACCACGGTATGTTTTTTTTTTTTTTTTAATTTAATTCCAGTTTCCTTCCTCAGTGTTGTTTTGGGACCTTTTACTTTGATCTTGGCAGGTGATCTGATTTATTCTTTTAGATCCACAGTGAGATTTTTCTTTTTTTTCTTTCTTTCTTTCTTTTCCCCCATAAACAACAGATACATCCCTATCTGCCATTTCCTTCCTGATTCCCCAAACCCCAAGTCCCTCCAAACTCCATCCTTACCATCCCCCACATCTCTTGGCTCTAACAGCTCTCACATATAGTATATATTATTTTCCTTTGTAGACTACATGTGAAAAACATAAGGTAATAGGTGTGTCCCCCATTTACAGAGAGTTGAAATAATTTACCAGAGACTGAAGACCTTTGAAGTAGAAAATAAGTATCAAAGATTCTACTAAAATCTAAGTTTTCTAACTAAACCCTAATTTAACTCCTTAAACTTCTTTGGCTCAGTATGAGTAAGGAAGATTGTCACCACAGCTAGCAATATAAAGGGGAACAACATATTTTTTATTTTCCACAATGTACCAGGAATCAGGAAAAGTAAATACTTTCCCAAACAGCATTAAATTATAAAAGAAACATTGCTGCTAAGAGGAGCAAAAAATACATAAATTTTAAACATATATTTAACATTGACTCTATGCATAAGAAGCAGCTTTTATCCAGTACAAAATAATGGCCCTGAATATTTCCTGAGAAATATGCTACCTTCTGAAAACATACAGTGTTACTCTGAATTAATAAGACAGTCCTTCTACTTGAAAGAGGACTGGATCTAGGAAGATGTGACATTTGAAGAAGTGGCACACACTAGCATTAATTGAATGAGGCTTAGCTTGATCTTTGTAATGGAAAATATAGTGTCTGATTACCTCTTCCAGGTTAAGTCTAAGGCTGGGCACAAAATCCTATAAAAAAGATGCACAATGGATTCAAAGAATTTAGTATGATTGGTCTGAGAATATATGCCTTAGACTTTTTATTTATGCCATATCTTATGCTATTTGTACATTGAAATCCTCTATTACCTAAGAAATCTACAGAAGACCCAAATACTAGCATCAATAAAAATCAGAATATTGATAAGATGTTGATAAATGTTGAACATGCATAAAGGGTAAAATGGGCTCATTTTACTATTTGCTCTGGTTTAGTGTATGCTTAGGATTTTCCATAATTTAAAAAAAATTTTTAACAGTATGAAAAATAAATGATCACCAGACTCCAAATAAATGCTCTCCAAATTGCATTTGCTTTAATTTTCAAACTTATTATTTAAAATTTATTTTAGTAAAAGGAGATAGACATAAAAACCAATGAAGTTGTCAAAAAAGTGATTGAGGAAACTCTTCAGATACATGAGTATAGAACAATAGAGTTCCTGGCTTATATGCTGTTATTGATCTTCATGGAGAAATTGCTACTTAAGGTAAAATTTATAGAACAAAATCTCTGCATGGGTTGTTAGGATGTGGCTGAAATTTCATACAGAGTTCATTCCTAAATTGTTTCAGCAATGGCTGTTGTCCTCAATAATATGGTAGGAAATCAAGATGGGAGTTCCAAAAAATTGTCCACCAGAGCAGTTAATTATGTTCATTTTTTTGTCTCCCAGAGCTAAAGTTTATTTTTTAAAATATCCCCATGACTGCCAGCAACTGTTAAGACAAAAAAAAAAAGATATGAACTTGTAGATAAAAACCAAGGCGTCAACCCAGTATTTATCTCCAGATTTGCTGATTTCTGTTTCACAGTACCACAATAATGTGCCACAGAAGAACTTGTTCTCTGATTGCAAGTGAGTCTCAAACTCTGAGAGTTTTTCTTTTCTTTCTTTCTTTTTTCCCCTCCTTGTCTGTTTCTCTTCAGTAAACAGAATTAATGATGTCTGGCTCTGCATATTTCAAAGCTAGTTGAAATAACAATAAGTTGCAGGAAAATGGGATTATGCTGAGGATTAAGTATGATTGTTTATGAGAATAATAAGCATCCAACATATCCCAAGCATTTTACAGGAATTGCCTCTGATCTCTCCAATGATCCTTTAGATTGGTATCTGCAAACTCCATTTCATAGATGAAAAGCCAGGTTCAGTGGGTTGCCCAGGGTTGTACAGCTAATAATTACCCTACCTAAAATGAAATGTCTATCTTTGTTCCTCTGACTCTTTCCACCCTACCACAATGATGCTCATGAAACAATAAGGAAATTACCAGAGTACAAGTGCATTCTATTGTCTACAAATTTCTTTACTACAGGATTTGAAAAAAAAATGACAGAAAATTGCTCATCAGAGGTAAAACAGAAACAGAAGCATGCATTCTTAGATCCCAGCTCCCCCACTTCCATTTTTCCCCTTAATGATTCATAACTGTACAAAGTACTGAAAGAATTTTTGCTTCTTGAATAAACAACCAGGAGGGAAACAATCCCCAGACCATTTATTATCCCTATTTATACAATGTGTAATGCCAATTAAGTTCCCCCCAAACAATCACAAAGGTAGCTATTTAGTTATAATTTGGTTGAATTGTTAACAGACTTCTTTTGTGTCATTTGTTTCATAAATAGAGAGACTGTCTCCACAGTGAAACCATGTGGCAACCTGGCATTAAGGCTGCAGTTCATTAGAAACTGAGAGGCAGGGGAACTCAGGCGCATTTGAAATTCTACATTTGAATTTTTATTACTTATGCTGACAATTTCTTTAAACACCGAGTCATAAATCAGTAGGTAGTGCTAGGGAGACACCTGCTGGAATAACTGGCTGGATTTTGCTACCATATTTTCACACGATAGAAATTCACTAAAAATCGATTCAGTTATGAATTTGTCAACTTCGGGATCCTTTGTCACGAATATATATCTTCCCCAGAAACTTTCACACAAGACTTGGTAATGACAATGAGCGTTACGACAAGGAAAACAGAAGCCTGAAATGGGAAAAGAAGCTTCAGTGACATTAATATGATTGCAATGCAAAAATATAAGAGTTAACAGAGAAGTTCCAATGACATGAGTCAGAGTTTTAAAATCAGGTTATCTGTTGCTTCACGGTTGCTTTAATTTATCAAAAACATTCAGCCTAAAAATTACTTTACCCAGATACTATGCATAAATGGAAACTTATTTAAATGAGAACATCATCATTAATGTTATTTGTGTGTGTGTTTATGTGTGTGTATGTGTGTGTGTGTGTGTGTGTGTGTGTGTGTGTTTTAACTTGATAGTATCAAAGGAAAAACTGGAGGTCTAATTTGAGAACAAGTGATAGATTTTTTTTTCCTTTTCTCAGTTGTCTATATCAATCTCTTGTTAAACTTATTCCCTATCATTCTCAGTGCTGTTAAATCATAAATTTTTAACAATAAGATGATTAGTATAATATTCCTTCCAGGCTTTGCTGTTCAAAAGTCTGGACTAAATATAGCTACTGATTTCCCTGTCTTTTGTATACTGTATGTTTCATGAACATGAAAGCAAAGTTCTTTGATGATGTTTTTATGTTGCCGAAGGGCCCCCATTCTAAATATACTCAGTGTGTAGCAAGGAAAATAGAAAAGAAATGAAAGATTGATCTGAATGTGTTCTAACTCCAAAACAGAGCCTGAAGTTATTTTGATTCCCTATTATCAGTTTGCTTTCGTATTATTTTCTTCATTCTCTAAAGAAGAGCATGGCTAACAATTCCCTTTAATTGAGGGTTCCACTTAATCGCGCCTGAGGCTGTATTTATAAGCAAGTGTTTTCATGATGGTAAGATCCTTGGTAATATGGCTGCACAAGGATTGTTCTATAATTCCTTTGTTTTGCTGATACTATTGGATAAGTACTTTACCAATTGCAGTTGCTCTGTTTCCAAACATTCCCTTTGACTTGCAATGACAAATCTTCACTTAAAGCCTTTTAGAGTGTATCAAGCCATTTGCCTTAACCTATGTGATCCCTGGCAACAACCTTGAGATGTAGGTTCTTCCTGTCTTCACTCTACAGTGAGGAAATGAAGTTTCACAGGTGAAATGTTGCTTTTCTTATCCCAGTGAAGGACTAAGGAGAGATGTCAGTTCCTGCTGAGGCCCTACTGGATCCCACTGAGATATCCAATTTCTTAAAAAGAATAAAATGCTTTTCTATATATTCATTTTAAATTTTACATCTCATTATATTTTAATTTCTTGTTTCTATTTGTCCCCGAAGTTTATAATCTTCTCCAATCACAAAAGCTTTTTTTAAAATGTTCTCAGTAGTGGGCACAAAATGTGATATTCCTAGCAGATGTTAACTGAATAAATCCTCATTGAAGAAATATTTTTCCCCTTAATGGACAAATGCAATATTATCTTTATTTTATATTTCATGGATTCTAGTATTTTTGGAATGAGAAATAAAAGGAAATCATGTTTACTAAGATCCTACTATATGCCAGATCATATGAAAGTCCTTCAAATTCAAGCTTTGGAAGCATATAATAATACACCTACTTCAGAGATGAAGAAATGGAAAAATCTAAGGGGCTACATAAATTGCTCAAAGTTACCCAAAACATCATATTTTTTCTCTCAACCTTTTCCTCATTTCCTTTGATAATCTCACCCATTTTCTTTTTTGTTGTTGTTTTTTTTGTTTGTTTTTTTATTGGTTGTTCAAAACATTACAAAGCTCTTGACATATCATATTTCATACATTAGATTCAAGTGGGTTATGAACTCCCATTTTTATCCCAAATACAGATTGCAGAATCACGTCGGTTACACATCCACATTTTTACATAATGCCATATTAGTAACTGTTGTATTCTGCTACCTTTCCTATCCTCTACTATCCCCTCTCCCCTCCCCTCCCATCTTCTCTCTCTACCCCATCTACTGTAATTCATTTCCCTCCTTGTTTATTATCCCATTCCCCTCACAACCTCTTATATGTAATTTTGTATAGCAATGAGGGTCTCCCTCAATTTCCATGCAATTTCCCTTTTCTCTCCCTTTCCCTCCCACCTCATGTCTGCCCTAATATACAGAGTATAAAAAGAACTCAAAAAATTAGACAATAAGACAACAAATAACCCAATCAACAAATGGGCCAAAGACCTGAACAGACACTTCTCAGAGGAGGACATACAATCAATCAACAAGTACATGAAAAAATGCTCACCATCTCTAGCAGTCAGAGAAATGTAAATCAAAACCACCCTAAGATACCATCACACTCCAGTAAGATTGGCAGCCATTATGAAGTCAAACAACAACAAGTGCTGGCGAGGATGTGGGGAAAAGGGTACTCTTGTACATTGCTGGTGGGACTGCAAACTGGTGTGGCCAATTTGGAAAGCAGTATGGAGATTCCTGGGAAAGCTGGGAATGGAACCACCATTTAACCCAGCTATTGCCCTTCTCGGACTATTCCCTGAAGACCTTAAAAGAGCGTACTACAGGGATACTGCCACATAGATGTTCATAGCAGCACAATTCACAATAGCTAGACTGTGGAACCAACCCAGATGCCCTTCAATAGATGAATGGATAAAAAAATGTGGCATTTATACACCATGGAGTATTACGCAGCACTAAAAAATGACAAAATCATGGAATTTGCAGGGAAATGGATGGCACTAGAGCAGATTATGCTTAGTGAAGCTAGCCAATCCCTAAAAACAAATACCAAATGTCTTCTTTGATATAATGAGAACAATTAGGAACAGAGCAGGGAGGAAGAGCAGGAAGAAAAGATTAACATCTCACCCATTTTCATAATCTCAACTATCAATCACCTCTAAGCAAGGGTTGACCAAATTCACTTTGATAATTCCTCACTATCTCACACTCCCAAATTGCACTTGTAATAGTCTTGGATCTTCTAAAAAAAATAGTAATAGAATATCTGTTTGAATAAATACCTCTAGATACCAGACACTGTACCAGGTGCTGGATATGCACAGAGAGCCAAACAACCCTTTTCTGTCTTCGTGAACTCTCAAGCTAATAGATGAATGAAGTATTGCATGTTTTCATGAACTCAATGAACAAATGGGGGCCATCTCAGGGTAATCCAAGGAGGGTCCTTGAAGAGATAACACTGGAGACCTGAATAATGTCAAAGACTGAAGCATGCAAAGAGTGAGGATGAAGTGCTCCATAGAAAAGGAGGAGCACGTCTGCAGGCCCTCAGGCAGGAGGACAGCTGCAGGATTGAAGAACTACTATTCTGCTAGGTACCTGGACACAGTTGGGAGCTTCTAAAGGGTTTCAAAGAGGGCATTTCAATAATCCATTTTATGATTTTAAACACTATTCTGACACTGTGTGGAACATAAGAACTGGGCGAGAGTGGAAGTAGTGGAAATCATGAAGTCACTATTTCACTGTCCAAACACAGGATTAGTGTGCTTGGGACCAATGGGGCTGGATGTACAGAAGGAGAAAGGTAGAAATAAAATGCATGTTCAATGC
This sequence comes from Spermophilus citellus, assembly GCF_964194105.1. Classification (NCBI taxonomy): domain Eukaryota; kingdom Metazoa; phylum Chordata; class Mammalia; order Rodentia; family Sciuridae; genus Spermophilus; species Spermophilus citellus. The sequence continues at coordinate 45,755,026 of NC_138199.1, read as the reverse complement.
AGGGAAAACAAGTTGATGAGCAGAAGAAAAAATGCACACTAGGCTTCTAGTTTGTGCAGCTGATGTGATGCTGCAAAACCATTCCTCAGAACCTTTCTGAGAACACTTTGGTAAGAAAGTGTTACATCTGAGCAATAACAGACATATTGGTAAAACAGGAAAAATCAAGCCTAGGGGAAAATCAAGAGGAAGGTTTGGGCCATGATAGATTTATGGTCCTACGAGGAATTTAAGACAGATCACATGCTTTTTTTCACGTGTGCTAACTTTGTTTGCCTATGTCTTGAAACATTCCTCATTGATTGTAACTAGGCTTCAAATTCCTAATTCTTTTAAAAGAAAAGAATGGTGCAACAATTTGCATAATTTCTCTGAACCCTAAATATCTACAAATTGTATTTGTGTTTCTGTCTTGTTGCTTGTCTCATCCCACTATGAATCTATAGGATCTTTAAAGTCTTTCTTTCCACAGCAGTAGTGAAGTGCCAGTAAATATTTGTTAAATACAATTAATTAACTACATATTTCATAAGAGAATATGCTAATGATTTGTTTCTCTTAATAAGGAACTATGTATTTTACTAATAAAAGGAAATATATGGTTTCATGAGGGTAATTGATAACTATGTTTGGGATTTTACTGGAATGTCTCCAAAACTATGCAATTCTCTCAATTCCCACATCTGCTTTAATAAAGCCAATCTCTCTTGGATGTATTCCATACATTAAAAGAGGGGTCAGCAAACTATAGCCCAGGCTGCAGGCCAAATTCAGCCCACTCTGGGGCCAAGTCTGTCCATATCCATTCATTGTTGTATTTGTGCTAAAATGGTAAATTTGAATATTTGCAACAGGGATTGCAGGAACAAAGTCAAAAGAATCCATAATCTGGACCTGGAAAGAAGATTTATTTTGACTCTTGTGCTAGTGAAATGCTTTGAAAACCTTTGTCCAAGTTCTTTCTGGGAAGAGTCTGGTAAGAATATCCCTAACTAGTATTAGATATATTGAAGCTTGACCATTGGCAGGTGTAAACTGAGATCAGAGCTGAACAACATGGAGAGGGAATGGAATTCAGATCAAGAACTAGTAGTTCAGGAACTGAGAATCGATAAGAGGATCCTACACAGAGTTGCTCCAATCAATACAGATGAGTGAAGTCAGTCAGTTTATCTTAGGTCTCCTACTTCTCTATCCAACTATCCTCAACCCTAGGGCCATCTCCCCAGCTCTCTTCCCTCAACTCATTTTAAACGATGGTATGCATATTCTGAAAGGTTCAGATCAATTCCTATATACCAGGTGACACATTTTTAATTTATCCACTAAGAAAACTAGATATGATAACTCACAATTGGGTTCCTAGACTATGGTGTTCATGGAACTAACCACATAAAGCTTACTTATTCCCCCATGGTATTACAAACTCTTCGAAGGAAGATACTGGTCTCTAGCTATGAGGTAGTTTAACTGAAATTAATTCATATTGGGACATAAATTTTCTAAAAATCTATTGACAAGAAATTATGATCTGTGTACTTTGAGAGTTGAATATACAGACACACATTGGCCAGAACATAAATGACAGTAGAACTCAGACCCATGACTTCTGCAACAACTAATCCAAGAACAGTCCTTAATTTTAAATAGCCTCTTTGTTTTCATTTGGGTTGTTTTTCCTTCATTTCCGTAACAGCTTCTAGGTTTTTCTTCAAAACTGGAGAGCTAAATCACTGTAGGTCAAGCTTCAACAAGACCACTTTAGGTAATGGAGACCACCAGACTTCCTAGTATTGAGTCAAAGTAGAAATTTCAAGCTTAGGCTGCACAGACCCTAGTTTTAAAATAATGTACCTTAAAGATCAGCAGAGGACTTTCACTGAGAAGCCACAATTCACATTTTTTTTTTTGCACCAAAGCAAAGTACAGACCAAAACAATGGTTTAGATGGATTCCTAGACTCTGTCTAGTTTTAGCACATTTGCTTCTTTGTCACCTGCTATGGGCTTAGACTTCATTATTGCCTGAGAACATCCTTTCTGGCATGCACAGCCATGTTCGGATTCCTCAGACCTTGCACTTTGGGTCCGTGTCTGACAGTGCCCCAAATTCAGCCTTGTCTCATGCTGCAGATGAGACCTTAGTGCTTCTCTCACGACCTTCATAGCTCACCTGGGCTCACACCCCCATGTGGAACATGCCTCCTCCACAGTGTCAGGATGATGGATCTTTGTGATCTTTCTGTACTATGAGAACTAAGGCAGGATGAAAACTAGTAAGGATTGAGTTATCGAGACCCGACCAGGAATAAACACCCTGAATCACAGAATCAAATTTGGAGAGACAGCAAACAGCAGAATTCAAATGACCAGGAAAACATAAATGAAGCTGCTCTGTACCCATAAAACAGAATGAGCCGCTGGTCTGTTTGGATTCTTTTTTGCCTCTGTTTCATGCAAGTAGCATCCTCACCCAGCAATCCAACAGCCTGTGAGAAAAAAGGTCTCATAACCAACTACTATAAGATAGACCCATTAAAATACATGCAATGAGCTAAAAAAAACCTGTGAAATATAAACTGAGGTTCTATGTAAGACAAAGAGAACATCAAAACTTTTGTTTACTTGCAACATATCTCATGGTGGGATCATCCGTACTGTAATGTTGGAGATCTGTATATCTTAACTCCATCAACCATTTTAATCCTGTTTTATCTGTGCACAAAGAACAATGAGCCTACTGAGTTGAGCAGCAGAATCAAAAGAAAAAAAATTTATCTGGACCCTAACAGTTATACAGGTACAAACATCTGAAAATAAATAACAGGTAAAGAATGCCAATATTCTTATTTTCTACATCTTCATTACTTAGGTTTATATTATGTTGAACAGTGTATATTTGTGAAAGAATGGGTGGTTCATGATTTCATGGGGACAGGTTTAAGCTCTTTAACCTTGGACAATTGAAACATATCAAGATAATATCAAAATACAGATACCATATTCAAAGGGATGCTTCCAAATAGTACTTTCTCTATTGATATGTAGTTTCTAAATTTAGCCAGAGACAATTATAATAAGCAAATGACACATTCTATCACCTTTAGGAGCCATAAGTCTGAAAGTATTTAGGGCAAGATACAAATTGTAAATAATTCAAATTCATATGTTCCCACGAGTGGAAGAATTGAATGTCTCAGAAAGGAAAAGATGGTGCAATGTGTGTGTTGATATATAAACCAGGTACTCAGAATAAGTTATCCAAAGTGAACCAGTAGGTTGAGAAGGCTTGAAGCCAGACCAACTGAATACAGGGACATTAAAGAGAATACACACACACAAAAAATGTTCAATTAATTCCAATAGATTTGGATTATGCTAAGACAGGGTCATGTGCCTTCTGTGGTGGGTAGGATGAGACTAGATCAGTATGAGACTTTTCTCACCATACAGCTTCTCCACCACCACTCTTGAAAAAATGCCTAAAGTGTTACACTCCATAATAAGTCATTTGTACCTTCGGGCATATTCTACTAAATATGCACACATTGTTGAAAACCCATCAACTAGTAATACTATTCTGAGGCATGATCATAAAAAGATAAGTAGAAATTTAAGAACAAAACAAAATTCAACAAAACACTTGATGATAAAATAAGTTAATTAGATTTTTAAAATAATAACGAAAATCAAGAACAATAAAAATATTCATGGATATGAAAATTAGTTTTAAAATGATTTATGCTCACATGATGAACTCTTATGAAGCCATTAAAGTTCTTCTTGAAGAACATTTAATCACAAGATAAAATTCTCTGTAATACTCTTAAAAGAAAAAGCAATATTCAAAACTAATATGCAGGGTGATCAGTGTGTGAGACATAGTTCATATCCTAGTATCTACAGTAAAAGAGCTCAAAGCAATGACATAAAAAAATTATTATCTTGATGTAGAGGAATTACAGATAATTTTATTTTCTTTATTAGTTTATGTATTTTCCAATTTTTATAATGAGAATGTATTACTTTCATTATTTTAGAAGAATAATAATTATAATTAAATAATTATGAGAATATATATCCAGACACTCCAGGGAGAGATCACACCTATAGCTATTATTAGTTAACACATTAGAGAAGATTATGATTATTAGCTAAACATGGGAACAGAGAGGATGGCAAAGAGAAAGAAAGAAGGGGAAATGTGCAGAGTCGATTCAGTTCAAAAATAACAACCCCTTACCAGATTATAATGCTTTGGCATTACAATGGGCTTTCCCATACTTTATTCCACAATGACCCTTTCAACTACTTAACCCACAAACACAGCCACAGGAAAATGCCAGCAGCCATTTCAAATGCCTAGAAGAACATGTCTACTCTATTGCCTCAAAAAATGGGCTTTGTATGCCCAGGGAATTAATCCTTATTTTTGGTGCAAAGGATTTGGAGCAAACACAATAATTATTAAGACAACAAATGACCACATATTATTCCTCTACACTCTGCTCTCTCTAGTGTATGAATGTCCTCCTGGCTCCCTGTGCAGAGACCAAACCTGTCTCTGGTCTTGTGACTGGCTGTAGCTAACCCTTTCCTTTTGCTTCCAAAGTCCTTTCCATAGCCAAATTCACAGCCCCCCACCTCCACCTCTTGCTTGCCCTTGATTGAATCTGTAATCCCTCTACATCAAGATAATCATTTTTCATTCCATGCTTGGACTCACCAATGAAGCCTCTGCTCCAGGTTGAAGGAGTGCTTTTCAATTCTGAGGATGCTATTAAACTGTTAGAATGAAACAGGTCAGAAAAGTCAAGATCTGGGAGTGTGGCTTAATCTATCACCTCATCAGCAGAGTACCAGCTTCTGATTTCCTTCCCTTGGCTATATGCTAGAGACCTGGTCCAGGGCCAAGGTCAGCTGTGCATCAATTACCATAGAGAGCAAGACCTCAGAGGGAGCTAGATGATCTAGCAAGCCCTTTGCTGGGACCTGTTCACTTTATGTGTATCTTAATGCTATATAGCAATTCTTTTTCATTGAAAATAACGCACCTCTTCTATTTTAAATAACAGGTGATTGGGGCAACTACTTTTGCTTTTAGGGAGAAAAAAATATATATATGAAGAAGAAAAAGCAATTCTTCTAGGAAACTCCCATGAATAAGTAAAAGCCATGACAGGTGGCATACTTTGTTTCAAAGGTTAAGGAATCAGGGACAAGAGTGATTAAATAACTTGCCCTAATCCTTACAACTTGAAGAGATATAACTACTACTTGAATGTACCTGATTTGATTCCAAATTTCAGGTTTAGCAAAACTGTTGTATTTATTTTATAACGTGCCCACTGTTGTTGAACAAGATTATGTGTACCTGTGTTAGAAGAGTGGATATATGGGGTAAACAGGACACTTTTTTTCATAATGGTTATGTGCTCTTACATGAATTCACAATCACTGTAACTCCACATCATGTCCAACCACAAAAATTGGACATTATATACTCCATGTATGAATTATATGCCAAGATACATTCTATTATCATATATAACCAAAAAGAACAAATAAAACAGAAGATGTGAATTTGGTGTCAACATACCTTATATACAAACAGAGATATGATAAATTGTGGCATAAAGGTTATTAAGAATTGTATAAAATAGACACTATTATTGCTGTATGTATATATGTGTCTGTATGACCAATGTGATTCTGCAACCTGTACACTCAGAAAAATGAGAAATTATACCCCATTTGATTCAAATGTATGATATGTCAAGATCATTGTACTGTCATGTGTAACTAATTAAAACAAATTTAAAAAATTGTAATGCAAAAAAAAAATCAACGAGAGCTCATGTATAATGGCATAATTTGGCATAAACATACTTTATATACAGAGTTATGAAAAATTGTGCCATGAATGGATAATTATGAATGTAATGCATTCCACTATTGTCATGTGTGAAAGAAATTTTAAAAAAGTGAAAAAAGGTCATGCACATAAAAAATTGCATGCATAAAACACAACAGACATCATTTTCTATGATCTGAATAACTGTGTCCATCCCAAATTTATGTTGAAACTTAATCACTAATGTGATGGTATTGAGAGATGGAACCATGCGGAAGTTGGTTAAGTCATAAAGGCAGAGCTCTTGTGAAGGGAAGTAGGACCCTTATAAAAGTAACCCCAGAAAACTGAACTGGCCCTATCACCATGTAAAAAACCAGCAATAAGTAGCTATCAATGATCCAGGAAACAGGTCCTCACTGGACAGTAAATATGCCAGGGTCTTGATCTTGGATTTTATAGCCTCAGGCTCCAGAACTATGGAAAATAAATTTATATTGTTTATAAGTCACAGAGTTTTATGATATTTGGTTATAGCAGCCTAAGGAGACTGAGGTATAATTATTACAGCAAGACAAAATAAAGCATGCAAATATTACATTTTTGTAATGCAACAGACAAATCTAACCTGTTAAGATGGAGGGTGTTATAGAGGATGTATCACACACTATAAGAAACTGACCAACACTACAAATAGAACTTCATCATTTTCATGTCACACTGTCTTCCCTGTATAGTTTGTATTGATGGATTATCACTTCAAGCTTGCTTTTGCCATCAATTTCAGAACACCCCTCCCACTGTCTTTCTATGGCACTGGCCTGAGGAAACCTGTGTCTGAGTCATTCATAGTTACTGTTTATTCTTTGAATAGGAGGTCTAGACATCCTGCAGGTGAGAGTGACATAGTCTGCCAAATTAGGACCAGTAGTGAGTCTTGGTCTCTGAATTCAATTAGTCTCTTGATGCTACCAGACAAAACCTCTGATTCCTAATTCATCACTTGCTCTTCTCTGTGGTACCAACTACATCTAAGCCTATGCAACCTTCCCAAATCTTTCAACTCGCCACCGTCTCTCTCAGTCTTGGTTGATCATCTCTTCTATACATTTACTTGACAAACAAAAAGTCATCGGACTCCCTCGACTTCCTTCCACCTATATTAGTCTTCATCTGGACTTTTGACAGGAGCCCCAAGGCTGCAGGAAACAAACCTTTTGTTTGTTACTTAAAAGCTCTTTCCTCTTACCCAGATATTATCACCTCCTCTCTCCAGTGAATCACATGTTCTCTCTTCACCTTCTCACTATTTCTAATAGTAGTTTCATGGAAATATGATTCATATATCACACAAATAAACCTGTTTAAGTTTGTTACTTTTTAGTATATTCAGAGTTATACAATGATCACTACAACAAATTTTAGAAAAATTTCACTCCCGACCTTCCCCTAAAAATACCCATTAGCAGTTATACTCATGACCCCAACCGCCTCTTCATCCCCAGGCCTACATAACCATTAGTCTACTCTCAGCCTCTATAGATTTTTTCCTGATTGAGACATTTCATACAATGGAATCAAGCAGTCTGTGGAGGCCTCCCTCTATTGATTTCATCTATACTCCTCTTGTGTCTTTGGTATCTGTTCTTTTCCTTCAATGTTTTGCATACTCAGATCCTGTCCACCTTTAAAGCCAAACACAGAAAATGCCATTGTGCATCAGCATCATCATATTGCACGCCAACGTCTGTACTGTTGCCTTCCCAGCCAACCTTTTGAAAAGGATCGTTTCTGCCTTTTCACATTCTCACTCCCCACTTACTCCTAAGACCATTTCCAATTTCCCTACTGAGGTCATTAACAACCTCCTTTTTGTTAAATTTAATAGATGACGAACACCAGCTTATCAACTCTCAGATTAAATATAACTTCCTCTATGAAGTCTTTCTTAATCCTTTACATCTAGATAAGCGTTTCTCCACTTTGGCACTAGTAACATTTTGAAATAGATAATCCTTTGATTGAGGGGAGGCTGTCCCTTGGCTTCTCCCAACAGATTCCAATAGGACTTCTTCCCTTCAGTCTCCATGTATTGTCCAATGTCAGGGGAGATAAGACCATCCCAGTTTGAGAAATATTGGTCTGGGTGATGTGTTTTTCTCCATGCTCTTGTGCTCTGCTAGATTTCAGAGGTTGGCGTAATAATTAGTCAATACATATTCATTCATTCATAATTGTTGAAATATAAATACAGTGCTTTTTTGTCTTCTGGGATCTTAATAAACAATAAGACTATCCTTAGGAACTTTTTTTTTCTCTACAGGTTGTTAGATTTGGGGTGTGTGTGTGTGTGTGTGTGTGTGTGTGTGTTTGCTTTTGCTATGATTGTACCTTGCTAGGAAATTTGCTTAGGATCAGAACTAGAAATCATGACATTCAAGTCAAGGTTACAAGTAGAAAGAAGAAAGTCAGAAAACCAACTGAAAAACTCAATATTGCATACAGCCTTGTTATTCTTCATTGTATTCTCTGTTCAGCATTTTAATCATAATCATGTTTATTCCACTCTTTTACATTGTTAGGCTTCACAACACCCCAGAAACCATTGTTTTGGTCCTGTTTCTAGATTCTGTCAATCATTTTTGAATTCTCTTTTTCACCAAGTTCCTTCTAGTATTGACTATGTATCTCTCAGAGGGAAACAGTTCATGGTAGTCACTAGCATCATGAATTTTAGAACTGGCTAATTGAACCACATTTTTACAGATGAGGAAATTATCCTCGGGAATATAAAGTGACATGATAAATTTTCAGTAACAATCTCTGAAAAACAAAACTGGAATGAATGTTTCATGATTTTTCAATAAGTCAGAGTAGATCATGCTAAATAGGTCTTCTTTCCTTGTTTCCTGAACCTCATGTGCATGCATGATCTCATTTCATCTTCATAAGAGTGCTATGGTCTTATTTACAACTTTACAAATGAAGCAATGTTAAGTTGTCTGGCAGATCAGGTTCCACCTGATTCCAAAAAAGCCCACACTCTCCCAATCCTCCAGACCACCTTGCTAGACACCAGTGAAGGTCTTTTTTTTTTTCTTTTTTTTTTTTTATCAGTTCCACCACATCTAGCACAATTTGTAGCATGTTGTAGGCAGTCCACATCCAGTAAAGGATTTATGTTATTCTAAAAAGGATCTCAGGTTTCTCTTTTGGAGATAAATTGGAAACAGTGATCAACAGATAAACACAAAACGCAGCTGTGAGATTGAAAAAGAACAAGAGAAGAGGGAGAACAGATTCATGAGTCCTCTGATGCTAAGATGAAGGCTGACACCCTTGAATTTATCTTGGCCATGTGATTCATGATTTTTCAGTGGGCTGGGATGGCTTTACCATGCAGTACTGTGGTCAAATACTGATCCAATGAGTCAGATACAGCCACAGCCCTAGGTATTTTATGAGACCACATGTTTTATTGAATTTGAACATCTGCCTGTGTTTTAATCAGCTTTTTTTGCTGCTGTGACTAAAAGACTCGAGAAGACCAATTTTAGAGGTAAGATTTTTCTGGGTCCGTAATGAGAAGTACGGACCATATCTTTTTTAGTGGAATAGCATATACCTTCTGCAGTCCCTAAATGACCTAGAACTAAAACTGCTCATTGTAAAACAGTCTCAAAGGTCTCCATTCCTTGGGGCTCGAGGTGAGGTGAGTCTGAACATCATGGAGGAAGAGTGAGGAAGAGGGGTAGCAGCTCAGGACAGGATACTAGGAAGCAGAGAGTGAGCTCAGCTCAACAAAGACAAAAGATATACCTCAAAGGCCTGCCTCCAGGCCAAGATCAAAACGGGTGGGTCAGTCTTCATCTTAGCATCAATCAGCCACACTCCACCTGACTACAGTTACCACCCAGTTAATCCCTATCAGGAGTAAATTCATTGATTGGGTAAAGGGTCTTATCACCCAATCATCTCACCTCTAAGTCTTCTTGCATTGTCTCACACACAAACTTTTGAACTTTATGTTATCTAATCCATAACACCCTGCTTACTCTAAAATATAACCCCTAGTGGACAAACCAGAATACTTAGTATAAATCCCCAATTTAAGTCAGGTTTGCTTAAAAATAAATTTTACTTCAATGTATGTATTAACTATTTTTGTAGCATATACCTTGTGCAGTCCCTAAATGACCTAGAACTAAAACTGCTCATTGTAAGTATGTGTTTTCAGATGGAGAGAAATGGCAGGAATCACTGTTTGCATGCATCAGAATTCCATGATCCTTTTGCTGTCCCAGAGACTCACATGGACTTGTCTCCTCCTTTCCTCCCCTGGTGGGGCTCCCACTCTGACTAGTGCCACTATTTCTGACCAGATGCCTTTGCTTTTCATGTGACCATGAGCAAGTAATGTTTTTTTGTATTGTGACAAGAGAAGTTTGGGAATTCTTCTCCCGAGAAGTATGGACAATATCTTTTTTAGTGGAATAGAAGTGAAACAGCAGGTCAGAGGGAAATGTCATCCTCTTGCAAGTCCCTTATATTTTACAGCTCAACAACCTCTTCATAGCCAGTAACCTACTCTCTTCTGGGTTCGAATCTGCATTTGGCTATAGAAGCACCACTGATATTCATCACATTTAAACGTTTAACAACAAGTCAGGCTCAGGTGATAATAAATTATGGAAGTACCAGCCACAAACAACTGGTACAGCCAAGTCAGGCTCACCTGCTGGCTCTCAGCCTGACATGGAAGATGAATAGAAATAGAATCTTGCTGTAGCTTGATGACTTTTCCAAGTAATGAAGCATCAATTACCCAAGGGAGTAACTTATTTCCTATGCAAGTCACCTCACCCTCACCTATCCCCAAATTTATTCTTTCAATGCCATTGAATAATAATGAAATCAATCCACATTCTCATAAAACCCCCCTCCACCATGATCTCCTATCACAGACGATGTGGAACCCTCTGTCTCTGAAAGATGTGATTCCATGGTCTTTCTTCTCTTTCCCTGGAAAATATTACAAATACAGAATGCCAGGGACCAGTCAGAGGCTTGAAGAGACCCAATTAAATGTTCCAGGGGGTGGAATGGCACACAGAGAGTAGAGACTTGTCACACTTGACAAACTCCAGGAGAGGAGATGAAAGGAAAGAGGACTTTTTTTTTTGTCTCTATTTCCAAAGAAAGGTAGGTGAAAAGCCAAGTTGACCCACCTGCCTGTGTTTACCTGGGTGCTGTTTGGGTTGCCTTAAGTGCACAAGTATCTCATTTTAAGAGCAATCACCTAGAAATTTACCAAAGGTTGATCATTGCTTCCAGTCATTTTTACATTTAAATAGAATCATTCTAACTAAACCAGTGAGACCTTCTACAGGCTTCTGAAAGAGGGAGAGGTGAGAATATGTTATGCTTTAACCTTAAATATCTACTATGCACACACAGGTGCACACACATGTGCAGACACACACACATACAGCAGATACCTCTTTGGGTATTAGCAATTGAGAGGTATTATGATATCATGGTGAAGAACATTGGCTAAGGAGTCAGAGATAACTGGATCCGTCTCTTGGCTCTGCCGGTTACTAAGTTGTGACCCTAGATTACTTTCTTGCTCCCTCAAAGCCTGTTTCCTGGGTTGATAAATGGATATTATTAACAAGACCTGCTTCACAGTGCTGTTGTGAGGTTCAGCAGGCTGTGTGTCTAAATGCTGAGAATAGTGAGACTATCTGAGCACTTAAAATGGTAGCTACTATTATTATCCATCACTATCACAATAGCATCATGAGATTAGTATTAGACCCATTTTGCAGAAGAACGAGCAAAGACTCATGGAGGTCACGAAAGTCCCCCAAAAAATCATGGAATAAATAATGTGTCTACTCTCCTTGTGTGCCTAGTGTACTGTAACTAGCTGTGAATCCCAAAGGGGAGCCAAAACATATTTTGTGTACCAACGATGCATTCCCCACACTCAGACACGGAGCCATCAGCTTGAAGGACGATATTCAGATAGATGTGTAAATTCTCAAGGTGAATTTGTGAAATCCACATTACTGCATGGCTACCAATCCTCTTGTTTTTATTCTCTTGCCCACTCTTCCAGAGCTGCCTGACTTTTTTTTTTTTCCTCCCCTTTCAGAACCAACTGGCAAGATGTTCTGGAAACAAGATGTTTCTTAGCAACATTTTGTTTATATAGATGAAAACATAACCTTTACTGCCACCTACTAGAGAAGAGAGATCCTCAGCATTTCAATGATATAAAGTTATTGGAGTTGTTGGTTTCTTTCCTTTCTATATAATTCTATGCTTTTCACTCTTTCAGGAAGGCAGTGTTCTTCACTTTAACAGTAGTTCTTCTTGGGGGCCATGGATAATTTTACGGCATCCCCTCCTGGGGCTCTGCTACTGTGGAGTGTGTAGAAACACAAGGACTTAAAAGTAACTGCATGCATGTCCTGAGGCTTTTCTCTGTCTCTGGGTTTGCAGCAGTCCTTCCCCATTCTGTCTCTCTGGATTACAATCTGTCCAAGTGCTCATTTCTGCAACTTTGATTACTTAGAGTATTTACTCCCTCCAGAGTGAAGTCACTGAACTCAGGAAGCTGTTCCTAAAAGGTGAAGGGGAAAGATCCATGTGTCTTGGAACAGGGGTCTTCTCTCTCTCCCTCCATTATGGGTGTGTCGGCTGTGGTCTGATCCTTCCAAGAGGATGGTTCTTTTACCGCAAATGAGGTTCTTGCTAGTGAGAATGTGTGTGAGGGGAGGAGGTAGCCTCACCTCAGAAGATGTAAGACAGTGTGGCCACAGGAGCATTTGAGGGGATTTGAGGGATTCCAATTTGCAAAAGTTCTCCTTAGGCTTCAGTGTTAATGGGAGTTCTCTATTAAGAGAGGGAGAGACAGAGAGAGAGGTGTGTGGTGGGGGATTCATTTTAAGGTTATGCTAAGGTAATTGTGGGACTGGCAAATCCAAGATCTGTAGAGTAATTACAGAGAACTGATGTTTCAGTTTTGAATTCAACGGCAATCTAAAGGAAAAATTCCTTTTTCAGGGGACCCTGGTCTTTCCTCTGAAGGCCTTCAAATGATCAGATGAGGCCCACCTACACCAAGTAGAGTGATCTGCCTCACTCACAGTCTTCTGACGTGAATACTGTGTCTCACAGCAACATCTAGACTTGTTACACAAAACAACAGGACTCAATAACCTTGCCAAGGTGACACATATTACTAAACATCCTAGCGGTCAGTCAGCCAGGATCCTCTTCCTCTATGGTCATTCAGAAGCAAGCACAACTTCAGAAAACCAAGCACCTGCATGCCGAGATAACTGAGTGATGAAAGTCAGCTGAGGCAACCCTCACCCTGATGTTGTGGAGCATGTTATAAGATTGTGTGGACAACTGCTGCTCTTTCCTTTTCTCCTCCTCCTCCTTATTTTTCTCCTCCCTCTCCTTCTGCAATTGCTTTTGTAATTTTGAAGACAATCTTAGATTCACATATCTTTGTAGAGATGATACTGTGAAAGCCTATGTAACCTGTACGCAGTTCCTCCAAATGTTCACATCTTTATAGTACAACTGAACACCCAAGATATTCACATTAATATGATCAAGATACAGAGCATTTCTATCCCTCACAATGGTCACTCATGTTTTTCTTTTATAATTATACTTTCTTTTCCATCCCTTACCTCTACTTAGCCCTTAGCAGACACTGCTCTGTACTTCATTTGTAATTTTGTCATTTATGGGTGCTGTGTGAATTGAATAATATGTTATATAACTTTTGGGGTTGAAATTTCTCATGCAGCATAATTCTCCAGAGATTAATCTAAGTCATTATTTATATCATTTTTCCTTTTTATTGCTGAATGATATTCCCCAATATAATGGTAGCACAACTTGCTTAACCATTCACCTGTTGAATGTCATCTGGGTTATTTCCAGTTTTCACTATGACAAATAGAATTGATATAAATATGTGCATGTAGTTTCTTTGTGTAAAGATAAGTTTTTATTTCTCTGGGATAAATGACAAGAAGTTCAATTTGGGGGGCATATGATTGTTACATATTTAGATTGCTCAAAGTAATTCATAACATTTGACTTTCCCTTTAGAAAAGTATAGATACCCAGTTTCTCCATATCCTTTACAGCATTTGGTATTATCACTGCCCTTTATGTAAGCCATTCTGCTAGGGAATATACTCATTGTGGTTTTAATTTGCATTGCATTTACAACTAATAATGTTCAACCTCTTCATATGCTTTTTTTCCTATCTTTATACCTTCATTATTGAAACATCACCTCAAATGTTTTTCCCATTTTGTAATTGCATTATATGAATTTTTTTCCTGTTAACTCTTGAGAGTTCTTTATGTACTCTAAATACTAATCCTTCATGGGATATATGATTCATGGATTTTCTCTCCTTATCTGTCATCCTCTTATTATGGTCATTCTCAAAGTAAAGTTTAGGTCAAGATTTTACAGATGTTCTGTTTTTGCCTATGATGCTCAGTGGTTTCATCATCATTTGACTTAAAAAGCCTTCTTATTGTTTTCCATTAGACTACTTTTGTATCTGGCAAAAATCTGTTGGATGTATTTGGCCCTGTTTCTAGCTTCTCTACTCTGTTCCGTTGATCAATGTGTCTGCTTCTCCATCCCCACTGGTCTTGAAACCAGAGTGATTTCCTCTCTCATTTTTATTGTCTTTCAAAATTTCTTAAGCTATGTGAGGTCCCTTGCAATTTTTTTTAGAATAATCTCATCAATATTTACAAAAATCTTTCTGGATTCCAATAGGAATTGCATTAAACCTATACATAAATTTGGAGAGGATTTAAATTTATTAGGCTGAGTTTTCTATTCCATGAACCCTTCAGTGACTCTCTCCACTCATTTACATCTTTGACTTCTCTCATCAGCATTGTATAGATCCTAGCATACAACTTTTGTATCTATTATCTTAGATTTACACCTGTATTTTAAAAAAAATAGAATAAAACTTTATTACTATATTGAGGAGAATTACCTTAATCTTTTTTGTTTGTTTCTCTGCAGCTATATATTCAGTATTTATTAGTTGGATCTTTTGTTGAATTTTTATTTTTTATTTTTTGTAAATCATCTCTTTCCTGTTTAGAAATAACCTCCCAGCAGAACATGTCAAAAATTGCCAGTGTCGCTGATGAAATCAGAGAAACTGCAAATTAACTGAGTTTGGCAAGCTTGGTCCCTTTTCCTTTCTGTCATTTCTCATCAAAAGGTGCCTTCTAGCAGCATTAGTAGGGTTCAAAGTCTTGTAATGTGTAATTTTCTGAACCCAACACTTTTATGCAAAGCCAAGCCTCCAAATCTTTTGAGGCTCCTGATTATGCCCCTTGCACTAACTCAGACAGCATTCTGATGGGAAGTAGGGGTTTAGATGCAGAACTTTTGACATTAAAAGTATACATGACAGTAAAAAATGAGAACCCGAACCTCAGGAATGCTCCTGGAATTAATTTGTTATTCTCAGTGTGAACTATTCAATATGTGATTGGCCTTAGCAGCAGCACAAATATTTCATGGAGACCTAGCAATGTGTATTTAATGGGATTTGTTTCCAAATGAAAGCCGCACACTACAAATCACTTGTTTTCTCTGATTAATTGCAGAATTTTACTGTAGGTTCAGAGGTTCAATGTTCTTCTTGGCACATCCCCTGTTGTTTTTTTTTTTTTTGTATGAAGGAAAAAATGCAATTTGAAAGACTGAGGGTAGATGTGGTTTGATGGGTACAGTCCCAAACAGGAGAACTTGCAAAACTGGTGCAAGATATATCAACCTCCTAAGTCTTGGTTTTCTAGACTTTAAGTTCAAAGGTACACTGAGTACACTGAATCATTGAAACGGATCTGTAAAACTTTCAAGTATTATAGGAGGATTGATGTTATTTATGTATATGTATATTTATGTATTCTTTATTTATGTATAACTCCAAGTGACCACCTTGGATCATTCAGGACTTTCCTGATTTTAGCAATGAAAGTCTCATGTCCCAAGAAACTCCTTGCCTATTTTAAAAACTGAATTCCCCCATGTTCAAAGGAACTCCATCTATCCTGGGAACACCAGAATTGTCGGTCACCCTACCTCCAGCTGTCTCTGTTGTTACTAACTTTGAGATTTATGTGAAACCTCTCTCTTATCTAAATCTGTGTCTTCATCATGAGCCCTCTCTCTCCCCCACCCTTCCAAGGTCATTGAAGGAAATAGGTACAATAGTGTAAATGGAATAGTTTGTGAACAGTAGAATCCATACAAATCTATGTGTATGTACAATTATAATCCAAGCCTGCCCCACACTGAAATGTATTTGTCCCATGCTTAACTAGATGGGTCTCCCTGGCAAAGAAATAGTCATAAAATGATGAAAAGCTTTGCCCAATAGCTCCTTTCTTTCCAACCAGAACAATATTTCCTGCCATACTCTAGAGAACCCATTAGCTAAGCACAAAGTATCATCTACCCCCAAATTACTGCTGAATGCTATTTACCCTCTAATCCTCTAATTCTATTCATCTGACATCACTTTATGGATCTCTGGCAAATAGCACGGTTCAAGTGTACAATCATAGAGTGTGGATTTGAATAATTGCATGTTTATGCTCAAGAAGAATATAATAAAATATTTACAAATCCAGTTCCCCTTTCCAAGAGTAATACACCATTCTATGTTAGAGCCGATAAGTTGGTTACAGTTTGCTTTCTGCATCCTAATGATGGCATTTAGTAGAGTAAGGCCAGGGCTTAGGGTAGAGATTCTGTGCAAGTTTCTGGAATACAGATAACTGAGTATGGCATACCAGCAGATTTAAGCAAATTCATGAGGCTTCAAAGTTAATATCTGAAACACTGTCAAGTGCCAGATATTTTGTTTCACTCTGTTAGTAAATGTAACAGATGGTTTGCAAACATGTTTGGGATCTGAAGGCTGACTGATTGTGTCAGTCTGATAGAAATAGAAGACAGCCATTTACCACATCAGAATGTGAGAAAATGAAAGCTTCAAAATTAAACCTTAAAAGAGAGGAACTTGCTCACTGGGTCTGACTAACAAGAGAGAACACTGAGTTTAAAAGGTCTATTCCCTGATCACTAAGTTTTACATATGACTTTTTATTGGATATCAATATGGAATGGAATGTTAAAAGAAGCATCTGTCACTGCCCTCTCCTCCAAAAAAATAAATAAATAAAAACTATATGTGTCTTTTTGATGGAATAGTGAAATCACCATCATAGATAGAGCTCTGTTGCCATGGGGATGATTATACTTTCACAAAATCCAGTAATGCAACTTCTTCTCTCTGAATCCTTCAAAATAAGAGGCAAAATTCTGTCTCTTTTGCTTCATTCTGCAAAGGAGAACACTGTTAACCTTGTAGAAAAGGAATGTTAATAGCCGGGCTCCTCTATCTCTCTGACTTCCACCTCTAGCCTTCCCTTCTCCGTGTTGAAGCATAATATAGGTCATCCAGGAGCAAAGAAAGCTGTGGCTACTGCTGAAAATGCATGCAATAACATATTTAGCTTTATTCTTGTATGGGTTTGAGGAAGAGCCAGGGCAAGACAATTTCCACAGTTTGAGGCTCTGAAATGACAGGGTCAGTGCCAGTCTTACTGGAAGTTTTCAACTAGGAAGGTTCACAAAAGCTCAAGTCGCTGCAGGAAGACTGCTAAAATGTCAGCAAACCCCATGTAACATGTCACAACAATATTTATGTGTTGGAGCATCAATCAACAAGTTCCATTGTTATATATGCTGAGAAGGGATGGTTGGAAATGCTGATGTTAGGTAAACGAACACTCAGAGTAAGCTGAAAATTAATGCATAAAGTTATCTGTGGCTAAAAAGCATTTTGGAGGTAGTCCATAGAATTGAAGAGAGGTGATAGGGTAAAATTGCTTATTCTCTACTGGGGAAAATTCAGAATCATTTTCTGCTAAGAAACATTATCTATCCCAAATAGAAAGTTGTGTACCCGAGCAGAGCAGTGATTAATACACCATTTGAGTATCATGCCTACTGTTCTTATTCCACTGGCTTCTTGATAGCATGCCTCACAATAATTGATTTTATTTGTAAATAATATAAGGGTGATTCTGTAGTAAATTGCTTGAATAACTATAAAATATTCTGGAGTGAAATTATGCATATTAATCACAACCCCCTGCCCCCTTCCTGAAGATATTTCTCTTCTTATTTATTCTTGAAAATTTTCATCCTACAGTCAGGAGGTGGAGCAAAGCCAGGGAGACATCCACTTTGGATGTAGAACAGACCAATTAGGGAGAAGAGGTTCTCTGCACAGGGGACCACCTGTCATGGGTGGCATGACTCCAAGAGGGTGAGGAGGGAATCCTCTCCAGGGGCAATTTGATGTTGGGGATCAGGTTGCAAATATGATACCCAAGACCCTTGAATTCCTCACCAAGCAGGATGAGGAGACTGTTCATGTGGAGTGTGAGCAAGTGCGCTATGTTAGACTTGAGCAGCCTGAGGGGGGTGTCTGCATCAAGTCATGAGAAAACAGATGAGCCCAGATTGAGGGACATATCGCAGAATAGCCAAACTGTCTGTAGAAGTATATCAAGAACAGTCAAGTCAATTAAAGTCTGAGGAACTCCTCTAAATGGAAAGATACTAATGTCAACTGAATGGAACGTAAGGTTTTTATTCTGTATGTGTGTTTTTGGCTCTGTAACCCTTAGGTGAAGGGATGAGGGTTGTTAAGTCTGATGACTTTGTGTTCCTCACCTAGCTGCCAGCCATGTGGTTAGAAGCAGCTCTCAGTTTCCCATCTCCCAATATAGTGTGCAATAGTTTGAAGAGTGCTGACAAATTCTGTATTTCTGTAGTAGGTGTGGTGCAGAGTTCTAAATTGAAAATTCTAGTAGTTGAGGTTCAGTTTGTCTGACATTCGAGATTTGATTTACATTCTCGATTGCTGGGGAGATGCTGGTCTCTGCTGGATGTCTGGCTCTCTGGGTCCTCCAAAAAAAAATCTACTTTAGGGAGTAGGGACTAAGCCTCCACAGGTTTTATATTCACCTCTACAAATATGAATTGTCAGGTATCCACAAAGGGGTGCAGATGCTCCTGTGTAGACCCTATAGGTGACTTTCCCATAGATCTTATGGGGCATCAGCAACACAGGGAACTCTCACTCCTTGCTATTGGGAGGCCATGAGCTTCAGCTACAATTTTCTTTGTACCTATTTCAGTCACCCTGGCGCAGGCACACCCTGGGGGTCATAATAGACAACTACTGGCAACTTCCTTTATGAGTTCCCAATCTCCTGTGTCTGCTCACTGCCAAGCAGCACTTATACATAGTTCCTGCACTGGTCACCAGCTACCACCAAAGTGATCTGTGATTCCCGCCAAACTACCCACCAGTGTGCCAAGTGATTTGGGGCTGGATTTCACTGAACCACTTTCCCCGCTGACTCTGAGACCATTAAGCTCAGCCTCCCTCTCAATTTCACAGGTTTCCCCCCAAGCAGCTAAGGAACTGCTGGGAAGGGTATCCTTCCTCTAATCCACCATCTTGCAATCAAGACATACAATTTTGAACATTGTCCTAAAAACTAATATTAAGATACTTAGAAAACCTTGAATGGAGTCTGAGGATAGTATGCCATCCCTTCTGCTCTGTTTTGGATGGATGTTGTGGTGATCAAATTGGAGAATGACTTAAATGTAAGCACTGTACACTATCATATTCAGGTGTGATAGGGCCTCAGGTTCATGTGTGTGCTGCAGATAAAACTCAAGCTCGGATCACTTAATAGTACAACTGGTGATTGAGCTGGGATTTGAACCTACAGCTGGCTGACCCTTTATTAAATCTTTCCCTTTCTTCTCTGAGCATTCAGTAACTGGGTGCATTACAGCTGCTCTGCATTTCAGTTTTTCCAGTTGGGAATACTTGCCATAGTGGGGAAAAAAAGATTATATATGAGATTACTGTAGGAACGTTTACAAAACAACTTTTCTCATTAGGTGTGTCAATGTTCAGCTCAAATGTGAGGTGGTCCAGAGCAACCTCCCCTGGTGTTTGTTTCTCTTTGATGAGGCTCCCTGATTGCCGACTCCCCATCAGTCTGTTTCATTATGTCTTCTGTAGCCAGCACACTGCCTGGTATAGGAAAGGTAGGTCCTCAATTAAACTTAGATGAAGAAAAGGGAGAGTTCCATTTGCTTCAAGTGCTATTCCATTATTCCCCCAGGCAGCCCTATTTTGAAGTTCAATCAAATATTCAAATATTCAGTATCAAGTGAAACTAGATATTATTGGCCCATCGTAGAGATAAGAAGTCTCTGTGTTCTCTCTCTCTCTCTCTCTCTCTCTCTCACACACACACACACACACACACACACACACACACACACACACACTTTCTAAGGTTCAGAGTAGCTGACAATAGAGAATTATGTCATAAACTCATGGGATTCATTCACACATACTTTTCATGCATACTTTTAAGCACTGAGCACTACAAAAGAGCCCAGGCCTAGGCACGGGGGCTGATCATATAAATCAGACTGATTTCCAGGTCTGAGCCTGGTGGGTTCAATTGCAGAGCTGAGAATGTCAACAAATAACTACAATCTATCGCGTTTTGCTTTTTTTTTTTTTTTTTGGTATTAGGGATTAAATCCAGGGGAACTTATCCACCAAGCAACATACCTGGTCCTATTTATTTATTTATTTATTTATATTTTGAGATAGAATCTAAGTTGTTGAGGCTGGCTTGGGAACTTGTGATCCTCCTGCCTCAGCCTCCCAGGCTGATGGGATTACAGCTGTGGGCCACCATGCCCCACAATTTATTGCTTTTTTTTTTTTAAATTGCTTTTACCCTTTTGAATTATCTATGCATTCAAGTCTCTAATGTTGACAATGAATGGGGTCATAGAAATGTATTCACTCTTTTACTATATAGACAGACAGACAGAGACAGAGAAAAGCACCAGGAACATAAATGTCAATTTAATGACATTTATAAACTTTGATATTCCCATTACTGAGATAAAAAGAATATTGTTCTAAAAGTATCTAGACTTCCCTGCCCTCAGTCCCACAAAGGCAACCACATTTTGACATTGTAATTGCTCATTTCTTCACTTTCTTCAGCGATTTATCAGCAAGATAGCCTCACCAAAAAATTCCATTGGTTTGCCTTTCTTAAGCTTTATATTAACAGAATCATAGTGTATGCATTTTTCTCACTTTCAACAATATGTGTATCATTCATCTGTTTCCCTCTGTAGGTGCACTTTGTTTGTTTCATTGATATAAAATATTATACTGTATGAATACATTTTGATGTAGCTATCAGTTCCCCTGTAAAAAATCAACTGAATTGTTTTGAATTTGGAATCTTTATGAATGGTTGGTCCACAAACATTATTTAGCTTATACTGTAATTCCCAGGTATACAAATTTCTTCATGTCTGAGAGTGCAATTACAGAGTCCTTGATCATACACTTAATATTATCAGAAAATATCTATTTCAAAAGAAATCATAATAATTTATACTGCCACCAGAAGTTCCCATCATTCTATATCCCTATCAAGACTTGGTATCCCCAGGTTTTTAAATGTTTTGTCATTTTGATAGGTGTTTAATGATACTTTTTTGTGGTTTCAATTTATATTTCCTTGATGACTTAGGAATTTAAACCCCAATCCGTGCTCTCTTTCAAATGCTGACCATCAAATCTGAAAATATCAGTTCTTATCTGCTGACGCATAGGCCAACCTTCAGCATTAGGCTTTAAGAAAAATTCCTATAGGGAAAGGAAAGTCCTTCATTACTCTTCAGAATGAAAGCAAGAAAATAGTATGATGTTAATGTTAAAACGTACTTAAACACAATGATTTCTTCAAAATTTTGTATTCCTAAAAAAATGCAGTGTTAATGGTTTTGTTCAAATACAGGTCAAGCCTATAGTTTTTGTGGATATTTTAAATTATAGGTCCAAGCTTATATATAAGTGCATGTACATCTGTGTGTGTTCATTTTAAGACCTTCAACCTCATTCATTTTGATATAAATTCAATTCATATTTCCAGAAGTGAATAAAGCCCTGAAGTCTTTTTAACTTTTTTCTTTCATTTTCTATTCACGTATTTTTTATTGAAGTGTCTTCTTATCTAAGTCAGTTAATTAGCCAAAAAAGGACAGATCGATACTGTGTAAACACCAATGTATTGCTTCAAAGATACACCATTCAAGTTCAATACACACACACACACACACACATATTCATGTGCATATGTAAATAAATGTATGTTTGTGTATATACATGTTATACACACACACACACACACACACACACATACTTATACATATACATATATATGTACCGCGACCTGTGTGATGCTATTAATTGGAAAGTTGTGGAAGGTCAAGTCACATGAAACTTTAAGAGGAAAGAGTTTTCAATCAGTTGGGCTGCAGCAAGTGGAAATGTCTTCAACTCGGCATCACGTCTCTTTGCACTGGTTTTGGCTTGCAAAAGAACACTCCATGTGAGATTGTAGCAAAGACACTGTGATAATACCTGCAGTGTGGCCTTGTCCTGGTCCCTATGCTGCTATTTACCATGAAGGATGCAACAAGTTATTTCACCTCTTAGCTCCCATTTTCTAATCTGTACATTGGTTGAAATAGCCCAAGTGACCTCTGCAGAACTATGGAAGGATGCTATTATTAAATACCTACTTGAGTATTATTCAGAACGGTAAAGACAAATATGGTTTCAAAGCATCACCTAATCAAGCTGATTTCAGGCAAAATAGACTCAAAGACTATGACTGTTATTTTATCTACAATTCAAAATATCTCTGGAGAAAGATAGCCCATAACTTAGCTGAGCACAGTGTCATACACCTGTAATCCCAGCTACTTGGAAGGCTGAGACAGGAAGATCACAAATTTGAAGTCAGCCCAAGCAACTAAGAGAATCCCTGTATAAAAAAAAAGGGGGGGGGGCTGATGATGTAGCTCAGTGGTAGAGCACTCTCGCCTAGCATGCTTGAGGCACTGGGTACAATCCCTTGTACTGCAAAAATAAATAAATAAATAAAATAAAAAGAATACCATAACCTACACACTAAGCTTAAATGATAATTTTGTTCCCTTAAGCTTCTTTATATCTAATTCAAATCTTGCATTTATAATTTATGTTTCTATATATGGTATCTGTATATGGTGAAAGGAGAAATTAAGAATTTAAAGTTCTTTCTGATGTTAATAAGCTACCTATATAAAACACAAAATTTTGACATGGAAAAAATATTATAAGCAATATACAGGCAAATAACAAGCTGGAGGGGAAAGTACTAGAAACTTACATCTGAGATAAGGAAATTCTGTCCTCAAAAAAAAAAATATTGTTCTTTTATGTTAACATAAAAGGATCAGCAATCCAGTACATAAATGGGCAGAGATCTTGATTTTAAAAGGTAAGAAAAAATAAAATACAAATTTTTCTTCATTCCAAATCATGCAAGTCAACAAAACATTGAGATACCATTTTTCACCTTTGAAAATAGCAACAATAGAAAAGATAACATGCTGGATTTGGGATGGATGTAAAGTGTACTTTGTTTCACTCTAGGGCTAAAGAGCATACACTGTTTAAATTATTATGAAGGGCAATTTGATTAATATCTCTTGACCCAGAAATTCAATTTATTAGGATCTTACTAATTCACTAGCACATGTGTGGAATGATATGTACAGGGGTTATTCCTGGCAACTCTTGATTGATAGCAAAAAGATTTAGAATATCTTAAGTACTTTCAGTATAGAACTGATTTTAGAAAAAGAATGAAGAAATATTTGGATAGTGCTACAGAAGAATTGCCAAGATATATTTTAATGGAGCAAAACAAGGTACAGAACAATATTTGTAACATTTTAAAATTTAGGTGTAAAATGGCAGACTACACACATATACATGAACACACACATATGTATACAATATATTTTCTTCATAAAATAATTTTGGGAACAATGCGAAAGTTATAGTCATACCATTGCCCCTTGGAAGGGAAATAGTATGAGGAAAGGAAGAATAAGAGAAAGGTTAGGTCATTTTATGCACTTCTTTTTTTTTCTTTCGGATATTGTTTCATGGTCAAGTATCAGCTATTTAAGGGACAATAACTTAAATATATGAAAATTTACATCTCATCAGTCCATTTGACTCCATCTTTTTTACTCTTATTTATTCAATATTCATTCAACTTTCTTATCAAGATAAGAAAACCATTCTCATTACCCTCTGTATGAAGAAGTGATGTGCATTTGTATTTTCTTTAATACAAATTGGAATAGTGCTAAGCATTGAAATGAAGATGTATCTAATCTAAAAACTACATAAGTTCAGTGAAGAGAAAATCACATTGGGGGCAAGCAAAGGCACATACTAGAGATGATATTTGACATGATTTCAAAAAACAGAAATTTGAGAGTGGATAGAAAAGAGGAGGCAGGAAGGGCACAGAGTCTTATTTAAACATCTTCATCAAGGTAGGCCAAGACATCTGCCAAAAACATCCAATGACTACACTATTGGAACTATCTGCATTAATGATTAAAGTGACATTAAATCTGCTAAGAATTTTGTCTATTTACAATAACCTGGTTTGGGATTCTTTTCCCCAATGAATTGACAAATTTTGCTGGTAATATCTCCATTTTTTTATCAAATGAATTTCCCTAGTTATTTATTATTATTACCATAAAGTGAAATTTTGGAATCGTATCGAACAACTTGGCAATTGTGTATAGTTGGCCGGTAATGTTCTGCCAAGGGTTCTCTGCCAAGGGAGTGAATCCAGAGGCATGTAAATTTGGGGGCCATACCCAGCTAGAATGGGTGCTGTTTCTAGACCGCACAAGAATTCCATATGTTCTAGAGGTGTCCCTTTCTGCAAGGAAACAAAGCTTTCCTAAGATGAAAATGTTTCCAAATATATAGGTCAATTAACTGATTGGTCCCTTAGATCACCTCAAATATCCCACCCTTCCCTCTAATGTCTATTCCCAGTAGTTCCATGTCTCTGTGAAAAAGTCCCTTGTTAACAACCGGCTTTGCATACAACTAAATAAAAAGTACATAGTCAATGATGAAGGATTTCTTGAAAGCAACAGAAGTCACCTGCCACATCTTTAATAAATAAGAATTTGAGAGGATACTTCAGATAATGATTCAGAAGGAGAAATTCATTGATAATTTTAACCAAATAAGCACTTGGTAAAAAAATAAAAAAATGAACAACAAATGATTAAAAATGTGTTTGAGAAAACTGTTGGACACAATGTTACAGTATGTCTGTATGCATATTTGTTGTGTATTAGATGAACTTGTTGCAAAAGAAATCACATTTGTACTATATTTTTAAACATAAAAATACAAGCATTTTTGCTCAACCTAATAACTGTAATTGAAATGTATTTTAGTCAGATATGTTTAAATATACTTACCTTTTAGAATTTTAAGTAAATTTAAGGTCCTGTTGCCCTTGAATTTATTTTTGTTCTTTTTACTGTTATGAAATTCTGCTTGATCTTTAAAGTGAATCCAGTTTATATGCTCTTTTAGATAGCATTGCTTTTATCTGTAGATTTTGTAGGAAATGTTGTTTATGAGATAAAGTAGGATAATAAATTATGCCCTCCTATTTATTGGTTGATATATAAAGAAATAATTAATTTGGGGAGAGTAAAGAATCTCCATGAATTCCACTAGATATATGGATGGAAGACATATATGTTTACATATTATAAAATGACCATTTGTCAATATTACAAAGATCTTGAAATTTTATCCCCCAATCCACTTTCAAAATATATGCTAAAAAAATAATTGCACAAGTGGAAATTCATGTATCAAACGAATATTGATAATAATACAAATCTCAACAAAATCTTTCAGAACAACAAGGGAGGACTATTTTAGTGAACAAGGGTACATTCATACAATGGAATGTGGTGCAGTGGTTGTGAATATTGATAAATGTTGATGCAGATGGTATATTTATAAAAATGAAAAATTTTAAAATGAAATTTTAAAAAGCCTACACACACACACATCTGCTTTGAACACATTTGGGTTTATGGAATCAAGGACTTAGACCATCTTATGCGGAATTACCTTCTCACTTTGATCCAGAGCTTCAACCCAGCTGGCTTCACTCGGCTATCCTTTTTAAGTATGTAGAAGGATTTGTCCACAAAGCTGTGCATTTCTTCCTGCGGCTTCTGCCTACCTCTGCAGCCACACTCTCCTCAGCTCTGAACCGCTTATGACTTCCTAAACAGACATTTCCATTTAGCTCCTCCCTAATTTTCTACGAGTTCAATGCCTTCCTGGCAATGAGAACCCTCTGGAAACCTTTCCTCACCTTTTTAACCTTTGTTTAGTGAGCACCTTTCAGGAAAGTTTGAAGAGTCCAAGAAATATCACCCCTTCTCACCTTTAAGGAAGATTATAATCCATAATCTATTATAATCAGTATGTTATGCTTGCATCTTAAAATCTCCATTGTTGAAAATAATAGGATGTCATTTTTTTTTTTTTTTTGCTTATCTTTTCCACCCGAAGGTGAGCTTCTTAAGGGTAGAATTCTTAATCATTCCTGTATCAACCATGCTTTGTGTACTACATATTTGGCAATAAATGGATAAATACTCCCAGAAGAAAAATAGATGCTGTAAAAATGAATATATATATATATATATATATATATATATATATATAAAATTATGAATTTGACTTTCCTTTATAAACTCTCAGAAGTTGAACCTGTGAATAAACCATGTTGAGTTAGAGCCAAGCTCAATATTAGAATCTTTCTCCCCCTGAATGTAAAGGATTCATCTCAAAATAATTTCCCTTCATTAAACTCTTTCTATTTGCATTTTCTGCAAATGTGTTTTCCATGTCTAGATTTTAGATAGATTTTTGACAAGCTAAAGGGCCTCATCAGCAGACTACACTGGGGGAAAATCTGAGTAGGAAAAAGAGATAAATAACTATAGGGGAAGTCTTTGAAAGATTCAACTGAGAGGAGAAGTCTCAGGTGCCCTGAGAGGGGAACACCTGCTCCCCTCCACATACCAAGTAAGGTTTTAGGAAGTCTCTAAGGAAAACAGTGCTGGCTCTTTCTCTCATTATTCCACTCTTCTGCTAAGAACACTTTTTTTTCTCCAGTTTTATGTGTGCGTATTGAAGCCCTAATCACTATGTATTATTCTGTTGTAGTTATCTTCCCTCTGCAATTTCCCTGCTGGTATCAATTCTCTCTTTCTTCTGACTTCATACAACACTTTCTTGGGGCCAAGCAAGTTACATTTAATCCTTATTATACTGAAGTCATTATCATAGTTATCTTATGTCTCTTAGTATATGTAAAAGCCCTGGGGGCGGCGACCAGATCTTTTATATGTTTGTTCCCCAGAATGTTTAGACATTGTATTTTCATGGTATGTATTTAGTAAAACAGAATGAATAAATTTGAAGAAGGAAAAAAAAAGACTGTGAAGAAAGATTAAGCATTGAGTTATTTATTTGGAAAGGGGATAGAATAGAACACAGAAAACATATGACTCACTATTTTGAATCTTATTACTTTTTTTTCATAACCTGAAACTTTTGGTCATTTATCCCCTTGCCTTAAAAAAAGTCACAAACCTAGGAAAGTAGAAATATAAGAACAGCCCTCGACAGTTACTGACCATGGAACAAACAAGACTACTGCAACATCCCCACCTATCCAGGTATCTGAGCAGCTGTCGGTCATTGACCATATCCACGCCAACACAGCTGGCTGCACCTGAGCATTTACAGCATGTTAGACAGTCTGCTAAATCTCAGGTAACCCTCACGAGGATGGTCAGAATGAGATACGCATAATCTTCTGATTTATAACTGAGAATGCTCACCGCTCAGAAAAGTTAAATGATCTGTTAAACAACTAATGATGGAATCAGGAATCAAATCCAGATCAACCTGACTTCAGAAATACTATAATGCCCCAACATATGCAACATTTAGAGACATTAAGTAAAAACTTTTGTTTTATTATATATATATATATATATATATATATATATATATATATATATATTGTCACTTCTAAATCTAATTCCTATGAAAATCTTATTCGAAATATTTTCACAAGAAACATCCTAAAACTCAATTGATTCCATAGTATTATCACCTCCCTATTCCTGCCCTTCCTTTCTTCAACTCTCATTCTATTGGATTTTTTTTTCCTTTCTGCAATGTTGAGTTGGAAAACTGGTAATATTAATTTCTGACATCTAGATATTTCTATTTCTGCTAAGGCCGCCTAACATGGTTTGGGGATTGTTAGAGCTAATCATACTGTTACTTATACACGGTTTGTATTTGTAACATTTAGGGTTGCTTCCTGCTGCAAATAATGGAAAATGCAACTCAGGGCTTAAATAAATAGGAAAATAAACATCAGCAACACGGAGTTCGGGGGTAGGCAGTTCTGTCATTTCAGTTGGTTGATGATCTTCTAGACAATGGCTCTGTGATAGCTGGCCATTTTCTTCTGTGTGTAACCTTGGAACACCAAGATAGCTATCCTGGCTGACAGATAAAAACTGAGAAGATACAAGAAGGTGGGAGGGCTTTGATGACTGCATCTTGCTTTCATGATGGGAAAAGAAAGTGTTCCTAGATTTCTGTGCTTATCTCAGAAGTCAGATCTGAACTACATGGTCCCCTTGCTGAGAGAAGAGGTTGCAAGGGAGATGGGGTTCTAAACAGTTGGGGGGCAACCACCATGCAGAATCAGCCTCAGATGAAGAGTTGCTTGGCTTATGCTTTCTCAAACCAAGTGTGACTTTCTTAGGGATGCCTTCCTTGATCTCTTAAGTCTGCCCTCCTCTGTTCTAACATCATTCCAGATTGTTCTCCAAAGCCTTTGCTACACTTTATAATTTATACTTATTTTAAAAGGATATTTTCAAACCTTTGGTCTATGTCTCAGATAGTGCTTTGGGGCAGATGCTAAGAATTGGTCATGATCTATGGGTGAACTTTTTACAGCTCTCTATGCATGTTCAAAATGCCCTGAAATATTGTTTATTCTATGTAACTTAGATGTTGCCTTTGGAAGATGTTTCCTTTGCTATTTGGATGTAGAAACTGGATGCTAATTTGGTCAGAAAATAATTTAGGCATGCATTTTTTTGTTCAGAATTACTTATAAAAGTGAATTATAATTTCCTTCTTATTAGCCCATTTCCACTTAAAGAATGAACTGTACTCCCCAAGCGCAATTGCAGATTCCAGTAAATGTGACCTCTGCTAACATATTAATTTAGGACAACTTCCCCTTAAATTGTTTTCCCATGGCATCAGGTGAATTGATCACAAGAGACTTAATAACTTTGGTTTAAGTCTACATCCTTTATAAATCTGTGATCACTTCACATCAGACATTCCATTAAAGAGCTGATATTTGTAAAACAAATCATTGAATTCTTCCAAAGCAGTTTGCTGAATGGTCACATGAACTAATTAGTGTTTATTACAACCTACATATTTTCCAAGGGAATCTTTAAGCAGGCAAGAGAGCATATTTTAACTAACAGCAATATGTAACTACTTAGAAGACAGAAAATAAATTTGAAAGCCTACACATTCTTTTAAGCTGCCTATTAGTTTCTCAAACCAATAAACAATAATTCCTCAAAAGACCATGCATGACTACTCTGCTAAAGACAAATGTGCCATGATCAATATATTTTAATTAAATGGGGAGCATTTATCAACATGGAGATGCACATTTACAGGCTTAGGCTGATTGCATCAGCTCGATTGTTGTAATTGTTTTAGGTTGGTCCTTCTTAAAATGCATGGGCATATCAGTCCTCATAAGAAATAACTTTCTATTTTCAAATTGCAGTTAAAGGGCCGGGGTTGTGGCTCAGTGGCAAAGCACTTGCATAGCATGTGTGAGGCACTGGGTTCAATTCTCAGCATCACATGTGAATAAATGAATAAAATCAAGTTTCATCAACATCTGAAAATAATTTTTTTAAAAGATTGCAGTTAAAAAATTCTGTGTTGCCAGGCACAGTGGTGCACACCTGTAACCCCTTCAGCTGAGGAGGCTGAGACAAGAGGATCACTAGTTCAAAGCCAGCCTCAGCAAAAAGCAAAGTGCTAAGCAACTCAGTGAGACCCTGTCTCTAAGTAAAAATACAAAATAGGGCTGGGGATGTGGCTCAGTGGTTGAGTTCCCCTGAGTTCAATCCCCAGTACCCACAAAAAAATTTAAAAATTAAAAAAGTTCTATAAAGGCAAAAGGGTAGGTAAGCTTGTAGTGAGTGAGATCTTTAAAGGCTCATTTGCTGAGAGGACAAAATACAGACTCATAATCAACGAATGAAACAAAACCAAGTTTTAAAGCTACTTCCTGTACTAAGACCTAGTGGGGGAAAAAAAGGTATAGGACAAGATAAAGAGATACTATTGTCATGCTCATGGAAGATGATACAGGTCATAGCCTATTGGATCCCAGACACACCGCACCATGCTTGAAGGGAGATTGAAACATTGGTTGTCGAGTGGCACCAGGTGAAACAGATATGGCATTGTGACTTGGATGCTGATCTGTTCAGTCAGTGTCCCAAAGGACTGCAGGCTCCTACTTTTAAGATACTACCTCATATCCTCCCAACGGATGCCATCCATTCCCACATAACCTGCTTTGTTTTATACCCTTTTTGTTTTCTTCTCTTTTAATTATTTACTTATTTATTTTCTCTTTATTACTTTCATAAGTTTTATGTCTCTCTAAATTACCACAGTACACCCAGATGCAAGAACATGGCTTAGTATGGTAAACGAGGTGTTGTGCCTGAAGAAATAATAGCAGTATATTCAGTAAATGTTAGCATTCCCCCACCCCCACCCCCATAAGCTCCAAATAAAATTACCAAGAGCAAAAACACAGAGAAATTTTATTCTTAGCATTTTTTGAGCCTGCTTCAAAAAGGCTATTTTTAGACCTCATTCTCTCTTCTTTTCTGGACATTTTAACTAAGGATCTTCCATCTGCCTTGCCGATTAGAACATACTGTTCAGCCAAAGCACATCTGAAATACAAAACCAGTTCACTGCAGATCAGGAGACGCTAGCCTGGCTGACTTTGAAACGTAATGCAGAAGATATGAAGTCCTAGGAGGGTAGTTCACGCTAGTTGACAATCCCTGAGAGTGGACGAGTGTATTTGTTTCTGTCTGGATGGGTAGACCATGATCTAGAAAGTGGATTCAAACATTTTTGAGAAATAGAAACCAAAGTGACACTGTTGGGGTCCAAACAAAGGGAACACTCATAAGAAGGTCCCTCTGTCCACCTCACCTCCCTCTTTCAAATGCATTACACCAGATGTGGGAGTCATTCTTTTTCATACCTGAACCGACTTGACAGTCTAAGGAACTGCTGGGCTCTCGGATTTTAACTTTTGGAAATCCCACTGGAAATAGCAAACACCATATGTTAAGAATCACTCCATCAAACAGGGAAACGGTGTTCCTTTCACATAGCTTTAAAAACCCTGTTGTCTGTTGCCAAAACAGATTTAGAAGTTGCTTTGACATTCTTCACATCAATTTCCCTTCATTTACACAACCACGAGGGGAAAAGTAATGTACTTAACACTTTATTTGATAGTAATTCTGCTCAAGGACATCTTCCATCTTTCTTTACCTTACTTGTATCTTTTTAAAGACTCACTAGATTAAGAAGCATTAAACTATAATATTGCTTCCTGTTAAAAAGAAGGGGAAGGGAAGGGGGGGTGGATAGGAAGGGCAGCAGAATAAAATAGACATTATGATTGCTGTATGTATATAGGTGACTGTATGACCAATGTGATTCTGCAACCTGTACAATCAGAAAAATGAGAAATGATACCCCATTGAATTCAAATGTATGAATTGTCAAGATCATTGTACTTTCATGTGTAACCAATAAAAAAAGAAAAGAAAAAAGAAAACACCCAGAAAGTAAGAATTAACCTTGCCCTGAATGCCTAATTGTTTTATTAGCATAATAAATAATATTGGCCATATGATTAGGCTCTCAAATATCCACATACCAAGAACAGAAAGGTTTACTGAGAAAATCCTAGGTTAGAATTCCTACTAATTCAGTTTTTGGTCTTAGATAAATAACTTATGGTCTTTGAACTTCTGTTTTTCTTATGGAATCACAAAATAGGTGAAGGGAAGATCGACTGGTGTCATCCAATTTTCTTCCCTTCATAAAAGGGCAGACTCTCTATTTCTGTTTTAAGTAGCAAGACCTTGGGCAAATCAGTAGAGTGGGTTGGATGATCTAAGAAACTGTAAATGTAACTTTATTTGGAAAAACAAAAATGTATTGAGAGATGTGATTGAGTTAGCATCCTAGATTATTCTGGACCCTAAATTCCTCTCTATGGGAAGGCAGAGACAGAAGTGATGGAGCCACAAATCCAGAACATCTGGAACCAGAAGAAGCTGGAAGAGATAAGGAAGGCTTCTCTTCTAGAGCCTTCCACAGCACATACTTGCCAACCTCTTGGTTGTTCCTTGGTTGGTTCAACATCTCTAGCAATTAGAGAAACACTAATCAAAACAACATTGAGATTTCATGTCACTCTAGTCAGAATGGCAATTATCAAGTACACAAATAACAATAAATGTTGGCCAGGATGTGGGAAAAAAATGTTCACTCCTACATTTCTGGTGGGACTACAAATTGGTGCAACCACTCTGGAAAGCAGTATAGAGATTCCTCAGAAAACTCAGAATGGAACCACCATTTGACCCAGTTATTTCACCCCCTGGTATATATTCAAAGGACCTAAAATCAGTATACTATAAGTGACACAGTCACATCAATGTTTATATCAGCTCAAATTCACAATAGTTAATCTATGGAACCAATTTAGGTGCCCTTCAACAGATGGATGGGTAAAGAAAATGTGGTACATATACACAATGGAATATTACTCAACCATAAAGAAGAATGAAATTATGGTACTTGCTGGTAATTGGATGGAACTGAAGATTATCATGCTGAGTGAAATAAGCCAATCTCAAAAAATCAAAGGCTGATTGTTCTCTCTAATGTGCAGACGCTAACTCAAAATAAGTGGGAGGAGGGAAGAATAGAAGTTTATTAGATTAGACAAAGGGGAATGAAGGAAAGAAAGGAAGGCTATTTTAATTCTAATAGGCAGTGAAATACTATATGGAAACATGTGCCTCTTTCATAAATTTCAGTTTTCTCTACCCTGAAAGAAAACACCTCTATGAAATTTAAGAAATCTCTATCAAGGCATCTGGGAATAACAGTATTAAAAGACAGACGGCAGAAAGCCTCTTTAAAAGGAAAAATTAGCCAGGTGTAGTGGCACACACCATAATCCCAGCAGTTTGGGAGGCTAAGACAAGTCCAAAGCCAGCCTCAGCAACTTAGTGAGGTGCTAAGCAACTCAGTGAAACTCTGACTCTAAATAAAATACAAAAAAGGGTTGGGGATGTGCCTCAGTGGCAGAGTGCCCCTGAGGTCAATCCCTAGTACCAAAAAAAAAACCTTTAAGAAAATTCAATGAATCTCTTTGAAAAATCTCTATGGAAGGAAACTAACATTTTTAAAATTACTTCTAAAAACTCTTTTTAAATAACTTCTCACATAAACCTACATAACAATTATATAATGTAAGTATTATTGTATACACATTACACACAATTAAACTGAGGCTCAGAGAAACAGTGCAATTTCATGGTTAAAAAACAATTAAGCTGAGGACTAAATTATTTCTATCCACTGCCAAAGTTTGCTATTTTGCTATTCTTCCCTGATTCTTTAATTGTATCTAATATCTAGAAATAAAAGTATTACTACCTCACCCTCTCTAATAACTCCAACCACAGACTAGAAAACTATATAAATTAACATTTGCCACAAAATATCAGACCAATAGGCTCCTACCTTTTGGAGATGTTCTATTTTTACTATCCATTGACTGTTTAAAGGCCATTCCCTTAGGACAATTGAAATGTTAGTGAACACAACTCAACAGTAATAATTATCAGTATGATCCAATAATCATCACAAAATCTTCTTACTAACAAAACATACCCATCCATGACGGACTGATAAGGGACAAACCTACCATCCAACTTGAAACAATTAGAAAGTTGGACACATATATCTAACTAAAGTTTTCAAAAATCAAAGAGCAAGCAGTTCATGACTGTGGTCCTTGGGAAAAAAAGGAGGCAAGAAATATTTTATACAGGATATAGGTAGGTTTTGTTGAAATCTTTTATTTAGAGTAAATGCACCATTATTGATAAATAGAGAAATAAAAGAAATAACTCAGTAGAAGGCACATGAGGGTGTTTTTTTTGGTGGGGGGGCATGTGGGAGAATACCAGAGATTGAACCCAGAGGCACTTAAAATACCGATCCACATTCCCAGCCCACTTTATTTTATTTTATTTTATTTATTTATTTTGGACAAGGTCTCTCGAAGTTGGTTGGAGCTTTGCTAAATTAGTGAGCTTGCAATCCTCCTGCCTCAGCCTCCCAACTCTCTGGGATTACAGGCATGTAACACACCTAACAAAGCTGGGTATTTCTGAACCACCATCTTTCAGACTTTTAAATTCCCTTTATATTGTTTGCAGAGCTGAAAAGTGGAGTTTTCTTCCAAATTCTGCTTTGTAGGGTTTGGTGAAATGTGTAAAACTCAGTACTCACAGTGGACTCTGCCACTCAGTTGGGTCCTTTGTTTTCCATATTTCTTGTGCAACCTATTGCTCATCCAAGAACTTTAGACCAGGGGAACTAAAGAAGTGACAGTAACTTTCACTTTACACGCCTCTCTCTCTCCCCCTCACAGAAAAATGTTCCCTCCCTCCCATTCTGGCTGCCTTCCTGCTTTCTTCCCTCCCTTTTTTCCCCTCCCTCCTCCTTTCTCTTTTTCAAGGAAGGATGCTCTCTTTAAGAAATACCCCTTCCTCAGCCAGGTCCCATCCCAACGACCTATAACACCAGCTACTCAGAAGACTGAGGCAGGAGGAACACAACTTCAACGTCAAGACAGGCTCAAGCAAGTTAGCAAGACCCTGTCTCAAAATGAAATTTTTAAAAAAGGGCTGGTGATGTAGCCCTGGGGTAGCACACTAGCCTAGCATGTGCCAGTCCTTGGGTTCAATCCAAAGTGGCTCCAAAGCAAAAACAAAAAGCAAAACCATTCTCATCAAGCAGTCCAGATTCTGCATGTCATCTGTATTCTCAGACTAACCTTGACTGATTAGAAACAACATCATGGCTAATTTATTTGTCCTCTGGCTTTACAATAGGGGTTTTGAAAAGGCAAAATGCTCAATGTAGATCAAAGTGTATTTTCAAATTTTTTTCTTTTTAAAATTATGTTTATTTATTTACTTGATCTAATCGTTTATACATGACAGCAGAATGCTCTTTGATTCATTGCACACAAATGGAGCACAACTTTTCACTTCTCTGTTTGTACACAAATAGGGTAACACCATTCGTGCAGTTATACATGTACCTAGGGTAATGATGTCCGTCTTTAAAAAAAGAAAGCTACCATCACCATGCATTCTGAAAAAGTGACCTATTTCTCTGTCCACTCCTTCCCACGTTTTTATTTTGCTAGAGATGTTATTGTTAATAAGAGTCTCCTTAATACAATAAACTCAAATATTCTAACCAGCAGGAAAAGATCTAATAAGAAATGACTAACCAACAGGAATTTACTGTCATCTTGAGTCCCTTTCCCTGGCAATTTTTCTGTTTGTCTCTCCTGCTGCCATTGCATCTTGGCCTCAGGGTTTACTGCGATCCTTTTAATACTTTGATTGAACCTGAACCAAA
The DNA here is from genome assembly GCF_964194105.1 of Spermophilus citellus. Taxonomy (NCBI): domain Eukaryota; kingdom Metazoa; phylum Chordata; class Mammalia; order Rodentia; family Sciuridae; genus Spermophilus; species Spermophilus citellus. Next base: position 45,719,126 of record NC_138199.1, on the reverse strand, counting down.
TCTCTTTTCTTGGTGCGTCTTAGTGCAGGTAATTCAGGCTAGAGCTCTTTCAAAGACTTCTCTAAACACAAAGGGATAACAGAAATGAGAGGAACACAATGAATGCAAGGAGTCTCACCCAATTGGTTTACAAATTATGGGATTACGCTTTATATGAGAAAGCTGTTTTTTTAAGAAAGAATTCTATCCCTGTCTCTCTTGTCTAGTTATTGTCCCACTTCCTAAGTTGCTTATAACTCACCTCCAGGAAGACACTCTTAGCACCCTGGCCCCTCTTCAATCAAGAACCAAAAACAGAGGAATAGGATTTCCTACACATGTAGTCATTAAGTTTTCATTTTTATACCAAAATGCCAGAGGCAGGCTACTTCATAAAGAAAAGAGGTTTATTTAGCTCATAGTGGTGGAAGATGGAAGTCCAAACAGCATGACCAAGGTTCTGACAAGCACATCCTTGGCTGCAGCCCGTCTTTGTGGGAATGCATATGTTATCTCTGTGCCTCTCCTCATAAAGCCCACAGGATTCAATCCCAGGGGCCCCAACCTAATGACCTAAATTAATCTAATCACTTCACAAAGACTCCACCTGTGAACACCATAGGTGGATTAAATTTCCACACTGTTAATACCATTAACATAAACTCTTCCGGATTAATCTCCTGAGTGAATTCAGGGGACAAACCACTTTCCAACCACAGCACTGCCATTGCCTGATCCTTCTGTGTAAAACAGCATCACCTGGGTTCCTTAACACGATGCTAGTGACTTTTCTTTCCTTTCTGGTCTAATTTTGTCGATTAATGCTATATTGTTTTCAATAAGTCAATCTCTTGAGAAAGGAGTGTTAAAAGTTTGTAAATGAGAAGGCAAGAAAAAAAATAATGTGTCCATTGCTCATTAATTCACTAGCCTCCCCATATGTGGTATCACACACACATTTCAGTTTGGGCAAACACTTATATTTTGGGTTAATAAATAGGCTATCATGTCAACTTTAATGGATCCTGTGGTGTTCTAATGAAAGAAGGATTCAATCAGCCTCTCTCTAGGAAAAAAAATTATAGTATATTACTTACTGTATCTGGAGCCGTATGACAAAGCAAAACATTCTTTCATGAAAGCTTGTAATGATGTGAATTGCCTCATTCCCAGGTGAAGTTACATTGTAGCTCCTTTTTTTAAATCTTTAAATCTTCCAAGTACATAATTTAGATGATATTCATGACTCTTCAGATAATGAGAAATGATGCTTTAATAGAAACCTAAAAACTCATACAAGAACATTCGCACACACACACACACACACACATTCACAGATGTGCTGGCCAACTTTCCATCACTATAACAAATACCTGAGATAATCAACTTGTTAAAGAAAAGAGGTTTGTTTTTGCTCACAGTTTTTAGTTCCTGATCAGTTAGCACTGGTGAAGCAGCACATCATATGAAGTAAAACTGCTTGACTAATGGCTTTAAAGTGAAAGAGAGAGCTAAGAGGAAACAGGGTTGCACTATCCCCTTCAAGAGCACAACCCAATGATCTAAGGACCTTCCACTAGAACCCACCTCTCAAAGATTCTACCATGAACCAATGGCACAATCTTGGGGGAGAAGCCTTTATTGCATGGACCTTTGGGGGGCATTCAAGATCTAGATTATAGCAATGACATACAAATATAAACAGAGAGTTGGAAAGTGTATCTTGGTGTCCAACGCATCATTCTAGCATCATTCTAATTGTGTTGACTGAGACTTGGGCAAAGAATGAAAGACAAGGAGAATGTCATGCTACCATTGAGTGGTTGAAAAGATATTTTGTGTCTGATATGGACAGGCAGTTTCAGACATGTATGAATATGATACATAATAATTCTCAAAAATAAGCATTACTTTTTTATATTTCCAGATAAAGGGATGATGTTTAGGGAGGTTAAATTATTTGGTCAATACGGTGGAGTTGACATAGAGAAGAGCTCATTTGTGTCTTGGTGTCTATTGCTTTGAATATAGTACCTAGCTTCTCCCAGAGTTTTAAATCTACATCCTGACAACTCAAACTAGTTTGGGGGGATTGTTCAGTAATCTCCCTGATCTTATCATCTTTGAAGGATAGTGGCTTAATTCGTTTCTGCTATTGTGCCACAATCTGCACATTTTATAATAATAGAAATTTATCTTTCATACTTCTAAATACTGGGAAGTCCAGCCTCACAGTGTCAGAAGACTCAGTGTCTGGTGGAGACCATTCCTGTCATCTACTTATGGTGTCCTCATATGACGGAAGACAGACAGGGGTGAAAGAAGGGTGAGCCCTTCCTCAAACTCTATTATGAGGCACTAATTCCTTTTCCAGGGCCAACAGAGTCACCTAATCAATTCCCAAGAGCCCACCTCTTAATACCATCGCCTTGAGTGTAGTTCCAATATAAATTTTAGAGGTACACATCTATTCAAATCATAGCTAACAGTAAGTTCCTCCTGTCTTAGAGCCCTTACAAATCCTGCAGTCAGGTGGATGTAAGTCTAATTAGGATGAGGATTTTGGTTTAAAAATCATAATGTTTTGGATCCAGAATATTTCCCAAAGTTTCATGTGTTGAAAGCTTGGTCCCCAATGCTGTAATTTAGAAGGGTGGGGCTCTTGGGAAGTGTTTGCATCATAAGGGAGCTGACATCACCAATGGATTTACTCATGGGTAGTTTTGTAGCTAATGAGAGGTGGTAGGAATGTTAGGAGTTGTGGTCTACTTGAAGGAAGTAGGTTCTGGTGGTGGGCACTGGAAGAGTTATTCTTGTCGTTAGCCCCTTCCCCTCACCTCTCTCTGTTGCCATGAGAAATGTAGCTTTGCTCTACCACACCCTTTCCCCATGATATTCTGCCTCAGTTCAGTTCCAAAGTAACAGAGCCAGTTGACTATGGACTATGAGCCAAAGCAAAACCTTCCTGTTTTAAGTTGTTTTTCTCAGGTATTTTATCACAGTGACAAAAAAAAAAACTGACTAACATGCTGCCCATTGGGGAAACAAGAAAGAACCCGTGTGTCTATAAGGAAATCATCCACTTTTGTCATTCAAAGATAATAGAAAGAAGTACAAGATCTGGGTTGGTTCAAGTTCTGGGTTAGTTATTGTCAGTTTTTGTGCACCAGATTTAGTCTCCCCAGAACATATGGAGAATATGATTATACTTCAAGTTCACCTGTAAAACATAGAATTTATGAATGTAAATGAAACCTAAGAGACAGAATGATTTTCCTAAGACTTGGTCGTAAACTGCTTCTTTGTTCAGGAATAATCAGCCATGGAATGTTGAGAAAAGAGAGTTAGAGATTAGGCATTGGACACCTATCTACAAGTTCCCTCAACTCTACCCAACCTCCTGAATCACATCCACAGTGTTTCAGCGTTTGGCCAGTCATTTGGCCAGAGAATACCAGGGCCTTCTTTATGCATCTGTTGCATAGCTGTGCTAATGAGTTTCAGCCTAAGGTTTCTGGCTTTTCCGGCTACTTTCACATTTGGATGAAACACACACTACAAGGTGTGAGATTTGGTATCTCAGACTTCCCAAGTGAGCATATTGCATAGAACTCAGCAGTGTAGAAGGTTTTGTGTGAGAACTTTGATAAATGGGAAGCAGTGGGAGGGAGCCAGAGATTGCTACTCCAAAAACATTCTCCAAGACACACAGGGACCTTCTATCCAGCAGATATCTAACAACAGTTCCTATTTGACCCATCTGATGCTTGGAAAGTTGTTTCCGGTGGCCCTGTTCACATGCATTTCAGGACACACGCCGCCTCCCTCCAAGAGACTGGGTACACCCTCACTCTCCCTTCAGGACTGCCAGCTGCTCCTCACTTCGCCATAGTTTCCTGGTGGTACAATGACTTTGCACCAAGTCTGGTTTGTGGACCCAGTGAATTCTATACTATTCCATGGGCTACAGCCACATCTTCTCCGACATGTCTGAATGCCAGCCTTGGAGTGTGAGTCCCCTTCAACATTGACCCTTTTGAGACACTTTAGTGTTAAGGATTCTTTCTACATCTTTTTTTTTAATGTAAATATTTTTATTTATGAAAGGAAAGTGACCACAACACTCGGAGTGACCAAAAGATCTTTATTGCAGCAGTGCAACAAAGAGAAAAGAACGAAGGAAAGAGAGAGAGAGAGAAAGAAGAGAAGAGATGAACAGGGAGAGAACAAGAGCAAGAGCAAGAGAGACAGAGCGCACACAAGAAAGAGAGCAAGAGAGAGAGAGAGAGAGAGAGAGAGAGAGAGAGAGAGAGCAAGAGAGAAAGGGGCCTGGCAGGAGGGAGTTTTTATAGCCCAAATTTAATGGGGCCTCTGGGTCTGCATGCTGCCTTGTTGGCCCAAGTGGGGTTGAGTGCTCAGCCTTGAGCAGGACTTGACACAAACAGGTGATAAAGGACCAGATAGAGGGGGGTTTGAGTGTGTGGGCTATCTTGCAGCCAGCATCTGTTCAGCCTGCCCTGCAGACAACACAGTTCAGCCTGCTCTGCACCCAATAATTTATATATGACAGCACAATGCATTACAATTCTTAATACATATACAGAGCACAATTTTTCACGTCTCTGGTTGTATACACAGTATATTCATCACATTCCACCATCATTTCTAACCCCATGTCCCCTCCCTTCCCCTCCAATCCCTCTGCCCTATCTAGAGTTTGTCTATTCCTCCCACTCCCTATCCCGCTATGAATCAGCCTCCTTATATCAAAGAAAACATTTGGCATTTAGTTTTTTGGGATTGGCTAACTTCACTTAGCATTATCTTCTCTAACTCCATCCATTTACCTGCAAACCATGATTTTATTCTCTTTTATTGCAGAGTAATATTCCATTATATATATATATATGCTACTTTTTAAAAAAATCCATTCATCTATTGAAGGGCATATAGGTTGGTTCCACAGTTCAGCTATTGTGAATTGTGCTGCTATAAACATTGATGTGGCTGTGTCTTCAAAGGATTCTGTCCAGGGTTGATTGACTCCACCTCATTGGGTCCATGATAAGGCACAACACCGTAGTGGAGAAGTGCATATTGGAGCAAAGTGGCCAAGAATCAAAGGAAGAGCTCACCTTTTAAACAAAATCGCTCCCCAAAGCCCATTAAACTATAAATCTTCAAGTGGATTAACAGATACATGAGGTCAAAACACTCACCATACTATCTCTTCCCAAAGGCCTCACCAATGACCAGTGTTATTTTGGGGGCCACATCTTCAACACATAAGCTTTGGGAGGACATCTGTGATCCGAACCATAACAGGACTTTTCTCTACCATAGCACCTATTATTTTGCATATAATTGCCTGTTTAATAAAGATTTTAGTTCTTCGGTCTCTTCATTGTTGTTTCTCCAACTTTTAATGCTCAACAAATAGAAGGCATCTTATAAATAATTGTGGGATAAAGTACATGATGTTGAGAGCCAGGGCCCAGTCAGAATGACGCCTGGCATTTCTGGCATTTGCCAGAGAGAATGGTTGAAAGATGATGCCAGCGAACCCTTGAGATGATGATTTGAGTTAAGCTATATATAATTGCTGTGATGCTGATTGATTTAATTGTATATTTGACCTTTACTGTCGGGCAATAGAGCGGCTCTTGCTGCCTCAGGCGCCCGCTACTTTGGAGTTCCTGTGGGGGTTCGGAGAGATTGGACGGAGCCTGGTGGAGGGAGTGGAGTCCCCTGTGGTGTGTGCAGTGTGGGTGAGAGTTGGGGAATAAAGAGTTGCTGTTTGAATCTACAGGGCTTTGTGGCGGCTCGGTTATTTGTGCCCAGCCAGACTGTGGCAACATACATCTGACTGGACAAGTCAGTATGTCATTGGTTGGGGGGGAGTTAATTTAGAAGAACAAATATAATTTTTTCCAGAGAAGAAATTTTATAATGTTATTTCAAATGTTGAGAACATTGTAAATAAAGACATCAACATGCATGATGCTTTTGAGAAACATGGAAAAGTCCATTGTAATTAGTAGTTTACTATGCCTTGGGGGGTGGGTGGTATGTGTCAGGAAGCAGTGTTGGAAAAATGAATCGAGATTAGGTGAAATGCTTAGCTAAGAAGCAGTAATGAATCATTAGATTTAAGAGATCAAAGATTTAAAACAAGATGTGGCATTTGAAGAAAAAGTATTATAGTCCAATTGTTAACTCATGAAGTATGTGGCAATTTTCTTAGGAGTAGAGAAAGAGGGCTTTAAATGCAAGATGATTGATGTGCTTTTCTGGCACATAATCCATAAAGTTTCACCCTCTGCTATGTATTAAACAAACAAACAACAAGAAAAAAGTGACATCCTTCAAGACTTCAGAGACAGACAAAAAGGAACAAATGAAATGAATGAGCTACTCCTTAGGGCTAGAATCCTGGGCTGAAAAAAGCCATATAATATCAAATTTGCCTGGGAGATGCTTAGGCAGTTGGGTCTGAAACAAGTTCAAATGGGAAACAATGTGAGCAGTATATTGCAGAATTGTACAACTTAGCATCCCCGTACTTCATAGAGGCAGAATTCTAGGCTTTAACTATTTTTCTTTAGGATGTGTCACCATAAGATTGATATTAAACAGACTTAATGTTTTTGCTTGTTGCTTGCAAGTTACTATGAAAATTCATACACTGTAGGTGGGACTGCAAATTGGTGCAATCATTATGGAAAGCAGTATGGAGATTCCTCCAAAAACTTGGAATGGAACCACCATTTGACCCAGCTATCCCATTCCTTGTCATATACCAAAGGACTTACTACATTGATGCAGCCACGTTAATGTTTATAGGCTCTCAGCTCACAACAGGTAAACTATGGAACCAAAGTAGGTGTCCTCCAACAGATGAATGGATAAATAAAATGTGATATATATGTACAATGGAATATTACTCAGCTTTAAAGCATAATGAAATGATGGCATTTGCAGGTAAATGGATGGAGCTGGAGAATATCATACAAAGCAAAATAAGCCAATCCCCAAAATACTGAAGGCTGAGTGTTTACTCTGATATGTGGATGTAAATTGATAATGGAAGGGGGTGTAGGGAAGAATAGAGTTATTTTGGATTAGGCAGAAAGGAATGAAGGTAGGAGCAGGGGCATGAGGGTAGGTATGACAGTAGAATGAATCAGATATTATGACCCTATGTGTATGTATGACTACATGACCAGTGTGATTCTACGTCAGGTACAACCAGAAGAATGAGAAGCTATACTACATTTATGTGTAATGTGTCAAAGTTCATTCTACTGTCATGTATAACTAATTAGAATTTTTTTTTAAATTAAAAAAAAGAAAAGAAATCTCATGCATTCAGTAACTATAGATTGCTAAGACAAATTCTGAAGACAACGTTCCATGCAATAGAGCACCATTTGGAAATTTTAATAAAGTGAGACTTTCTCTATTTAAGGCACTAGTCTGTGATTTTTAAAATAAATTATTTTGGGGAGGTCCTATTTCTGAGATGGGGAGAATAAACATGTAAAAATGCCTTTAGATTTTAATCTATTGAAATTTAGTTTTGAAAGAGTCCATTTCATGGTCTGTTTAACTGTATCACAGAAACAATCTAACAAGATGGAAAGTAAAAAAGAATTGCCAGGTTCACATCTTGCTTTGTACTCTAAAATGTGACATTTAAAGCTAAAGAACCTTCAAGAATTTGTAATTAATATTAAATGCTGGTGTTGGCATAAGGACATCTGCTCTTCACCAGTAGTTTGGATTTGTGTGTGTGTGTGTGTGTGTGTGTGTGTGTGTGTGTGTGTGCGCACCAGCAAAAAGTGAATCTTTGAACTTGTAAAAATGTTGATGTTATAATAGCAATAAATAGACAACAGGGTATGAATTACTAGGTCATTAATGCAAGCTTCTTGATGAAAGTCAATTTAATTCTATCATTATGACTTATCACACGCCTAAGGCATGCATTAAGATTTCAAAGCACACATGCCTAGACTTGTTTTATTGTTTAATTATTTATAACTATTATTGCTTGTTGTAACAAAGCTCCCCTAATAAAATTTAATAGAAATTTACTATTTGCTTGATATAAAATTGTCCTTTCAAATGTAGCCTGGACAGCTGCCTACTCTCTGCCATTCACCAACTTATAACCTCACAAATAAGCCATATTAGATAAGAAAAAAAAAAAAAAACGATGCTACATCTTCTCACATTATACATGAACTCAGAGTCTCAAAGCAATTTGCAAACATTGATTAATTATGTTGCAATACATCCCCCTGGGTTACATAGCTGCTAATTTTTTTTTCATCTGCCAAATAGGATGTATGAAACTTGTTTACTCGAACTTTTTTATTTCCAATTTTGCTCCTGGATATTTAGAGTCCACAATCCTGTGTATTTAAAAAGGGGTTAAGAAGATCATGTTTACTAAAAGAGCAAGAAGAGTCTGAATGTAATCACACAAGTAAGTTAGAATGAGTATAGATGTATACAAACATATCTGCCTATCTTGCATGTATCTATCTTACTTTCTTTTTCTTTCTTTTTTCACCTATCTACTATTATCTAACTATCTACCTAACATCTATCTATCATTTATCTGTCTATCCAAGTCCTGGGGCTCCCTTTCTGAAATACCATTTGGTCCTCAACACCAAACAAGCAATCAGAAAGGAAGGGAGGGTAGAAAAAGCAGAAAATCTACCAAATTTTATACTTGCTATTTTCATTGCCTAGGATGCTTTTCCAGTTCTTCTCCTTCACTATAATCCCCTATTAACTCCAGTTTTTAGGCCCCCAAATTACTCCTCAGTGAAGCTTTTTTTTTTTTTTTTTTTTTTGCACTGCTGCCCCCCTCCCCTATAGCGGGATAATGATATTCTTTTTCCTGTGCCAATTTCACCTATATAATTTGGATTATAATGTTTGCCTCAACTTATTGCATGCATGTATGTTAACAGCCAATACTGATAACAGACACAGGGATGGATTTAATATAAGGAATTGGAGTTGGGAACTGGATTTCCCCAAGGATCAGACTGCTGTGTGGCCCCTACTGTAACCCTAACCTGTCTTTGCTGCTGCATTGCTGGCACATCTGGAGACACTGCCGTGGGTGCTGCAGGGGGCATTGCACAGTTGCTGAGCAGGAGCTAGCCCTGCTGATGGTGCTGGAGTCACTGTGATGCTGGAGCCCACCATCACCTCAAGTCTCTTCCTGCTGTCAGGAGCCATATCAGAGAACTCAGGCTCTTCTTTTTCTCCGAACTGCTCAAATTGCATCAGTGCCATTTATTCTCAGAAGCCAACAAGGGCACGATTAGCAAAAGGAATTTTGAAATGTGGTTTTTGTACTTTCATCCTAGCAACAGAATGGAAAATGTAGGCTAAGTACAATGCAAAGAGCCAGCTGACAAACCACCGACCTGTATCTGTTTACATGTTTGACACAGGATGATTTTGTTGTTATAGTTGGTAATTTGATACAAGAGAGCAAGTGATGGGAAGAACTTATTGACTATAAGCAAAACTCTTGATGATTTGTAAGTCATAGAAATTTCTGAGTAGTGAACCAATCCTGCCTATATTTGCAGATAGAATATAAACTTTGGTTAATTGAATGTAGGCATGTGAGAAAAGATATATCTGTCTTTTGGAGGGAAGATATATCTGTCATCTCCTGAGATGGGGCATGTTGCAAGAATTGATAGGGGTGGGGACGATGCTCATGAACTTAGTTTTAGATGTGGTTAAGTTGGAAGTGCCTCTTGGGTATCCAGGTGGAGAGATTCAGTTGGTCACATGAATCTGGAGTTCAGGAGGTAAATCCATGCCAAATTAAAGACATAAAATAGTTTGAGATCACTAAGAGTGGATGGAAGAGAGAATCAAGGACTGATCTCTTGGTAACTTTTATATCCTAAGTTCCAAGAGAGGAGGAGACACCCTTGAAGGGAATGGAAAAGGTGCCAGTGATAGTTATTGCTAATATTTTAAGTAATTTGCTTTCCTGAGATGAAAATCCTTCCATTCACACAAAATATTTGATAAGTTTGATATTAAATATTGTTATGGTTTAGATATGAGGTATCTACCAATATTCACATGTCAGACAATACAAAAATTTTCAGAGGTGAATCAATTGGGTCATGAGAGCCTTAAACTAATGAGTGCATCAGTCCCCTGATATGGACTGAATAGGTGATAACTGAGCAGGCAGGTGTGGTTCGTGGAGGTAGGTAACTGGGGGTGTTCCTTTTGGGCCTATATTTGTTCCTAGTGAGCAGAGCTCTCTCTCTCTCTGCTTTCTGATCACTATGATGTTCTGTCAGTTTTAGCCCAGAGCCATGGAGTTGGCCAACCATGGACTGAACTTCTGAAACAATGAGGCAAGATAAACTTTCCCACCTGTATGTTGTTCTTGTCAGGTCTTTTGCTCACAGCAACACTAAAAGCTGGCTAAAGCATTTATATAAGTGTGTAAATATTTTTGATAATATATTTTTAGAAAATTAAGAAAAAATAAAGGATGAGTATTCTATCTAGGTTGGTACAGAGCAGACAGGAAAATGGTTACTGGAGGTGATAATCAATAGGGCAGAAAATCAAGCCATGGAGAGTAAGGCCCTGGAGATGTACAGAAATGTCAGGGGCTGTTTTGATCTTTCTGGAGAACAATTTTATTAATTGTATTCAGGTTGCAAAGAATGGAGTGATGACTATTGACACATAGCTACAGACAGCATCTTAAATTTGTGCGTTTTTGTGCGTGTGTGTGTGGTATGTGTGTGTGTACATGGTGGGCACATCTTGGCTGCTGGTCTGGGTTAAGACGAGGTGGTTCCTAGCCTAAAGGAGGCAGCACATTATGAATACTTATTATATGACCTGGGATTTACAATAACACTTTTGGAGTCTCAGTTAATTAACAGCCTGAGTTATACTTGGTAAGTCCTTCGCTGTTAGAGCATCTATTTCCTTCAATGGATAATACTGAAAATAGAGCTTGTTACATGATACATAAGAATTCATTTAAGTCAAATCCTGTGACATACTATCTAAGCTATGTTGACACAAATCCTGCCCTTGAGAAAGCATATGAGGTGACTTAAGATCAATAATTTAAATTCTGGGTTTCAAAGTATTTTGGAAACTCTGAAACTGTCAAGGTAAAGGCTGTCAACATTTGGTTTCATTGATTAATCATCCATTCCCATCCTGCAGGAAGCCCCCTCTTGATTTCATTAGACTGGTCATATAACGCTCAGGCTGGGTAGAAAGATGGCCCAGGGCATGATGAACAAAATAATGGCCCCAGACATCCCAGCTAGGTACAGCCTGACTCTGAGCACTTGTACAATACCAGTGTGATTGTTTTGAGATTCTTTCAATTAATATCAAGAGGACCTCTCCTGAGTCCTTCCTTTGTCATTGACAAGCTCCAAGACTCTGGACAAGTTTTTCTCAAATGTTCTGAGACATGGTTTTCTCATTTATAGAAGTTAGAAAATGCCCACACTCCTTAACTCACAAGTTTGTAGTGGCTTTAAGACTGTGAGCCTAAAAGCACTTTGTAAACTAGAGAGTACTGCATATATCTGAAAAATTATTATAGTATTTCCATTTTAATCACTGGCTTATTTCCCTTTAGTAACTGGTGCTTACTCTCCTTTGGTTGTTGATACAGCAACATTACTAAATACGAAGATGGCTTACAACAAGGTGGGTGTATCTAGATGTAAACAAGATTTATAGTGTTCCTTGATTTCGTGATGCTAATAAGTACAGCCCTTGACAGTCGTGGTTTTCCTAGTGGCATCTTTATATGGCTTGACTGACTCTTTTACCAAGATTTATGCCTGCTTGAGCAGGCTCCCCGAACCACAATCATAGTCCCCATAAATCTCTAGCATATTTGCTATGACAGTAGCCACGTCCCCTGCCTCCTTAAGAGACTGCAGAAGGGTCTCTTAGATGCTGTGTTTCCCATGGTTTGCAAAGATTTCTTGGAGTTTTGCAGTCTTTGCAGGGAGGGCAAATGTTTTTGGGGAAAACTGAGTAGCACTAAATGAAGGACAATCCCATTACCAATGCTGTTAAGAGCCAATGGTTTTTCATGAAGATTCCTTGCTCAGTTGACACTTGGAAAAAAAAATCAGAGGATACCAGACTGTCACTTCCTTTCTTTTCCTATGTTTTATGATCGCTATTGCCATATTAGAGAGTAACAGTCATTCAGCACTGGCTGTATGAAGGCTTTGGCCCCAAAAAGCAAGTGTTGAACCAAGAAAAATCTTTCCACTGTGTGGAGACATAAGAGTCAATCAGTAAAATACTCAGCCTTGGGCCTGTCTCTGGAGAAAACAGAAGTGGAGCTTTTCACTGTTATGGTTGATAGGAAAACTTGGGGAGTAACTGTAATATCTCATTCCCTGAAAATGTTTGTTACTTCAGGGATACATTCCAAACTTGATAAAAATTTAAGCCACGCATCATGCATACTTTAATATACAAGTAACATCTAATAGCTTGATATGTCATAAGCCTATCATGAATTTTCTTTCTTCCTTGGTGGTTTGACATGATGTTCCTTCTGTTTGGAATATGTTTTCCTTATGTTCTCTTTAAATGTTCCTATTTGTTTTAAAAATCTGGCTTAAATATTGAATTAGTTTGTTCTGGGCCCCTCTTTAAGTGACATCAGCTCTTTGGGTTAATTCTTCTGGTGTGCAAAGATGAGCTCAAATCTAAAACCAAGTTTTATGCTTCTGCCTGTTTTGTGTGTCCACTAACATCCGCTGGTCCAAAGCAAGTGACATGGGAAGGTCAGTGCTGAAGGATAGTCATTACACTCCAAATACCACAAGGTTTGTCAAGGTGTAGATACACAATTCTATCACAATGGAGTGAGATAGTGGCCATTATTTAATCCAATGCAAATATGAAGTTTTTCTTATCCCTCACAGGAAGATTTGATGTCTCTTCTTCAGTGTTCTTTAAATATGTTTTATAATGCCTACCATCATGAGTTGTTCATATTTAATAACGGTCATCTCTTCCAAACATGGGCAAAATTATCAAGTCTTACAGTTAGTTATTACTTTTGTCAATATATCGCATTGTACTTTGTTTATAATTGATGATCGATATGTTTGCTTAAACAGATTGATAAATGACCATCTTACAGGCTGTCGTGTAGAAATCTTCTTTACGGAATCCTGATGTTTCTCAACAGAATTCATTTTTTCTAGGTAATATAGATGTTCCTCAACTTTCAACGGGATTATGTCCTGACACACTCACCGTAAACTGAAAATATTCTTGATCAAAATGGATTTAATATGCCTAACCTACTGAACATCACAACATGGATGTGTACAGAACACTTTCATTTGCCTAAGGTTGGGCAAATTCACCAAACACAAACCTACTTTATAAAAGAGTGTTGAAGATCTCATTAATGTGTTGAATAACTGTATCTTACAAAGTCCGCAACAGTACACCTCTAGTGGATCCACTGTTTCCCCTGAGGATTGGGTGGCTAAATAGGAGCTGTGACTCCCTAATGCTACCCCACATCAAAAGAGACGATCAGATTGGGTATTTCCAGCTCAGGAAGAGAACAAAGTTCAAAATTCAAAATAGAGTCCCCACTAAAGGTGCATTGCTATTGTGTAACTGCAAATTTAAAAAAATCATTGCATCAAATCATCTTAAGTCAGGAACTACATATATAAGAGAAATCAAATGCAAAAATCTCATATCACACTAGTTCCCTCCCCGCCCCTCTTTCTTTCTGTCTTTCTTTTTTTTCCCTGTAGGTTCCTGCTCTCACAGTGAACAATTAGGTCCATACAGTCTGTGATCATTTTAATGGGAATAGGTGACATGATTTTCAAGCCTATGCTTTAAGTACTTTAACGGAGCAATAAGCTATCTCATTTCTGCAGTCCACTAGTTGTGTGGTTCTGGTTCTAAGTTTAGAAGTTTGAAAGATTACTGTTTAGCCATACTCTTCATGTCTGAGTCCATCAAATATAATATTCACAAGTTGGTTTTAAGCCAATGAGAAATGCTAGCATGAAATGAGAATCCTTTTATATGGCAATTTAAAGCAAATTAACAGTGACAGTAATGTCATTTTGGTTGGCAAAACACTTCTTCATCATTTTTGTCAATAGCTTTCTAGGATTTTGAAGTTTAAACTGATTTTTGGGTCTTTTATAAAGGAGGAAGGTGGATAAATGCATTTTTCATTCTAACATTTTCTACTTCAGTGGAAGAATAAAGGAACCATTTACATTTTAATTAGAAGCCCAAAATTTTTACAAAACTATCAATGAAAAATGACAGGATATATATTATGTCTCTATTATGGCTAGTATTATTTACCTTCAATAAAGCAAGGAAACTAATTTACAATGGAAATCTGCTTCTAATCCCTTTGGAGGGAGAATTTTGGAATAAGAGGCTCCAATTTATGATTTTCTAACAAGATTAAAAGAAGTTAAAAAGCAAAGCATCTGCCATATTAATTAATCAGATGTTGGGAATTACTGTTACAATATGGGTTTCGTGAAAGCATGCGTCTGATGTAATTTTCAAGTAGCAAGCGAACTTAATTCAGGTTTTGCTTAAAAAAGCAAGAACGTACATTCTAAGACATTCTTACTTCGCCCATGTTCTCTTCTAATTGTACTCATTCTATCTCACGCATTTTGCTGCTCTCCTATCAAATCCCAACAGTATCAAATCTTCCCAACCACATCAAATCTTTTGCAGGGTCTGAAACTTGTCTTCATGACTTTTCAAATGACAGTTTTGTTCTACTTTGTTATGTGGGTTGGAAAACTATCCTCCACTCTTGCGCTAAGGCTTCTAACCATAATTCCAACTCTCCTGAGTAGATTTACATACTTGGCTTTCTGTTGTCATTGACCTCTGTCATGGTTTAGATATGAAGTGTTACTCAAAACCTCATGTGTGAGACAATGCAATAATTTTCAGAGGTGAAAAGGTTAGATTATGAGAGGTGTAACCTAATCAAAGGCTTAATACATTGATGAATTAACTGGGCAGTAACTATAGGGAGGTAGGTTGGGGTTAGAGGAATTAAGTCACTGGAAGTGTGCCTTTGGGGTTTATAGTGTGTTTGTCCCTGGTAAGGGGAGCTCTCTCACTGCTTCCTGGTAGCTATGTCCTGAGTTACCATACCCTTCCACCATGATTTTCTGCTCCACCTTGGGCTCACAGCTATGGAATCAGGTGGCCAAGGAATAAACTTCTAAAATCAGGAATCAAATTAAGCTTTTCCAGTGATGAAAATGCTAACTTAAATAGCCTTTAAATGCACTTGTACTACAACATTTATGGCAAGGTTGATAATAGCCTCTCTGCATGCCAATCACCCCAAGTAAACTATTTTGTTCCTTGAGTCTTGCTTGATGTGTAGCTCATAGAAGCACTCAATAAGGTTTTTGAACAAAGTTTCATTAGAAAAACATAATGCCTTATTCCTAAAATTAATTTCAGACTGTTTTATGATTGCAATGGCTAAAAAGAAAAGACGGTGACGTCAGCCAGCTATTTTTGGTGCTATTTCTCACTCAGTGCTCTTCAAAATGGTGAATTTTCTCTATTCTCTTTACCAACCTGAAAGACAGAATCTGTGCTGCCTGCAGCCTTTGCTTGTCTTTAGTTGAGCATGGTGAGATTCTCAGTAATTAGTGCTTATAAAACACTGCAAGTTTCTCAGATGAATTAAAGTGTGAAATCTTATTACAAGTTGTATATTGCTGGAGTAACAAACAGACATGGCAAATTACACCATTTCTTAGCCTCTATTGCTTTTAAGGAACAATGCAATTCATAATTATCCACAAGTATGGGCTCAATTGCCTCCTGCTATCTTGACAGCCGGATTAGCTCTGTTCTCTGAACTTGGTTGGTTTTAGTGTCTGTAGAAAAGTTTCTTCTTCCAAATAATGTTTTATTTGGCAGCCTCAGATACTCATGTTTGCAGTAAAAGTGTTATGCACAAGCATGAACAAATTACTGTGCTGGTCAGAGACAGAACAGTTTATAGTTACATGGAATCTCTCTAATTGCCATCGTGAGGAGATGCAGTTCAAGCTATAGGTATTTTAGGCTTCTTCTTTACCTCCAAAGGAGGGAGTCTAATAATATTTGCTTCTGAAGAGCATTTGGCCATATTCAAACTATGCCTCATCCCAACACTATGCAAGATAATGAGCCATGAACTGAATTTTGCTGTCACATTAGACTGGGGGGTTGGGTAAATACAGAAATACCCAGCAAGTTCACTTGACCTTCCATGCCAACTTATTCAAATGCTAAAGCTGTAACTATACAAAGATTTAATTTCTATTTCTGCTATGAGAAAAAGAAGGGGAAAAAAAACACCTAAACCCCAGCAATAGTGGATAAATTAATTTAGTAATGACTGTAAAGAGCATCAAGCTTGTAATGATTAATAGTCATAAAGGGTTTTGTTTCCCATTGTGCAAATAACCACCTATGTCAACAAATCTGGCAACTGCTATTTTATCAAGGAATGGAGTTTTTTGGATTTCTTCTGGTTTTTTTTTTTACTCCCCGTAGTCATCATTAATATAATAAAACCCCCATTATAAAATCATTAGTGTAAATGCAAATAAGGTCTTGCATTCTTAATGCCCCCACCAGGCCCTTAATCACTTGAAATGTCATGCTGCATTAAGTATAACATCCATTACATATGATAAAAACATGCAATACAAAAAATATTAAAGTGGTATTTTCAAGCTGTTATCAAGAGGAGAAGGGCTTTAAAAATTAATTTCTTTTTGGCACTTTGAATACTTTGGAGGCTAAAGACCTCATTAATTTATCAGTAAAAGCCTTGGGGCCTCCAAAAGACCTTTTGGACTTTTCTCATTTTCCCAATTGTATCTCCTAACCCTTGACCACTCATACCTCTTTTCTATTTAAAAGTTTTCCATACTGAATGATAATATTTTAAAGATATGAAAATAATTTAATCTTGAAAATATATCCTAAATACATTAACGTTTAATATTCTTTATTTTGGAGGAGATGTTTTAGATATGGGGTGATGAGAGAAGACATAAAATTTGATTTCAATAGTTCTTCTGTAGTGAGGGATTTGCTGGATATAATAAAGCAATAATATGGTACACAAAACCCAATGGTTTCTTATTATAAAGCACATTAGAATTTATACGGCATTGCTCTCTATGGCATCCGGTTAACCGATTTAACCGATTTAACTAGTGAGGTAACTCAAAAATCTTATCCCTTAAGATTTAAAAAAAGTTTGGTTATTGAAAGTCATTTACGGAGGCTGGGCAGGATGGTGCATGCCTGAAATCCCAGCAGCTCAGGAGGTTGAGACAGGAGGATCACAAGTTCAAAGCCAGCCTCTGCAAAAAGCAAGGCACTAAGCAACTCAGTGAGACCCTGTCTCTAAATAAAATACAAAATAGGGCTGGGGATGTGGATCAGTGGTCGAGTGTCCCTGAGTTCAATCCCCAGTACAAAAAAAAAAAAAAGTCATTTATGGTCATTTAAAGTTATTTACTTTGTCAGGGAAAAACTAAAAAAATTTAAAGTAGGGAAAAAAAAGAAAGAACATAAGATACAGAAAAGTATCTATTGCTTTGTATTTTGTACCCTTCTAGTTTATAGCCATCTTTCTTTGTGTTTGAGCTAATTTGTAACTCTGTAAGTGGTAGAAAACTGAAAGTAATGTAAATGATTCTGGTGCATGGAAATGCTATTAATTGTGTCTGGGGAAATGCAATTGATTGTTGCCCTGTGGACATTCATTTTAATTCTATTGTAAATTCATTTAAGCATTCAGTATTCCTTATATGACTCTGCTTATATGGTTCTTTGCATTCTCCTTTGAACCTATTCTCACACCTGACTGGTTCATTCATTAATTGATGAGTTAAATGAAATGCTTGATAATAATTCATTTTATGTCTGTATGAGAGTCATCATTATCCTTTTAAAAAGTAATCCTTTAGTTCTGTCTTCATGGTAGAGAGCACACCTATGAAATGTACTAATGAAATTCAAGAGGATTTAAATTCCCACTCTATACTTGACCCCATATTCCTCTGCTTCTCACCAGTGCCTCCGTTGAAAGACCCTGCCAGCAGAGAATTCCATTCCTCAACATCCTCCTCGATATTCCCGCGTTTATAAAATTCAACAGACAACAAATAACCCAAAGAAATGCTCAGACTATCGTGGTGGGACTGCTGTCAGGAATTCAGAGATTTGCTCACCAAAACCTCCTGGCTTACCTTTCACCGTCTTCAATCATCAGAGCTGTATTTATGCTTTTCCAGGACCCAATGGCACTGACAGCAGCCATGACAGAATGCCAAGAGGTAGACATGAATGACCTTCTGCTTGTCACTCCATTTTATTTTCTCAGTTCTGAAGAATTTATGTCTGTCATTTGACCTGGTATTATCTAAGATTCTGGCATCCCTTCTGTGGAAGTGACAAAGGCAGGAGCAGAGAATAGATTAAAAATTCACTTCTTTCCAAAGTGGGAAGAGACCATTTTTAAGAGATTTTTTTGAGAGGAAGTCAACATGATAGTATGGTAAACTTGACTTCCTTTCAGGAGATATTCTTAGATTAGCCTTTTGTACAAAGAAAGAGGCCTCTGTAAGGAATGCTGCTGTGGTGTAAGTAAAATATATCTCACATATCAAAGCTGCATTCAGATATCACCATTTTATAGGTCTTGTGTTGGGAGCAAGGTCTTATCTCTGTGTCTAGCAGTTAAAACTAGGCAAGGAAAGGAGTAATGGTGATGATGTTCCTTGTCCATCATGAAGGGTCACGGCAGACACCCCTGTCATGAGAGACAGGCTAGCAAGAGAAGAGGGTGGTCCATCAGGGGATCGCTGCCCACTGCCTATAGAAGCTGATTCTATGGCACCAGGATTTTGCAAACAGAAAAATAGCTTTAATGCTAAGGAGGCAGAAGCTATAAGCTCAAATCTGCCCCCTGTGTGTTGGTAGAGGGCTGTCCTTACCATCATAGTATTTGAACCTCTCCCATCTCTAGAAAGTTACATTTTTTAAAAACATGAAGCTGCACAGATTTGTACATGACATAAAAGAAATAGACACCCTCCACCCTTCTATTTTCTGTCAGTTGCAAGTTCTAGCTCAAGAGGAAAGACTGTCAGCCCTCCCTCTTTGAGATAAAGAAAAATGTAGTATGTGAAGAAAGTCATCTGTATCGTAAAAGATCTTAGATGCCAGAAGGGAGTCATGGACGTTAAGACTTGAGTCAAATTAATTCCATGTAGATTCCAGTTTAGGATTTAGAGTAAAAAAGGAAAGAAATGACTTAAGAATCTTCTATCCTTCAGTATCCTTCAGTATCTAATCCAATTTTGTTTAATTCTTAGGCTTATTTTGGAATATGACCAGGTATCTATAATATTAATATTCATGCTAAAATCAGTCTTCACTCATAATATCTGAGGTAGAAATTATCTTCATTTACAAAGGAAACCAAGGCTGAAGGAGAGCTCAGTCAGAAAACAGGTGTGGAACCAACAACCTCATTCCTACCCTACTGTATTCCAAATGCTATGGTTCTCTCCACCCCATAGCACACTAGGCTGATAGATGAAGATTTATACTGGCAAGATGATTCATTTTGCATTTTATGTATTTACCAAACACAAATGATGCACAAATAGCTATAGCATCAGCTCCAAGTATAATTATTTTTGTGTTTCTTAAAAATTGAAGACATAGGGCAGAAAAAGTAAAACCTTGAAACTTAAAGTCCTAAACCTGGAGATACTTATTAAGATGAGAAAGGCGATTATCTGACATTTAATAAGATCTAGAAAAAGTTGCCAGTAGTAGTATGCCGTGGAATGAGAGGGGGAAAATATAATTTCCTTGTTATTACTGAGAAAAGGATTCAATGAAGCAGTTCTGAAAACTCACATGGCTGATAATTAACCCAGAGCAGAGATCTCACTTTGAGAGGGATGAAATAAAATAATCAGGATCAATGTGATACCAGAAGGTAATGAATGTTTTTAACCAATGGGCCATAGTCTCTCTGGTGATTGTAACTTGCATCAGATTTGTAATATCTTGACAACAGCTTCAAAAGCAAATGCTTATGAAACCTTTGGCTATCCATCTTGACTCAGATGACTTGAACTAGTTGAGAGATTTAATAGTTGCCTGGAGAAAACATTTCCTGGAGGCTTTTATTTATATTCAAAAATAGAATGTGGATGTCTAATCAGTCTTTTCTACATGGCCTTTGGTAAAAGTACCAAGCTAGCAAGGATCACCATCAGAAATCCTTGTCTTTTCCACACATTTTATTCTCTTAGCGGCAGCTCTGCTTATATTCTTAGTTACCCCATACAGTAATTTCTGTTTCCACTTCCCCGTTAAAATCACTAAAATCCAATTCTCAGGTGATTTGAATCACATTCGTGGAAATGTATGGTTGATTGATTGCATTAGCTATCTGCTGCTGTGTAATAAATTACCACAAATATGATGGCTTAAATCAACACCCCTTTATGACCTCTCAGTTTCTGGACATCAGGTTTAGCTCAGTCCTCTGCATACTGTCTCACAAGGCTGCAAACCTCCACACTGGCTGTGTTACATTCTTGTTTGGGAAAGAATCTGCTTCCAAGCTTCCTTGGGATGTTAGTAGAATTCATTTGTTTGTAGCTATTAGAATGACTAGAGACCTCCCAGTCCCTGAGAAGACATTCAGGGTCTTGTCATATTGTCATCTCCAACAGGGCTCCTCTTATCAGCCCAGAAAGGATAATCTACAGAGTGAACTTATTAGCAAAATGGAATATTATATAAGATAATGTGACCATGAGAGTGACTTCCCCCCTCACCCATGTCATGTTATTTTGGTCACAACAAATCCTAAGTCCCACTTGCAGGGAACAAAATGACACAAAATCATGGACACTAGGTAGTGGGAATCACTGGGGACCACCTTAGTTCATGTATTTAAGTGATATCTTTTCCAAGCATGTGTGCTTTGAAACATGAATCAAGAGAATCAAGTAAGGGGCTGGGGATATGGCTCAAGAGGTAGTGCGCTCGCCTGGCATGCGTGCGGCCTGGGTTCGATCCTCAGCACCACATACCAACAAAGATGTTGTGTCCGCTGAAAACTAAAAAATAAATATTAAAAAAAATTATCTCTCTCTCTTTAAAAAAAAGAGATTCAAGTAACACACACACACACACACACACACACACATGCATATACACAAAGAGAGAGAATGAACTCAGATAGCTCACTTAGCACAGCATAAAGCAGAGACCAGTAACAGTCTTGTCTAATTTCCTTGAAATCTAAGTCTTTTTTAACAGGATAAGCCTGTTTAACATTCTAGAAGCTTTCTTCCGTACTAGTGTTTTATTGATATATATTCACACTCCTGAGCAATGGGATCTAGGGCAAATTATAAAACTTTAGTTTATTAATCTATAAAATGAATAATAATCATACTTTATCAGTAGCGTTGCTCTCCAGATTAAATAACCTTAGAGGTAAAGTGGACCTGGTATCTTACTCTCCGCCCTGTGACATGTCCTCTTGACAATGAAAGGCAGTCATACGCTAATTTGTCAAGCAGCCAAGACAAAAGGTATTTAAAATAAAATCTTCCACAACAGTGTTTAAAATAAAATCTTTCTTTTATGACTCTCTTTAGTCAGGGAGACCAATTTAAAAAAAGTTTTTTTGAAATTTGAAATATGTAAATCCATTACTTTTGTAAAATTTCAAGCATTACAGATAGAAATCCCCTGTGCCAAGCCCTGCCCCATTCTGATTTTGATTTGAGTGTAACTACTTCTATTGAATTTTTTCTATTATTCCAGAACTTTTACTATACAGTTTGTAAATAATTTTGTCTTACGTTTTTCTTTATATTTAGGTAGATGGATTGATAGAAGGATAGTATTTACATAGGACAGACAGATGATAGAAACAGAGATTGATAGTGTTTTGCTCTACTGCTTCAAACCCAGGGCATCAGATGCCCCATGCACAGTCTTTACTGATCCCAGAGAAAGAACTTGGAAGACTCAATGAAGAGGTTTTGAACATTACATTACTTACTCCTCAGCTGTAGCCAGCCAGGGTACAATGGAAAGCTACACCATGCCTATGGGTAGGGGATGGATATATAGGATAGGTTTCCTGACCACTGCACAGGTGGATTTTCTCAGATGTTTTGTGAGTACTTTCATTTACAACTCTGCTAAATATTGAAAATCAGGGTAGTGGCCAGATCCCACTCTCCACTTCCTTCATAATCACATTCTTTAGAGACCTTCCTATCTTATTACAAGACTTCCTAGGTATCAATTAGTGTTTAACCCAACATCTATATAAAGCTCTTTACCTTGCTTTGCCATTCATTGTGCTTTCTGGAGTTACATCCACGTGAGTACATATGGAGTAACATTATTCTTACTAGATGTCCCATAATATTTCCATCCAGCACTACTTTACACTGGACATTTAGATTCTTTTTTTTAAGCTATACTAAGCAATGCTTGATTGAACTGCTTTGAACATATAAAAATGTTTTTCCTAAAGTAAAATCAGAAAGTTTGTGCAACTTAACCTAAAAATTTTTATGTTTAATACATATTGCCAAAATCACCATACCAATTTATAGTTCCCTTACCAGAGAAATAATTGCTATAGATACAGAAAGTAATGTAGGTAAAATGCTTAGTATAATACTTGGCATATATTAAAGTAATCCATAGTTGCTAGTTATTATTTTTGCAGTGAGCCAAAAATGAGCTTTTTTGCTGGTAGTTTGACTTGATGGGAGGATAGAATTAGGAGCAAGAGTTAAGACAGTTGGATGACTTTCTCTAAATGCTTGAGTGAGAACGTGAAACTTACCTAAGCAATTGCATGAGGAGAAACTCTGTACTTCACAAGTATGTCTCAGGCCAATTCAGATTGTACTTAGAACTCTTATATAGTATATTGAAATTATTAACATACCTGGCACAAGGATATGACTATCATTTGAACTCAAATGGATCAAGCCAAGTATTTAAGCCCCAAATGTCCTTCTTCAGGAAGTTTCATATGAACTAAAGTGTTTTCATAAATTTTGCACACATTGGATTCTAACAGATTAAAAAATTTCATTGGAATTATTAAGCATGGCCCCATAAATTGAAATAGATTTAAAACATAATGACCTACCTGTTGAGAGCCACAGCTGAAGGGGCCCCAGCAAACTTTCAGACTGCCAGCTGATGATTGGCTCACAGTGGCCCCAGCAACATCTAGCTGATTGGCTCCTCTGCGGTGATGCTCATTGGGCTGTTTCCCTGCCCTTTCAGACCACGGAGCTGCTCATTGGGGGACTTTTTTGGCTCTGCCCACGCAACCCAGCCAATCGGCCTCAAGAGCAGGAGGATTGTGGGAGGTGGAGAGGCTTGTGGTTTTGGGGAGAGGCTTGTGGGAAGCCGGTGGTGGCAGTTGGGCTCTGAGGGTTTTTCCTGAGGAGCTGTTTTATTTGGCATGTGTGGTTCTAAAAATAAGGTTCGTTTCTTTTGACAAGTGGCTCCTGAATTGTGCCCAGCCAGACTTTGGCATTTGGTGGCTCGCACAGGGAGTGACTGAGGGTAAGTGATAAGGTAAACTGCTTGCCACTGAGGGCAGGGCGAGGGGATGGGTAGCCATTTTAAGATTCCTCTTTTGTTTTGCTTCACTTTTGTTTTAAGTTGCCTGTCCCTGGAGATGAGTGAGACGGAAGAAAAACCCCTCACATCTGAGGAAAAACTATTTGCGTCTGAGGAACAGATAGGGAGAAAGGCTATAATGATTTTTTGTTGTTCCATTTTTATTTCATTCTATCTCGGTTTTGTTTGGTGTTATCTTGTTGGGTTGTATTATAGTAGAAATATGGGATCAGTAATTAGTAAAAAACAAACCGAAAGACTGTTAAGTAAATTGTTAGAGGAAGGAGGCATCTCAGTAAAATCAAGAACAGTCAGGGCATATGTTGATACAAAACAAAAATGTAGCCCATGGCTTTTTAAGGAGGAGTTGTTAAATATATCATAATGGAACCATCATGGTGAAGATTTAAAAAGAGTAGAAAAGAAAAGCCTAGGGACTCTGCCAGTTGGCACATTGCCATTGTGGACATTTGTATCTTGTTTGCTTAGTCCAAAGCCTTCAGTTCAGACAATGGTAGAGGAAGGAGAAGACATATTGATTCAAGTAAAAGAGAAGGTCTCTCAAACTAGTCAGACAGAGGAAGAAAGTTTAGAGCAGAAAAAGCCATCAGGGGAAAAGTTACAACAGGAGACTGCTACTAACACATTTCTATCACTAGAGGGTGTAAGGGTCCAACCAACAGAGCCACCTCTACAGGAAACTGCTACTAACACCTTTCTATCACCAAAGGATGTAAATGTCCAACTAACAAGGCCACCTCCATATGCTGGGAGGCCCCCAACCACCGCAGTTGATAGTTGGGATCCTGAGACAGGATCTCAAATATTAACATGCCCTGTATTTGAGGTAGGAGGGCAGCGAATTCACCATGATTTAAATTTCAAAACAGTGAAGCAGCTAAAAGAGGCTGTAACAACCTATGGTCCTCAAGCACCCTTCACTGTAAGCTTGGTCGAATACATTAACAACTTGAACATGACACCAGCAGATTGGGCTAATATGTGTAAACCTGTGCTAAATGGAGGTCAATACCTGTTATGGAAGGTTGCCAATGAGGAATTTTGCAAGAAGACGGCTAGGTGAAATGCAGCAGCTGGTTATCCTCAGAGAAAACTAGATATGTTGTTAGGAAAGGGACCTTATGAGGATCAGCAGCAACAAATTGCATATGATCCTGGCATATACACACAAATTGCTGTAGAGGCGGTTAGGGCATGAAAGACTTTATAAGGACATGGAGGTTTACAAGGTCAATTATCTAAGATAATTCAAGGAGCTAATGAATCTTATGCTGAATTTGTAGATAGGCTTATTCAAACAGCTACCAGAGTTTTGGGGAATACAGAACAAGCAATGCCATTAATAAAACAACTGGCTTATGACCAAGCAAATCGTTGGTGCAGAGAAATCATTAGACAATGGAAGCATGAAGATTTAAACACATATATTAAATTATGTAGAGACATTAATGAACAAGAGCAAGTCATGGCAGCTGCAGTAAAACAGGCTTTAGATGCCGGAGACATTAATGAACAAGGGCAAATTGTGGCAGCTGCAGTAAAACAGGCTTTAGATTCCAGGCCAAGAACATGCTACAATTGTGAACAAACAGGACATTTTAAAAGGAATTGCCCCATAGGAGGAGGGTTTAACAAAACTAGGTATCAAAGGAATAGAATACCGGGTATTTTCCCACGATGCCATAGAGGGAGACATTGGGCTAATGAATGCCGTTCTCAAACCACCATAGAGGGTACTCCATTATCAAAAAACGAACAAGGACCAGGTGTTTATCCATGATATCATGGAGAAAGGCATCGGGCTCCGTTGCCAAAAAATGGACAGGGGGACCCAATGCTCCGGGGCCCCAAACCACAAATATACGGAGCACTGGAGGAACCCAGCAACCCCATCAGGGTAGTGCCCAGGATACATTGTCCATCAGATCCCTCATCAGACAAACCAGAGGGAGCACAGGGTTGGACATCTGCGCCTCCAGCAGAGCAGTACTAACTCCAGACATGGGAGTTCAAATCATTCCCACAGGGGTAAAAGGACCTCTTCCCAAAGGAACAGTAGGCTTATTATTGGGACGCAGCTCTTCTACTCTAAAAGGACTTATGATAAGTCCTGGGGTAATTGATCCCAGTTATGAAGGTGAAATAAAAATCATAGCTAGTTCTCCAAAGGGTATATCAGTAATTTCACCAGGAGATAGAATAGCACAGTTATTAATAATACCCAGCCTACATGATAAATTTTCCAGTTGTACTGTAGAAAGAGGTTCAAGGGATTAGGCTCCACAGGTGTAGATTGGACTATGCTTTTTTTAAATTTAGATTCTCTCCCCATGCTAAAACTAAATATTCAAGGACATGAATTTAATGGGCTACTGGATACAGGTGCAGACCTTAGCATCATCTCTTGTCAAGAATGGCCAAAACATTGGCCATTACAACAAGCCACTCAAATGCTTCGAGGCCTAGGAGTGGTGACTAATCCCCATAGAAGTGCAATGGTATTAGATTGGAAGGATCCTGAAGGATGTGAGGGAACTATACAACCATATGTATTGGATCATCTTCCCGTAAATTAATGGGGATGAGATGTCCTAGATCAATTAGGTTTGACATTAACAAATAACATCAATCAAAATGCACCCACTATTATGGCTAGACAAGGTTTTAAGAAAGGAAAAAGATTAGAAAAACAAGAACAAGGTATAGCACCACCAATACAAATAGAGCAAGGAACAGACAGACATGGGTTGGATTTTCAGAAAGGGCCACTGAGACAATAAAAATTACTTGGAAATCAGAAAGACCAGCATGGGTTCCTCAGTGGCCCCTAACTAAAGAAAAGATACAAGCAGCCCATGGTCTGGTCAAACAACAATCAGCGGAAGGACATATACAACCTTCTGTATCTCCCCATAATACTCCCATTTTTGTCATCAAAAAGAAATCTGGTAAATGGAGATTATTGCAATATTTAAGAGCCATTTATAATGAGATGGTTATTGTGGGACCTGCTCAATCGGGGATTCCTCAATTGTCTGCTTTGCCGAAAACTTGGTATGTTTTAGTTATAGATATTAAAGATTGTTTTTTTTCAATTCCAATTCATCCTAAGGATAGTCCACGTTTTGCATTTACTATCCCTGCACTGAATCATGAAGGTCCTGATCAGAGATATGAATGGAAAGTACTCCCTCAAGGGATGGCTAACAGCCCAACTATGTGTCAAATTTATGTTAACAAAGTAATCCAGCCACTTAGAAATCAAAATCCTGAACTACAAATATTTCACTATATGGATGATGTATTATTAGCACACAAAGCTAAAAACACATTGCTAGAATGTTATGCCACAATTACAAATTTATTTAAAAATTATAATCTAGAGATTGGAATAGATAAAGTACAATTAAATTTTCCAATTAATTATTTAGGAGTTCTATTATCCTCAACCATGGTCCATCCACCAAAAATTCAAATACGAGTAGATCAACTCAAATCACTTAACAACTTTCAAAAGTTATTAGGAGACATAAATTGGATAAGACCTTATCTAGGTATACAAACAGGAGAGTTGGGACCTTTATTTGATATCCTAAAAGGTTCATCAGATCCAAATTCACCCCTAATGTTAACGCCTGAAGCAAGAAAGGCATTAAAAATCATTGAAACATATATGGAAAATATGCATTTGGATAGAATTGATATGTTTGCCTTTATTATTTATTGTACTACCAACAAATATATTCCTACAGGAGTATTTTGGCAAGAAGGTCCATTATTATGGATACATTTATCTTATTCTCCCAACACTATTCATACTAGGTATCCTGAGGCTGTAGGACAATTAATACTCAAAGGAATAAAAGCAGCAAAGGGAGTGTTTGGAATTTCTCCCAATAAAAATTATTACTCCATATACTATGAATCAAATTGATGAGTTAGCTAATGAGTTAAATACTTGGGCAATAATCATGTGCAAATCTAATGTTTCATTGATAACCACTTACCATCTAATCCTTTATTGTCTTTTTGGTCATTGCATCCTGTAATTTTTCCAAAAATGACAAGAAAAACACCTATCATGAATGCTCCGAATATATTCACTGATGGGTCAAATAATGGTACAGCAGCAATAGTTACACCTGATCAAACTTTTACATTTTTAGTACCCAAACAATCAGCTCAAAAGGTAGAGCTTAATGCAGTATTACAAACTTTTGTGATGTTTAAAGATTCTGTATTTAATTTATTTTCCGATAGTCAGTATATAGTTAATGCTATAGTATCCCTTGAAGATGCTGGTAGGATTTCCCCTTCCTCTACTGTTTTCTCTTTGCTTTCCACTATACAAAGTCTAATCTGGGACAGAAAACATCCATTCTTTATAGGACATATCAGGGCACATACAGGATTGCCTGGCGCCCTTAGTTTGGGCAATGATTTAGCAGATAAAAGTACACATGACATACATATTTTCTCTACACTAGAAGAAGCTATAAATTTTCATAAAAAGTTCCATGTCAATGCTAATACATTACAAAAGCATTTTAAAATAACTAAGAAACAAGCTAGACAAATAATAAAACAATGTCAAAATTGTGTGACCTTTTTACCACAAGTTAATCTTGGAGTCAATCCTAGAGGATTCATACCTAACCATATTTGGCAGATGGACATCACACACTTGCCAGAATTTGGAAAATTAAAATATTTGCACGTTACAGTTGATACTTCTTCTGGATTTTTGATGGGCTCCCTTCATGCTGGATAAAAAACTAAAGATGTTATAGCTCATTGCTTACAAAATTTTGCCACTGTGGGCGTTCCAAAACAGTTTAAAACAGATAATGCCCCTGGTTATACTTCTACCTCTTTTAAACAATTTTGCTCATCATTTGGCATTACTCATATAACAGGAATCCCATACAATCCACAGGGACAAGGCATAGTTGAAAGAGCTCATCAAACTATTAAAATGTACTTATTAAAGCAAAAAGAAGGAATTGGTAAAGGGTATATATTCCCCAAAGATAAACTTAAAATAACCCTTTTTACTCTAAAATTTTTAAATTTGGATTCATCAGGGCTTAGTGCTGTGGAAAGGCATATGTGTCCAAAAAATGTACATAAGCCCAAGGTACTTTGGAAGGATATTCTAACAGGACAATGGAAAGGTCCTGACCCAGTAATTGTCTGGAGTAGGGGTCTGTTTGTGTGTTTCCACAGGGAGAACAGCAGCCGATTTGGATTCCAGAGAGATTAACTAAAGCAATTTCTACAGACCAAAAAGAAGATGATTTGGCTCAAATCCATAACAGCTGATATCCAAAACTCCAGTTTGGCTATTCTTACATCTGCAACAGAACCAGGATGCTTTTTTCAATATCTATTTTATTATTGCCCTTTCCCATATCATAAAGTTCTATTTTGTTTTTTGAGCTCATACAGATCTAGGTTAATGTTTTGCTGATCAGTTCTATTTTTTGACTATAGAGTTTTTAAACATTGCAATGGAGATTTCACCTGTAAAAAGTTATAAGGCCTTTACTATTATGTTATGTGTTTTATGTATTATATTATGTGTGCACACTTGTGTTTTCTGTTATATGTTTGAATGTACGTATGTCCATATATCATATATGATGAGCGCTCATGAAAAAATGGATCCAAATATTTTTTTTTCACGTGATTTAAATGGTTTAATTTAAATTGGGTAAACAGCTGTTGAGGATTGTTTTAATATATGAACAAAAAGGGAGGTTAACAGATCTGTTTGTTTACTTTCACCTTTCCTTTTCATTATATTTAATAATTCTCTTCAAGATAATGTAAATTGTTAAGAAAATTATTTTCTTTTAGTGCCTTCTGGAATGTTACATAATTTTTTCTTTAGCCATTATTGCCAGAATTCCTATCTTCATCCCAGTGCTGGTGAAGACAATGTAAATTGTTCAGAAAATTGTTTTCTTTTAGTGCCTTCTGGAATGTTACATAATTTTTTCTTTAGCCACTATTGCCAGAATTCCTATCTTCATCCCAGTGCTGGTGAAGACAAAGATAAAACCAATCTACAGCTTTGGCAATAGCCATCACTGAACTGCTTGCAGAACATGCCTGGACTATGTATCACTTGTATGCATTGTGAACTCACCTGTATGCATTGTGAACTATCTGTTAGTGCAGCGACTTGTGGTAGTGTTGGGGTATTTTTGCTGATGATGTCATTGGTGGTACAATTTTTCCAAAAGGAGCCGTCAATTGGCTTGGTGTATCTTTCTGCCTTCTGCTTGTCATGATCGTTCAGCTAAAATTTTGGGGCCAACAGAGGTGAGGAAAAGAACTTCACCCTCCCTCCCCCCGCTGGTACAAAGACCTCTCCACAGGTGTGGCTGTATACTAGACCGGTAGTCAGTGAAGGGTAAGATCCAATTGCAATGGTACCAACCTAAGACATGAGGCTGACACCTTGAGGTCAGCTCATCCGATAACGGGTAAAAACCATATGTACTATTGGACAACCTAAGACAGGCATGGTCCCTAAGCCACATGCTTGTTGTTTAAACAGAGAGGGAGAGATGTTGAGAGCCACAGCCGAAGGGGCCCCAGCAAACTTTCAGACTGCCAGCTGATGATTGGCTCACAGCGGCCCCAGCAATATCTAGCTTATTGGCTCCTCTGTGGTGATGCTTATTGGAGATGCTCATTGAGCTGTTTCCCTGCCCTTTCAGACTGCCAGCTGATGATTGGCTCACAGCAGCCCTAGCAACATCTAGCTGATTGGCTCCTCTGCGGTGATGCTCATTGGGCTGTTTCCCTGCCCTTTCAGACCACGGAGCTGCTCATTGGGGGACTTTTTTGGCTCCGCCCACGCAACCCAGCCAATCAGCCTCAAGAGCAGGAAGATTTTGGGAGGTGGAGAGGCTTGTGGTTTTGGGGAGAGGCTTGTGGGAAGCCGGTGGTGGCAGTTGGGCTCTGAGGGTTTTTCCTGAGGAGCTGTTTTGTTTGGCATGTGTGATTCTAAAAATAAAGTTCATTTCTTTTGACAAGTGGCTCCTGAATTGTGCTCAGCCAGACTGCGGCACCTATCAGCCCTAGGATACTGCCCAGGGATAATAAATTATGGTGGTAAGATAAACTGTAAGTGATAAAGCCAAATGACAAATGACAGGATTTTTCATTAAAAATATTTGACTCCCAAAGCTAGTTTAAGAGAAATTTATTTGGATTTCTATTCAGTAATACTGTTACATGCAGGAATAGGGGATGGCAAACAAGTTCTTAATCACTGTTTTCAGGAAATAGGAGGGCAACCCTGTTAAACACTACACAGAATTGCAAGGTAAAACAGAGTCCATGCATTTCATAGTATGCTACCTCATTTATTTTTTTGTCTTATTAATCAGCCTTACTTAAAAACAACATATGCAAATAGGAAACATTCAAACAGAATCAAAGGGAAAATTCAATCTTGCTTGCCCAATTAAACCCTCCTGAAATCCCCTTTTCAGAGATAACTGATATTGCCCATTTCTTCTGTATCCTTCCAGCAACATTCTATTTATACAGCATATATGCTTCTGTAGACATATTTTACCCAAAAATGAGAATATCAGACAGAATCTGATTTGCATTTTCTATAAATCACCCAGTAATGCCCTGTTCTACGAAGATAACATTCTCTATTTAATCAATCCCACACGACAGATGAGTCTTCTGTTATTATGCTGCCATGAACTACTTTCTAATTGTACGTTTCAAATGTGTCATTCTCTCTCTGAAGTTCAGTTAACTCACTAGAAGCAGGGTTGTTTGGGTCAGAGGTTGTGCATCTTTTCTATTTCAATAAATATTGAAAATGGTACTAAAGGTTGAGAATTTATATGCACAATTTATTAAGGTTTGTTTCCCTAACTCCTTCCAAATATGATTTGTCAAGTGATTTTTCAATCGTTAATCTGATAAGTGAAAAATGGATTGCACTCATTTCATTCATTGTGGGACTAATTTTATTTTAATTGCCACATATTCTGTACTGACTGTGTACTGCCTATTGGTGTCCTCTATCCATTTTTCTGTGAGATTGATGTTCTCTTTCTCATTGATTATATAAACTCTTCATTTGTTAAAGAAAGTACTTTTTATTTGCTATTAGTACTAAGATTTTTATTCCAGTGAATCATTAATCTTTTGACTTTCTCTATATTATTTTTCTATTGCTCAAAACTTTTAAGTAGAAAAGGATATAAATATTTGCTCTTTCAGTTTTTGAGGTTTTATTTTTTAGTGAGAAAAGGCTTCCTTTTTTCAAAGTATAAAATATTTTATTTTTTCTAGAAAATCATTTATTTCATGCAGATTTTCAATTTGTTTACACATATTTGAACAAAAAAGCATCTTATAATTCATAAAGTCTCATATCTATTTCTAATTTTGTGTATCTGTGCTTTGCCCCCTTTTATTTTCTAGATTAAAATATTTCATCACATCAGTTATATTTTCCCTAGAGAACCAGTTCATTAATCTATATTTTTTCTGACTATCATGTCATTTTTATAACACCCAGCTTCTACCTTTATATTCTTCTTTTTCCTTAGGTTTCTTTTTTTGTATTTGTCCTACTTATTTCTGAAATAAATGCTTAATTAATTTTCAGCCTTCTACTTTTCAAATGATAGAGGTTTTTGTGTGTTTAGGCTCTTGTTTCTTATTTTAAGCATATCAGAAATGAATTGATTTCTAAATACATTTAATATACTTTTTCACTTGAAAATGGAAATAACTTGGCTACACATAGTAAATATAACCATATCAAATAAGAACCAAAAAAAAGTCATAATGGGAGAAAGGAGATTCAATGGACTAAGCTGTTATATTGATCCTATCACAACATTACATACTTATTAACAGAATAATGAGTGGGAAAATCAAAGCTGAAATATTTTCTGATCCTTAGGTAGAGGTATTTTAAATGATTTTATAAGATTGTTCAGATGATTTTAATTGTAATATAGTAAAACAATATTTATAATTCAAATTGACCATAGCTGTTTGTTTTCAAAAGTAGAATGGAAAACCAGAATTTCAAATCCTTCATCATCTCTGTCCCACCTAAATGTGACACTTTGAGCCCATAGTCCCTGTTTAGAGAACATAGAATCTTAGCTCTTCAATATTAGTTCTGGAACTGCATAATGAATAGAGATCTAAGTTTCTCTGGAAAGAACATTGAGAATAACCCTGACTAGAAATCACCTAGGGGGAAAAAAGTATTTGGAGGACATTGTGAGACAGCAAAAAGAGAAATACCATAATAAAACGTTGAAGTCCCCAGATGAATGATTTGGTGTGTTTGAAGAGCCTAGAGACTTTTATGGAAATAAATGTCTATAGTTAAATTTTAATGCTTCTGTTTTGTTTTAATGTAAAACCTTTCAATTACCAGAAATCTTTAATGATGTTTGCCCTACACACAAAAATCAAGGACATCAAGTTTGGAGGTCGGGGTGGCAAAGTAACCAAGAGGAGGTGTTCAATCTGTGTATCTGAACTGGTGAGAACTAACAGAACTGGTGGGAGGGGAAGTATGAGGTTAAGGGTTAAGTATGAGGTTCAGGGTCCATTGTGCTGACTCCCACGTGTTTTTTTTTTTTTAAAGCAATTTACCTGCAGTCCCACTAGTAATAATAAAATATGCTACATTCCTCCACAGACAACACTTTATCTACAGGAGAAATGCAGGCTCCACATGCTGATACCCAAGTTACCCTGGGTCGGGGGGACTTTTGTGACTCTTCAACAAACTAGGTTCCAGAACTCGGGGAGATTAGGATAATTCCTAACCACCAAATCTGTAAGAACAAGTTCCAATAAGAACCAATCAGCATGGAACAAAGTGACTTAAATTTGTCCTGGACCTTCACCGTATACAGTAGGGACTTAAAACTCTGAAGCCATCCTACTATCAGTCAAAAGTCAAAAGGTGAAACTGGGTAGGACTCTCTGGAAATTTCTCTGGACACCCAATTGTTGAGAGCCACAGCTGAAGCGGCCCCAGCAAACTTCCAGCTGATTGGCTCCTCTGTGGTGACCTGGTGACCGCTCACTGGGCTGTTTCCCCACCCTTTCAGACCACGAAGCTCCTCATTGGGGGACTCTTTTGGCTCCGCCCACGCGACCCAGCCAATCGACCTCAAGAGCGGAAAGAGTTCCGGTTGAGAGCCTTGCCTGAGGAGCGGTGGTGGCAGTTGGGCTCTGAGGGAATTCCTGAAGAGCTAGCATGGTGCTGCGTTCCTTCTAAAAATAAAGTTCATTCCTGCTTGACAAGTGGCTCGTGAATTGTGCCCAGCCAGACTGCTGCATTTGGTGGCCTGCTTCAGCTGTGGCTCTCAACACCCAATAAATCCAAAAAGCAGGAGGGGTATACCACCTCTTCCTTGAGAGGATCCCCCTTCCCCTTTCCTTCCCTTCTAATACACTCATACTTATCTGAGTGACATGTCTGAAATTCTAGTCTGATTACAAGAGCTGGTGAGAGAGGACCCCTGTGGCTGCCTCAGTTCTGTGGCAAGCCTTTGCCCTGTCACACTGGATAGTTGAGAAACAGCATGAGTGTGTGCGGTGAGGAGCAAAAAAGTTAAAACCTAGAACTAAATGTCTCCTGAGAAATCCTCAAGAATTGGCAAATATTTAGGCAAGAAAATTTGAGTTCATTCAAGATGTGGGACAGAAAACTTAAACTAAATTTATAATTGTGCCAAAATACAAATACACTGGACATCAATAATTCCATACGACCCAATTTCAATTTAGCATAAATGCTTCAAGTATTGTTAGAAAATCTTAAGCCAAAGTCTTTACAACTCTATGAGTTTCGCCTGTCTTTTATTCAGATATTTTTGACAAAAAGCATAGGATCAGAGAAGTGTGTCATGTAACTCATGGTTTTGATGTTCCCAATCTTATGTGTTGATCTTCTGAATTCTGAAGTCAAACAAGAAAATATTTTATCAAGCATATAGTTTATAATAAATGCATTGTTACAAACTTGCTCAGAAAAGATTAAAGTACCATAATTAAAGGAGGAGTACAGTGAGAGAATCTGGGAGCTGTATAAAATGAAAGCACAAGCAATTTATTAATTAGTGACAAATGAACTTTTAAAATAAAATAATTGGATTAGCGCTGCCAATTCCAGAAGTGCACCAATTAGCACTTATCTCTGCCTCCTGAAAAATTCCACTGAGATGATAGAACAAAAACTAAAAATAAGAGTAAATATGGAGCAGCTCGGATGTCAAGAGAAAAATCACACTGGATGGAGTTAAACAGGCAAGGAAAACTTAAGAATCTTGATTATGAAAGGGGAGAGATGAAGAGTTCAACACTCCTAAAACAAGACAGGAGAGGGCTTTTGTTATAATACTTGACAGATATTAATTGTGCAAAATACTGTGTTTCATTGTGAAAATTCCATACAGGTATAATGTACTTGGATAGAGCACTTGGGTGATCTAATGGAAAAATACTGGAAGATCTTAGCGGGGAGGATCAGGGCTGACCAACATGATGAGCCCAGCTGTGTTTGCTTACTTTTTCTTACTGAAATTAGATCCTACCCTTCCACAAAGACTGGGATTCAGGAGCACTGTCTCCTTCCTTCCATAGTTACCTTTCTTTTTAAAATGCTTTTATTTTATTTTAAATATTTTATTCTTTTTAGTTATACATGACAGTAAAATGTATTTTGGAGAATCATACGTATGCAGAATAACTTCCCATTCTTGTGTTGTACAGGATGTAGAGTTAGACTAAATGTGTGTTCCTGTATGAGCATAGGGAAGTTATGTCCGGATTCATTCTTTCTAAGGGATAGCTCCCAGGTCCTTAAGAAAGATATTCCTGGTTTCAAAACTGCCTAGAGGCTGGAGGCACATTTATATCTCAAGGGGTAGAGAAAGAATTTACAATGACTAGTTTTCTAAAGTCAGTGCTGTAAGAAAAAGGGAAAATTGGGACCTAGAGTGAGGAAGAAGGCTGTCTAAAGCTCTGTCAAACTAAGGAAAATATTAACAATATCTTAGTCACTGGCAAGCCAGAACATGTTTTGCTAAAAGCCCAAGATTAAAGAAATCCTGGATAACAAAAGGAGATATTATATGAAACTCACCAGAAAACTCAATAGATGGAGCAACCTGAGAATTTCTAAAGGAAAGAGAGAAGACTTCATTTGTTGATTCTTGTATTAACTCTTGTGCTATGGGTGTCCTATTAAGGAATTTGGAGCCCGACCCCACAATATGTAGATCGGAGCCAACTTTTTCTTCTATCAGATGCAGAGTCTCTGATTTGATATCAAGCTCCTTGATCCATTTTGAGTTAACTTTTGTGCATGGCAAGAGAAAGGGATTCAGTTTCATTTTGTTGCATATGGATTTCCAGTTTTCCCAACACCATTTGTTGAAGATGCTATCCTTCCTCCATTGCATGCTTTTAGCCCCTTTATCAAATATAAGATAGTTGTAACTTTGTGGATTAGTCTCTGTGTCCTCTATTCTATACCATTGGTCCACCCGCCTGTTTTGGTACCAGTACCATGCTGTTTTTGTCACTATTGCTCTGTAATATAGTTTGAAATCTGGTATCACTATACCTCCTGATTCACACTTCCTGCTTAGAATTGCTTTTGCTATTCTGGGTCTTTTATTTTTCCATATGAATTTCATGATTGCTTTATCTATTTCTACAAGAAATGCCATTGGGATTTTGATTGGCATTGCATTAAACCTATAGAGAACTTTTGGTAATATCGCCATTTTGATGATGTTAGTTCTGCCTATCCATGAACAGGGTATATTTTTCCATCTTCTAAGATCTTCTTCTACTTCTCTCTTTAGGGTTCTGTAATTTTCATTGTATAAATCTTTCACCTCTTTTGTTAGGTTGATTCCCAAGTATTTTATTTTTTTTGAGGATATTGTGAATGGAGTGTTTTTCCTCATTTCCATTTCAGAAGTTTTGTCACTGATATACAGAAATGCCTTTGATTTATGCATGTTGATTTTATATCCTGCCACTTTGCTGAATTCATTTATTAGTTCTAGTAGTTTCTTTGTAGACCCTTTTGGGTCTTCTAGGTATAGAATCATGTCATCTGCAAATAGTGATAATTTAAGTTCTTCTTTTCCTATTTTTATGCCTTTAATTTCTTTCGTCTGTCTAATTGCTCTGGCCAGTGTTTCGAGAACTATATTGAATAGAAGTGGTGATGGAGGGCATCCCTGTCTTGTTCCAGATTTTAGAGGGAATGCCTTTAACTTTTGACCATTCAGAATGATGCTAGCCTGAGGCTTAGCATAGATAGCTTTTACAATGTCAAGGTAAGTTCCTGTTATCCCTAGTTTTTCTAATGTTTTGAACATAAAGGGATGCTGTACTTTGTCGAATGCTTTCTCTGCGTCTATCAAGATGATCATATGGTTCTTATCTTTAAGTCTATTGATGTGGTTTTCTCAGCAAGAGAAACAATAAGAGAGGTAAATAGGGAGCCTACATCCTGGGAACAAATTTTTACTCCTCACACTTCAGATAGAGCCCTAATATCCAGAGTATACAAAGAACTCAAAAAATTAGACAATAAGATAACAAATAACCCAATCAACAAATGGGCCAAGGACCTGAACAGACACTTCTCAGAGGAGGATATACAATCAATCATCAAGTACATGAAAAAATGCTCACCATCTCTAGCAGTCAGAGAAATGCAAATCAAAACCACCCTAAGATACCATCTCACTCCAGTAAGATTGGCAGCCACTATGAAGTCAAACAACAACAAGTGCTGGCAAGGATGTGAAGAAAAGGGTACACTTGTACATTGCTGGTGGGACTGCAAACTGATGCGGCCAATTTGGAAAGCAGTTTGGAGATTCCTGGGAAAGCTGGGAATGGAACCACCATTTGACCCTGCTATTGCCCTTCTCGGACTATTCCCTGAAGACCTTAAAAGAGCATGCTACAGGGATACTGCCACATCGATGTTCATAGCAGCACAATTGACAATAGCTAGACTGTGGAACCAACCTAGATGCCCTTCAATAGATGAATGGATAAAAAAAATGTGGCATCTATACACAATGGAGTACTATGCAGCAATAAAAAATGACAAAACCATAGAATTTGCAGGGAAATGGATGGCACTAGAGCAGATTATGCTTAGTGAAGCTAGCCAATCCCTAAAAAACAAATACCAAATGTCTTCTTTGATATAATGAGAGCAACTATGAACAGAGCAGGGAGGAAGAGCAGGAAGAAAAGATTAACATTAAACAGAGACATGAGATGGAAGGGAAAGGGAGAGAAAAGGAATATTGCATGGAAATGAAGGGAGACCCTCATTGCTATACAAAATTACATATAAGAGGTTGTGAGGGGAATGGGAAAATAAACAAGGAGAGATATGAATTACAGTAGATGGGGTAGAGAGAGAAGATGGGAGGGGAGGGGAGGGGGGATAGTAGGGGATAGGAAAGGTAGCAGAATACAACAATTACCAATAGGACATTATGTAAAATTGTGGATGTGTAACCGACGTGATTCTGCAATCTGCATTTGGAGTAAAATTGGGAGTTCATAACCCACTTCAATCTAATGTATGAAATATGATATGTCAAGAGCTTTGTAATGTTGTGAACAACCGATAAAAAATAAAATAAAATAAATAAAATAAAAAAAAATTAAAAAAAAGAGAGAAGACTTCAGAAAAACAAGTTCTTCCTAGAAAAAAAAAAAAAAAGGTGGGGGGGGAAGGCATCTAACTTCAAATCAAAGCAAGCCAGGTTTGAAAAAATGCACTGAGCCCTGGGAAAAGTACTGTTATAATTAATTAAAGACTACAGGCACAGCTGCATGAGGCTCCTCTCTGAGTAGCTGCCCTCAGGTTAAATCTCAAATAGTGTTCTCTATTCAAAGGCAGGAAACACCCAGCATGAGCTTTGGTTCTGGTGAGAAAAAGAGGAGTTTCTCAAATAACTTTTAGACCATACTCCAGAGATAAATGCAGCATGGACCTGCCAGTCTCCACCTTCACTGCATGACCACATGGGCCCCCATCTTAAAATCAGAATGCATTCATTATGCAATTCTAGCAGAATGCAGATTGTTCTCCTGTTGGGTACATGCAGTACTGATCAAGCTGGTCTTTTAATTCTAAATGTGAAAAACTACACAGTCAGTCACATTAAACAATAAGATAAATTTTGACCATTGAGTAAAAAACAAGTATTGCAGGAATCAAAAGAGATACTTGAATTAATTATAATTAGCATAGTATTCTCTGAGCTACTTAGAATGATTTCACATTTAGTAAAATTTTACTAACCACTATTTAGAAAGCAAACAAAATTTGTAACTACTACCTTCAACAGAGTGGGTAGGTGTGTGATAGGCAACCTCTAAGACATTTCCCAATGACCCCACCTCCTCATGTTTATGCCTTTATGTAAATCTCTACCTTTGAGCACTGTCTGGACTTAATTTTCTTTAAACAAATAGAATACTGTACTTGATTGACAGCAGTTACAAGATTAGGTTTTGAAGAGCAATAGCTTCTATCTTTGTTCCCCCTTTTCTCTTTCATTTGCTTTCTCCAGTGAAGGCAATTGCCATGCAGTGAGTTGACCTACAAAGAAGCCATCATAGTAAAGGACAAGTACAGTCCTCCACCCAAGAGTTAGTAAATAGCAGAAGACTTCTGCCAACAATCCATGAAGATGGAGTCCTGCTAAGAGTCACTGCGGGAGTTTGAAAGAAGATATTTCCTGGATTGTACATTCAAATAAGACCTCCTGGGATAGGGGTGTAGTTCAAAGGAAGAGTAGTTACCTAGCATGTGTGAGGCCCTGGGCTCAATCTCCGTTACCCAAACACACACACACACACACACACAAACCAAAGGACACTTCAGTCCTGGAGAACATCTTGATTGCAGCCTTGTAAGAGAACTTAAGGCAGAGGAACCCAGTTAAGCCCTGCATGTATTCCAGTCTCAGAAACTATGAGGTAAGAATTGTTTACTTAACACTCTCAAGTTTTCAAACAATTTGTTGTAAAACAATGGCTATTGCATACAGGTGGATGGAGAGGAAGGGATAAGGCAATTGAAAACTTGATTGAAAGTGAAATAGTAGAATGGCTCTGTCTGAATACAAAACTAATAAAGTAGAAGGTTAAGGCCAAGAGTTTCCTGGAAATAAAATGAAAAAGAAAAATGAGAAAATTGTTTATTCTTTAAAAATTAAAAGAAATAAAAAATAGATGTAAGAAATAAATGAATAATAGTCAAATTAACAATAGAAAAACTAATTTTTATAATCCCTAAACTGAAGAAAGGTTTGGGTTTCCATAGGAGATGGTCAATGGACACTAAAATTATTATTGAAAAAGATGCCTAGAAACATTTTGATGAAATTTGTTAATGCTAAGAAAATTCCAAAAGCTAACAGGAAGAGAGTGAGAGAACAATAAAAAAATTCCCAGTATTTTATAAAGCATTAAAGCCTATCAAATGCTTTTGGAAAATATTTCAGCCTCATTCAAATTATACTCAATTATAAATGCAAAGGAAATATATTTTCAGAAATTCAAGAAATTAAGAAGATGAAAATTAATTCCTTCTGCTTCATTAATTATTAAAGTAAGCTCACTAGCAAAACAAAAACTGAACTCAAGAAAAAAGATGGCAGAATATATAAATGGTAAAATGCATAATGAACTCTAAACTATATGGATAATTCATGTATGAAATTCATAAAATGGAAGCAACTTCAGTTTAAAATGACAGATTGACCAAATGTACTTCATTGCTCATTTCTTCAGAGACCTCACAAAAATTATTATAAATAAGTATAAAAGGCATCAATGCACAAAGAAAAGAGAATGGGGAAAAGAGACTCTACATGCTGGAGATTTAAATACATCTTTTTAAAGACAAAAAGAAAATGGAAGAATAAAAATGGATTTACAATGATGAAGGAAACTCTATCTTTGAGTGCATGCTTATGAAGATCTGGAAAGACACAAATTTACAGGAGTAACCCTGCAAAATCCCATATTTTAGAATTTATAAATTCTATTTGAGAGAAGACTGAAATTAGGGGACAGGCAGAAATCAGGGGCTCTTTTGGAAAAGTCAACATACAACATAGTTTATTCCATCTCCATCAGCTAACTGCCCTTGCTCTCTATAGATACAAAATCAAAAGGTCTTGTTTTCAGGGGAAAAAAAAATGGCTAGCAAAGGGCTCAGAACTCTGAGAAATACCTGAAAAAAATGGATATTAAATGTCTACCTACCATAAAGTTAGATTCTAACTCCCTGTAATGTATAGTAAATGAAAGCAACAAGACAGTCACACCCAGAGAGGCAAATCAACAATGGAAGTGTTTCTAGTACCTAGCTGAGTAATCCTCAGGAAAAATAAATAAATTAACATAATGGCATTTTAAGATTCTGAAGCAAAATGGACACCTTCTAGCCTCAACACCCTGAAGCTGAGCCCATGACTAGAAAAATGGGCCCTGTACATGCAACTTTCAATTGTCTTGAAAACAGGTGCTCCTACATACAAATTTCTCTATTTAAAGAATGTTACTGATCTAGAAATAGATAGAAAATTCATTAACTTGGTACAGGTTATCTCCTAGAATTCTACAACAAACATCAAAAATTGTTGCAACATTCCAACCAAATCACTAAAAATTAAAAAGTAAATAAAAAAGTGATCATATTAAGGATTTAACTCACATTTGCAAGTGATATGATTATTTTTCTATAAATTTCCAAATAGCTAAATACCTATTGAAAATATAAAGAATTTAGTTAAGATAGTTGAATTAAAAAATAGAATAAGAAGAAAAGTAAAATAAATTGATACTCTATATATCAACAATAATCAAGTAGAAAATAATTTTTATGTACTTTTAAAAGTAATGACTGATAATACCTCAACTATTATAAAATGATAACTAGAAGTAAATAAATAAATATGCTAGAGGTATCTGAAAAATTATTAAGTTTACAGAGGAACTTAAAGGATATTTATCAAAAGATACAGATATTTTATGATTCAGAATATGAAGTTTCAGTATTATAAAGATGTAAGATCCATGAGATCAATATTTTGTCTACTTTCTTCAACTATCACGTACATCCATGCCTGTATCAGTCAGTGTCTTTTATTAGTTTTATACTTATTACATGTTGAATTGGCAATATTTTAGACATATTAAGTTAAATACAATATTACTATCATTTTACTTTTTATTGTGTTTTTTAGAACATTTAAAATTACATACATGCTAGGGCTGAGGTTCAGTGGTACAGCACTTGCCTAGCATGTGTGAGGCAATGGGGTTCGATTCTCAGCACCACATAAAAATAAGTAAATAAAAACAAAGGCCTTGTGTCCATCTACAACTAAATATCTATTTTCTAAAAAAAAGACTCAAGTTTTTAAAAAATAAAATAAAATAATATATGTAGGTCTCCTATATATCTAATTCTATCCTGCTACATAAAAGCCAATCAATAACAATACTCTGATTGAATGAGTGAAAATTTCTCCAAAGCAGTGCAAAAAGCTAGACAATACAATAAATGAGGCTGTGATAATTATCTATTGGAGAAAAATGAGAGTCTAAGTCATATCACAGAATATTAAAAACTAATTCTAGATCGATTGACTCCTTAACACTAACTAAAGGGCTGTAAAATTTCCTGGCAAAATAATACAAAAGAATAAGTTTGAATTATTGTTTATTCATTCAACAATATATATTCACCACTGATTCGTGGGGGAGAAATATAAGTTTTCTATCCTTAGGGGCTTGCATTATAGTAAAGAAAAATAGACTGTAAACTATACATATGCAAGTTAATTAGTGTTGTGATAAAAGGTGGAAATTCAAGAGAGAAAAAACAATGGAACTGAAGTTCTAGGACTGCAATGGAAGTGGTATAAGAAGAAGAGTGGGTGAAATTCTAAATAGAGCTATCCAAGCCTCAATGAGAAATGACTGCTGAGCACAGATTGAAGGAGATGCTGCTGTTTTGAGGAAGAACAATCTTGGCAGAGCCAAGATTTAGTTCAAAGGCCTTATAAGAAGTGGGTAGGAAACCAGTTTAGATGATTTGGGTATAAATGATAGGAAATTGGATGGCAATATGAGTATTTGGATTTTCTTCTGAGCCAGATAGAGCACCACTGAGTTTTTCCCTGTTAAGAGGTAACTGATGATGTTGATAAGAATGATGTTCCAGAGCATGGAGATGTATCAGTTTCTCAGCATATTTTAGAGGCCAAGTGAATAGGAATTCTGGATAGATTTGGGAAGAAGAAAAAAAAAATCACAATTGACTTCGAGGATTTGGAACTGGGAACTTAGATGGATGGTTTCCATCAGTTGAGGTGGGGAGTCAGTGGACAGAGCAAGATTTATGGCAAGAATAAACATTAACATGTTCTGTTGAAGTTGAACATTAGATATCCAAGTACATAAATCAAATAATAAGTTGGTTATAAGACTTTGAAAGTCAGAAGAGAGGTCTGGGCTGAACATAAGGATCGAATGTAAAGGCACAGAACTGGTAGGCTTCAGGAAGAATGAGTAGATAAAGAAAAGAAGAAAGGTCTCTCATTCATTTGCCCATTTATTGATTTGGGTTATTTGTGTTTTCGTTTTTGTTGTGTTCTTGTTGTTGTTTAGTGTTTTTTGTGTTCTTTATATATTCTGGATATTAATCCCTGAGAGAGGAACAACTGGCAAAGGTCTCCCATTCTGTTTGCTTTGTATGCAGAAGCTT
The DNA here is from genome assembly GCF_964194105.1 of Spermophilus citellus. Lineage (NCBI taxonomy): Eukaryota > Metazoa > Chordata > Mammalia > Rodentia > Sciuridae > Spermophilus > Spermophilus citellus. The sequence continues at coordinate 45,675,460 of NC_138199.1, read as the reverse complement.
TTTAATTAGATGCCATCCTGTTTATTCATTCTTGGTTTTATTTAAGCTGTAGGGATCTCTTTAAGGAAGCCTGTTACTGTGGCAAAATGTTGGAGTATTGAGCCTGTGTTTTCTTCTATCAGTTTCAAAGTCTTTGGAAGTTATCCAAAAGAACTAAAATCTGCAATACTATATTGATACACAGACACATTAATGTTTATAAGTGTGCAATTAACAATAACCATGGAACCAGTCCAGATGCTCATCAACAGATGAACGAATTAATGCCCAAAGGAGTTTTTCTCAGCTATAGCAGAATAAAATTATGGCATTTGCTAGTAAATAAATGGAACTGGACAGCAACAGGCTAAGTGAAATAAATCAGACTCGGAAAGTCATGGGTTGAATCTTTTCCTCAAATGTAGAAGATAGAGCAAATTATTGGGAAAAAGAGGAAGAGGGGAAGGGTTACTTAGTTTTTTGGTCACTGTGACCAAAAGACCGTACAAGAACAAGATAGAGGAGGAAAAGTTTATTTTGGCTCATGGTTTCAAAGTTCAGTCCATGGGTGACTAACTCCATAACTCTGGACCCAAGGTGAGGCAGAACTTCATAGCAGAAAAGCAGTTCAGAATATGGCAACCAGGAAGCAGATAGAGAGAGTTCTGGTCACCTGAACAAAATATAAACCCCAAAGGCACACAGCCAGTGACCTACATCCTCCAGCATACCTACCTGCCTACAGTTACCACCTGGTTAATCCATGAGTAGACTAATCCACTTATTAGTCTACACTTCATAATCTAATTATTTCAGCAGTGAAAACTCATGAACTTTTGAGGGACACCTCCTATCTAAATCAGAGCAGGGGGAAATCCCATGAAAATAGAAGGAAGATCAGTGGAATAGAGAAGAGGACAGAGGGAGAGGAAGGAGGGACAGGTAAAGAAACTGCAGAATAAAAATGACCAAATTGTGCTATGTACATATATGATACACCATAGTGAATTTCACCTTTATGTATAGGTATAAATCAACTATTAAAAAAACGATAAATAGAAGAAATAGAAGAAGGGAGGAAAAGAGCAAAGACTGGGGACTGAAATGGAGCAAATTATATTCCATGCATGTGTGATTAGGTCAAAATGAACTCCAATATTACACAATATAAAAACATTTAAAGAAAAAAAGAAGCAAAGGCGTGAACCCTGAAGTATCCTAACATTAATACACATAGAAATTAAGGAAATGAGAAGGAATCACTAAAGGGGATTCAAAAGGAGTAATTGATAAGGGAGAAAGAAAACTGAGACATAATATTCCAAAAGCCAAGTGAATAAAATGGTTTAAGAAGATGTGATAAATCATGACAAAAGACGTTCAGTAACATGAAATAGGATAAATGCTGATCATTGGATATCACACATGAAAGTCATTCATGACCTTTAAAGTTCATGACCCATTTTTGTTTATTAATTGAGCTAAAAAAAAATCTCTTGGAAGTTTAATTGCAAATGTTTGACGAGGGGACACAATTTGAAAATTTAGAGTAGAGGGATTTCTCTGTAGTAGTTCTGCTGCTATGACAAACTTTGAAAAGAGTGCTGTATGGTGCAGCAGGTGTGATTTATAAGGTCTTTTTGTTTGGTTGATTTCCTTCGTTGTGAGAAATAACAGCTGATAAGTAAGCTGGAGGGAAATAGATGATACAAGAGAGAGAGAATGGAGAAGTCTTGGAGCAGATATTCTTTAATAACTTTAAAGCAATTGACAGGGAATGATTTTTATCTTCCACATGGAGGAATTGGCTTTGGGTTATGGTATGAACAGTTAGCCTGTAGTAAAAGGAGAGAAGGAAGAATATTTGGTACAGATGCTGGGGGGAGAGTCCAGAATGATGACAGAAATCTGTGGAAGTTACTTTCTCATTTTCTACTTCCCTTAGTAAAGAAAACTTAAGCAATCACTTGAAAACAAGGCTGCTGGAGTTGATGTTGGTGGTTTGAAGAGAAAGACTAATATGTGGAAGAGCTTCTAAGAAACTGTGAATGGATCTGTGAGATATTTTATGATTGTGTAGCAATGTTAAGAGTGCACTTGTCCTTTGTGGTCATAAATTGTTGGCAAGATGTAGGGTGTGACTATGAAGTAGCAGAATAGAGGACAAGAGAATGAGAAAATCGGAGCTCAGGTAAAAGATAGGTATTGACCTGGCAAAGGTCACCTGTGTACATTTTCAAAGCAATAAATTCAAATCCAAATAGGCAAATCATTAGAAAGGAGCTAAAATGTAGAGAAAGGAGGTTTCACAGGTAGGTAAATCATACCAACTATGAAACATAGTGGATTGAGATCTTAAACTGAGGGATTTCGGGGAAAAGGGAGAGAGAAGGCTCTTGAGATGATCATGGTAACATTGCTGAGCTCAGTGGTAAAAAGGATATAGACTGAAAGAGGCAACTTCCATTTAAATGAGCTTCACACGAACAAATGAAATCCAGATTTGAGATAAAGCAAGCAGGAATAGGGAAACTCAAGGAAGAGCTTAAAGACTGGTAAGGAATAGTGAATTCTACTGGTCACAGTGGAAATAGTCCAGGAGTTGAGAATCAGTGAAAGATGAGGAAGAGGAGATGTACAGCTCACCTATGGTTTAGAGCATAGGAAATGTGAGGTGTCTTACAATAAAGGGGAAAACAGCAAGATGGCACAGTTTGAGTTGTTCTCAAGGAAAATATCTTAAATAACGCTAAAATTACAAGGATATGGGAATAGTAATTCTGGGCTGTTAATCCCAGTGTCTATATGGGATGAGTGAAATTTACCTGGAGCCTGGAACTCTGCAGGAGTTTCCCCTGGAGGAAGTCAGGTTTATTCTCAATGTCCATCAGTAGTAGGAGGAAATGGTACAGGCTGAAGTCACAGCTTGCTCTTAAGCAAGTGCCCAGGATCCCTGTGTAAGCTCTATTAATGGACTTGAGATCTTCTAATGGCTGTGAATACCTTGACTCCCACTGAGCAATCTGAAGATGAAGGAGTAGATATTCCCTGCCTGCCTAGTAGGTAACATTTGGTTAAGTGATCTAAGAGTGATTTTTCAAACACTTTGAATTTTGGAGTAGTGGAGTAAATGGAATTTATTCACAAAATCAAGAGGATGGCAGTAATCTTCAGGGTAGCCACTTCTGATAGCAAATGAAGGGTGACCATGGTGGCCAGTCTTACAGCAGTTCCCTGAACAGAAGCTTGGAGTTTGGCTGGACTTGGCCTCTTTTGGTTCTTTACGTAAGCTGCATTCACCAAATTTCCTATATGAGCACTTCTCACAACCGCTCCTCTGCATAAATACAGAAAGTCAAACTCCTGGTATTTGTAGACAATAGTGAAATTACTACTGTGCATATAAACAAGATCTATCAGGTTTCCAACCTTCTGTGTTTTTATTAAAAAAAAAAAAAAAACACCCATTCTTTCCCCCAGCAATGATAGTGTGCTTTCTAAAAGCAAGGGGGCTTTCTGGTGGCAGTATTTCTAAACCATCCACTGATACTCTGACATTCTCTTCTACCCCAAATAGCAATTACACCATTCTTGTTCAGCAGCTACCTTCTATAGTAGTGAACCTTGTCTAGATCTGTGTTTATAAACAACAGCATTCGGTAAAATCTCAGCAAAGGACAGGTACTCACTCAACACTATCAACCCAACACACTGGCCTTCCAGTTCTCAGACTTGAGAAGGAGGCCCTAATTGTTCCCTTTTCCCCTCATCTAGTAGTTTAAAAAAAAAAATACTAGTCCCTGAAAGGAAAGAAATGTTAGCCTGCATTCTCATTAAATTTTGTTACCACACAGGGAGTTGATAAAATGTGAGAAGTAGAAATGGAAAGTCTGTGGCACAAAGTAGAATTTTTCAAAGTAAGTTAATTACTTGGGCCAATATTTTGATTCACATGTGACATTTCTGACTCCAAATTAAAACATCAAATGATTCTCAAACTAGAATCTCGAGGTTTTTTTCAATTGGTTAGTACAATCTGTTATCCTAAATTAAATTTCTAAAGGAGTATGTCTTTGGATATTATATACTTCATAGCTGACAGGGACACTATCTAATTAGCTATTTATATGCAAAGCAGAGGAAGGGATAATTAGAGACATGGATTATGCAGAGGCAATCACACTGACAGAGGGCAAAAGAAATTGCTAACATATTGAATCAAATTTGTATATACATTTCTACAGTTTATCATGTTTCATTTGTATTGTATTACATTTATGCATCATTTAACATGTTATAAATGAAGTAATATCCTAATCCACTGATTGATAAACTAAATATAAATCTTATAACATAAGCTATCTATTAGAGTACAAATATAATAAGCTTCAGTGGATGAGAAAGAATAAAATCCCACATTTGGAAAATGCGTTCCTTAGATCACCATCAGTATTCTTTTTCTCTAGAGAGTCAGAAAAAAATAATAAGCAGTATTTATCCTTTATACCACCAATAGAATAGTTAAGATACTTATCATAAAAGAAAACTGACTTATAGGATCCATTGCAGTTATCTATTGCTGCATAAAAGATCACCCAAAATTTTTAGAGTAAAAAGAGTATATTTCCTTATGCTCATGATTTTGTAGGTCAGAGATTTGTGAAGGACACAGAAAGGGTGGCTTGTCTATGCTCCAGGGTGACTGGGACCTCAGCTGGAATGACTTGAATGGTTGGACGTTGCCTAGTTTGACAAGAAACATATACCTGGGGCTTTAGTTCTGGCTGGCCACCAGATTCTTTGGTTCTTTTCCATGTTGTGTCTACTGTTTAATATGGCTGCTTCACTACATGCCTTAGACACAGGGCTTCCTCATGCAATGTTCATCTTTGGACAATAATCTTACCTAGTGGCTTGCTTCTTCCAGACAGAACATTTCTAATAAAAGGAAGAGGAGTTGGTCAGTCTCTTAAAGCCTATACTAGGAAAGCAACACAGCAACAATTCTACCATATTTTACTGGTTAAAATATTCCAAGATTCAAGATAGAGTAACATAGAATAACTCCTTCACATCTCTTAATGGGAGGAAGGTCAAAGAATGTGTGACAATCTTTAATCTGCTAACACACTCTTGAACTCATAGTCCTCTTGAGAGATTAATATCCAAAGGTTGCTCTACTCATTTTTACATTTGATATTCCAATTGTCTTCTCCCTATCTGAATATTGAAATTCTTGAGACAGAGTTCATGATAATTTCTCCTCATCAGGAAGGACTTTACTAATGGTACATCATGAAATAAAGAAATTAATACATACGTTAGATTATGCATATAACTTGTAGATGAAACAATTAGAACAAACTTTGTGGAGTGAAATGATAATCGCTGAGCCTAGAACATCTTCACCCTACTACATTTTTAAAAGGCTATTTCCATGGACATGGATTTTTGGGGTATTTGATAGAGCACATGGACATCCAAACTAGGATACAATTTTCAGTTCCCCTTGCAACGACATGTTGTAATACGTCACTAGGTTCCTGTCAAGGGGATATGCTCAAAAATGTGTGGCAACTCTCAGAAACTGCCATCAAATTTCTTTTGATCTCACTAGTTAATTTCTATGTTTTGAACCTCTAATATGAAGCTAGTGTGCTGGTCGCACGGCAGACTAATGTTTACAGTGCAGTAAGTTTAAATGCAATATTTTTAAAAAAAAAATAGAAGAGAGTGTGCAAGATTGAGAACATATAAAAGAGATAAAGTGGAAATTCATTCATTCATTTCTTTCTTTCTTTCTTTCTTTCTTTCTTTCTTTCTTTCTTTCTTTCTTTCTTTCTTTCTTTCTTTCTTTCAACACAGGGGCACTTAACCACGAGCTAAATCCCCAGCCCTTTTTAAAATTTTTTTATTTTGAGACAGGGTCTCACTACATTGTTTAGGACCATGCTAAGTTGCTGAGGCTGGCCTCAAACTTGTGATCCTCCCGCCTCAGCCTGCCAGCTGCTGGGATTACAGACAAGTGCAACAGTGCTTGGCCTCATATGTACTTTTTATCCTCCTTTGCTACCCGTACTCCTCTTCCCTGTTGCCTGCCGCATGTACACTGCTTCAGGATGTGAGGAATAGTGTCATATGGGCCCTAGACCCCATAACTCTAAACTTTTACATGAATGGGAAAGAAGCTCTTCTCTTTAATTTAAATCAAAGTTGTTTTCAATTTTCTGAAAATGCATTTAAAATGTATTCTAATTCATATATACTAATTCTATTTAAAAATTATTCAAGTCAGGAGTTGTAGTGCACGCCTATAATCTCAGAGGCTTGGAAAGCTGAGGCAGGAAGATCACAAATTCAAAACCAGTCTCAGCAACTTAACAAGGCCCTAAGCAATTTAGTGAGATCCTGTATCAAGATTAAAGAAATAATAATAATAGAAAGAACTGAAGGTGTGTCTCAGTGGATAAGTGCCCCTGGATTCCAAAAAGAAAAAAAAAATGAATTCATGTTCTGCCATCCACTTTATCTCTTTTATATGTTCTCAATCTTGCACACTCTCTTCTATTTTTTTTAAAAAAAAATATTGCATTTAAACTTACTGCACTGTAAACATTAGTATCGTGAAAAGAGACCTTTGATGAAGAGCAATGGTTGGTTTTATTAGTTTTACCATATGCAACCATTTCCTAGGTTAGCTTCCTGTGCATCCTTAGAGTAGAGGGAGGTGAATATGTTTTTTTCCTAGCATATCATCAGCGTATTAAGCACCAATATTTTGGCACTTTTGAGTACAGGGTTGCAAGATGTTATTACTGCCAGTAAATCCCTTAAGTTATTAGTGCAATTATGGTTTCAGACAACCAGCCAACATTAATGAAGCATCCCTTTTAGTCTTACAGCTGTGCATAATAATTTCCATTCCTTCCCAGGTTTAGTATTTATTATCATTATTTTTACTTCGTTGGTATCATTAGGTAGAGGTACAATGTAAATACAAAGTGTTTTTACAGACAGTCAAATGGGATGCTTGGGATGCTGAGAGAATCCGACAACACCCTGGAGGAAATGCCCAGATGTTTGTCATGCACATTTTGAAAGCTATCGCTTAGGTTTAGGCAAATGTTAGGGGGGAAAAATCTCCGTCACATTAACAAAGGCAACCAAATGCCTAAATTTCTGGCTTCCTTTACTCCCAAGGTAGAATTATTTCATCCAGCTTCATTTCTGTCATCCCCACCACCAATAAGTTGCCTGTGCCCCTAAGCCAAGCGGATAACCACGACACGCTGATTAAGCATTAC